>NC_139976.1:28697487-29142487 GCF_963993115.1 Abramis brama
ATCAGTACTCTGGTGAATGAGAGCATGTGACAGAGAGTGAGAGTGCAGACACATATGTGTATGACAAAATTAATTTATAAATTAATGTGTGCAATTAATTTATTAGCTCATGATTGTACAGGGCAATTTCAGCATTTCAGTCAATAAATATTCACTTGTTGATGTCTAAAACCCACTTTGTCATTCTGGTGATTTTGAGCGTTTAATCATTAACACTTATTAAAGTGGAAAGTGAACGCCGGCATCAGTATCTGCAAACGTAGTAATGGGTGTTAACCGGACTTATATACTCCATATGTCGAGTGATGTTTGGCTAGATCTGTGGTTGATGAATGACATGACATTAGGGTCTTCCTGGTAGAACGTGTGCTAGAGCTCCCATCTCTTACACAAGAGCTGTACTACCTGTGCCATTTCCAAGTCTTCTCACCAACTTCTAGCTGGTAAAATCCTTTCTCTGCCTGTTACTTGTCCCCCCTGGTCAAAACTAGGGGTGGACTTCATAACGGATCTCCCGGCATCAGACTCCTTCACATGCATCCTGGTCGTGGTCGACAGATTCTATAAGGTCCGTTGTCTGGTGTCGATGAAGTGCCTCCCCACAGCCATTGAGCACTCCTTCATGTCTTCCGGAATTATGGCCGAACAAGTCTAAGAGATTTTTCAGTCATTTCCACTTGAGCTTGGTTCTGCACAGCACAATTACAAGTGAGTCTTTCCTCTGGATACCAGGCTCAGACTAAAGACATGAAGTTAAAGATCCAGGAGATAGGCCGCTTGCTAAGGACATACTGTCACAACCAACTAACACAGATGAGCCCGCTATCTCCTATGGGCAGAGTACGCTCAAAACTCATTCTGTCAGCCAGCTGACCCCACTCCAGTGTAAACTCTGTTTCTAACTGCTCCTGTTTACCTGGGTCACTGGTTCCAGGTGAGTGAGAGGATCTGGGACTCAGCTCTGCAATGGGCAGTCTGGTGTCAGAAGAGTCAGGCTGATGTAAGGAGAGCAGAAACACCTACTTAATCCTTTCACACTTAAGTTTAAAATATTCTTTCTTTTTTTGTAAGGTGATCGTTATTTCAGAACATAGGCTTATCACCTTATTATTTCCATGGTGACGCCTCATGCTTATCACATGACACACTGCAGCCACAATAGTGCTGTATAACAAATTACTTTTTGTTTCCTTTTTATTAAAAATATTCACAAACTATATCATGAACTATCTGATATCCCAATTCTCAAATATGTGTAAGTGAAAGTGTTTTGTCATTTAAACACTGTTATAATGGTCATTTTAGCTGATCTATAATATGCAATGGGCGCCAACGCGCGAAAGCACATTTGAATTCAGCAGTTCATCATGTGACACACTTTCTAATCACACCAGCATAAGATCGTACACTCCAGGGACCAACCTAGAGGGATCACATTGGTTAACTCTCTGGACAGAAGGCTCTCCACCAGCGAAATCTGACTCCGGCTGCCATGTTGAGTTGAGTCCCCAATAAATTGGTTTGTTATCATTTAAAAACAGTTAAATGCTTTGAACTTACCATCCCACTACCGCATTGCTCCCGTGTATCACTCCAAGCCTTGCCACCCCTCTCTGTCTCCTTCCTACGGTGTGGCCATTGATGATCCTCCTCTTCTGCTCCTGGATGGTTGGCCAGTATATGCATGCTATCCATGAGATCTTGGACTCCCTAACGTTGGAGGGATCATCTCGAGAACTTCGTCGACTGGGAGAGGTACAGACCAGAAGAGAGGTCCTGGGTGGCTTGGGGCGACATCCTCAATTGACCTATTGTTAAGCCCCAGCCACTTTAGTTACTGTTTCTATCTCGGACAAACAAACGGAGTTGCTACAGTAACTGTCTTACAATGATAGCTGTCAGTGTGAAAACCTTGTCCCAAAATGTTTTTGCTACATTTTGGACACAGAAGGACCATCTCTCGTCGAGGAACATTCAAGTTGGACTTAAATATGCCATGAAGGGATATATAAAAGATTTTAAAATAAATATGGTAGGTAACAAGATTCATTTGGAAGCGAGGGAGATCACAATGCAAGCGGGATAAGCCTCATGTTATGGTCGTCACAATCACAGATGGCTGTTTTTGAGTCATCAGGTGTTTTTGACCTACACTGTACATGACGTGAGAACAGTTAGCTATTTAGGTTTGTACGTTAGCATGGACTCACTAACTTTAATTGTAACTTAATGAGAGTATGACAACCAGAAAATGAACGTTTTCATCTTCATTGGGATTGGGGTTGAACCTTTAGGGAACCAGGGGCTCCACCTCTCCCAATACACTCCACTTGCTCTTTCTCACATTTTGATTGCACACACCTGTTCATCAATTACCTGCTCATCATGGAAAGCACAGAAACCCTGCACACAGACTCTTTAGCCCCTTTCACACAGATATTCCGGAAAATACACGGATAAAGTGACCCGGGATTTGACCCGGGTTCGTTTGATTTTGGTTCATTCACACTGCCAGTGATTTTCCGGAATCAGAGAGTGCGTTCACACACAACCCGTAAAAATCCCGTAAAGACACGTGACATCGATGTGACTTGTAATGTCTCCGCAGCGTCTTAAGTTTGCTTATGAGCTGCAAGTTCTCTCTCTAGAAACCACGCTTGTGCATTTTTTCTCTGATTCGATCATAAACTTGCGCATTACGTACCGTTTCACAGCTGGCGAACGATCCCGGCTTCAGCGTCATCACTACGACACGGCATTATTACGGCTTTTGTTCACACAGCGCGCGTTCCGGGACTGAACACGGCAATGTTACTAGGTCCCCAACCCGGCATCGATCCCGGCATCAATCCCGGGTCGTGTTTGCGTTCACACAGAAGGTGTTCTGCCAATTTGCTGGCAATTTGCCGGGTTCAAAGCGCTGTGTCAAAGCGGCTTTTGTCTGCTCTCATCATTGTTTAACCAAAGACTACAATAATACAGGAGCCACAATAGTGGAGTTCATCAAATCAGAGTTCATCAAAAGCGGCCTGTTCATAAAATATGGTCAATGCTCGTATATAGGCTGTGCACAGGTTCATACATTTAAAGACAAAACATCATCAGGGTAACACACGACACAAAAATAAAGCAATAAACATTAACTGAATAACAGAACATGTAACAAAACACTCTAATGTGCATTACTGATAACAAAAAATTAGAAGAAACAAAATTATTTATAAAAAAATTAATCATATGTGATGTGTAATGCAGGGACTTCTGGTAATATCCTTTTACTTTTTTTCCACTGTAAATTATATGGTAATTAATAGCTTTTACTTACATAAACCATAAATTTGACAGTATTTCACAGTAAAATTGCATATAGTGTGATGTTAAACCATATAGGCCTACAGTTTTTTCACCATACAAAAACATGCTTGTTTCAACCCATGTATGGGTCAAATATGGATAAACCCATCTTTAAATATTTTTACATACATTTTTAAACCCAACGGCTGGGTTTGTCCATATTTGACCCAAACATGGGTTGACACAACCCAGCATTTTTTAGAGTCTAGTAGGCTATATGTTAAGGTAACTTACAGTTAACCAATTAAAATGTTTTTAAGGTATAATTTTACAGTATTTTTCTGTAGAAACTATTAGTGAAATGTTCAAATTAAACCTATACCTATACAATAAGTCATTGGCTGACTGGGCATAAAGGCAACCTTTGGATTTTCACAGATTCTTTGATTTGAGCATTTTGCCAGAGAGGTCAGTTCTAATTTCATGAGAAATCAAAGAAAAACAATAAACAACAATAGAAGTTAATTAGCCCTTAATTCCTTTCTTAGTACTGGCAGTTCACTGAGATCTTGTTATCTCAAAGTGTGGCATTTTTTACAGCTCTCAAATGTAAAGTGCATCTGTGTATGCTTTTCTTCAACTTCAACACACTTTTTCGCAAATCACAGGCTTTAATCAGAAGAAAGTGGAGACAATAATCACATTTCTCAAGCCTGGGATTAGCTTGGCTGTCGATTTCAGAGAATATGACTGTTCCCAAATTGTTTTGGATATGTTCCGATTATAAAAAGAGGCATTTCTTTCCATTTGTCCTGATGGTCATAATACTGTATATAGTAATTATAGGTTTATATGTACTGACATTGGTTATAATATAGAGACATTTTTGTTTAGAGAGCATCTGTTTCAAACAGCATCTGTTTCTAAAGCAGATTGGATGAAAGGAATATGGCAATCTGCGCTATACACAAACAAATTGCTGAAGAAATTTTATACACATAGTAAATTGTTATGTGCAAATATAGGCATTTAGTTAAAGGTACACATATGTAACTTTTGGCTACTCCGAAATGGGCTATTCCGCAGTGGATGTCCTGCTCGGTCTAAAATATTCAGAATATAGATACTTATTATAGGCATACACCATTGTGTTTCGGGATAAGACAAAAACACGGTTTGGAAGATGGATTCATGATGTACTCGCTCATCAGTGTTCAATACTTAATTAATTAATTTAATTAATTAATTACTAGCTACTAATTACATCTTCAGCAGTGTGATTAAATTACTTGACTAATTACTCTCTCTAAAAAATATTGCTTTACTTATTACTAATTACTTTCTAAATCCCATATCGACCTCGACCAGTTGAACAATACAAGGATAGACATGAAACTGCTCTTTTAATTCTTTCAACTAAATATAAAATTGCATAAATTATTCTTGAACTGACCAAAGTATTTATAAGGAGGTTACATTAAAAACATTCATTTTATCATTAAACATTACATTTTGATGTTAAATCCACTATTGTTTTATATAGAATTGGTCTATAGTCTATACAGTATTTAATGCATTATATCAGAAGTAACTAATTAAATAACAAAACAAAAAAACAAAAAAATAATAATCCCTTTACTTTTTCAAGGGAAAAGTAATTAAATTACAGTAATTAATTACTTAGTAATGCATTACAACCAACCCTGTCGCTCATTATATACATTTAGTAAATTTTGAAAAGAAAAAAAAAGTTACATAGTGTAACTTTTTAGCTAAGGGTTGCCAAGGTCATGATGAAAATTGTAGACAATGTCTTAAACATTTTAATCAGTTACTTACAGCTTTATTAATGTATTTTTTATTTTATTAAACTTTAGTTGTCAGTTTCAGTCTTGGTTCTGTTATATTGATAGGTGAGCCACTTTGCATATCTTTATTTTAACAATGTTCATAAAGACGCTCAGATTTCCCAATTATTAAATGCAATAAATATAGATTTTTATAAATGCTTACTGGCAAGTCAAAACAGCCCCGCCACAAAGTCTTGTATATTTCCAAGCCCCTAAAAATAAAAATAGAAAAATAATAGCACACCTGTCCCCAATATATCACATGATTTGAGATTTTGTTTACGTCTGTAGCACAAATGGAGCAAGACCAGCTTTAAATTTAGGGTTAGGTTTTGGAAAACACCATAAGTATAAGCATTAATAATAGTAATAGCAAATTCCACTTATTCTACAATCTGCAGTAGCACACCCTAAACCCAGTGGCAAGTGTTGACCCCTTCAGCAGAAATCAATTCTTGAAAGACAGCAACTATCAATCTCCTATATTGGCTTGGAGACATTTATGCTTAATCCCCTTCACGGACACTTTGAAGGCTTACATTTATGCACCAC
Organism: Abramis brama; assembly: GCF_963993115.1. NCBI lineage: Eukaryota > Metazoa > Chordata > Actinopteri > Cypriniformes > Leuciscidae > Abramis > Abramis brama. The sequence continues at coordinate 28,703,184 of NC_139976.1, forward strand.
CTAGTTCAATCCACTACATTTCAATGAGGTTAATGACTTGTTCATTGCATTGACAGACATTTGTTCTTTTATTATCCATTCTTTATTATTATTACCTCGATTGATTTGCGCAATTGTTTTGTCCTACTTCCAGTTAACCTTCAGGTAATAATAAGCTCTCATTCTCCACAAGTACTCTCTGTTAACATGAGGATCAATAGATTGATTGACTAAGCAATATTCAGTACTAAGCATTCTACAGTCAAACTCGACATTGTATGGGGTACTCATACACTATGAGGTAAATCACACTGTAAATAGTACACTATTAAAAATAAATGTTCCAATAATGTGTTTTCACAGCAATGCCATGAAGAACCATTTTTTGATTCCACAAAGAAACTTTCCGTGAACAGTTTTTAAAATAATTTTTACAACACTTTCTATGAAGACCATGCTAATAATGAATTATAGCCCCAATTATACTTATTTATTAGTTACTGTTCTATAAATATATTTATAAAGACTCATTAAGACCTATACTGCATTATAAGAACAGTTATAGTTACATTTACGTTATTTATATAATTACCTATAAGTCATGCATTTGCATTTTTCAATGTGTATGCTCATAACCCATTTTACACTGATTTATAAACTATCAAATATAAAATAGTTCCAGAGACACTTGTTTGCTGTACCAATTAGTTATCAATTATGTATTTAATCGCTAATGTTTGCATTAGAGGTCATGAATAGTTATTTTGATTTATCTATATGGTTAAAATCTATATGCATGGTATTGCAGTTTGAAATTATACTCTTTAAAAAATATTGTTGCAGTGTTTTGCTAGTATGTAACATTAAAAAAAGATTTTTTTAAAATTCAACTGTTTGTATTAATGAACTCTGTTTTGTTTTGTTTTGTTTTTTCCATTATTTTATTCTAGGAATTATTGTTCCTTAGTTACATTTACAAGGAAACAACTTAAAATGTATAATAAGCACATCTTCATGATTTCTTATCATTCGCTTTAGGAAAATTGCATCCTATGTTTTAACTTTACTTAAAGCCATCAATTATGCATTTATAGAGGTTTGTAACTGTATATCACTCACAATAAGTATGTACAGTATAAGAACAAAACAAAGCTATTAATAACATTATATGTACTTATTAATTCAGATTTATTTCTGTTAACTAAGTCATTGTAACTATAATATAATAACATTATAGCAATGCAGGCTGGACCTTTATAAATACATTCATGGAACCATACGACTGACTAATTAATACGTATAAATCAGTGTATAATGGATTATGAACATGTGCATTGAAAAAGCAAATGCATGACTTATAATTATAAAAAATAATATAAATGTAACTATAACTGTTCTTATAATGTAGTATGTCTTAATGAGTCTTTATAAATATATTTATAAAATAGTAATACTTATAAATAAGTATGGGGAAATAATTCATTATAAGCATGGGCTTCATAGTAAGTGTTACCAATATTTTTTTTTTTTTTTCTTAGTGTGAAGAAAGTTAAAAAAAAATCCACTAAACACTTTTCCACTATAAAGAACCTTTTATAGAATGGAAATGTTCCATGGATGTTAAATGTCCTTCATGAAACCCATAAATAAAAGACTTTGTATAAGCAAAGAGCATGAGTGATTCAAACTTAAGACTTACAGTGCATCTACCAAAGAAAACATGTTGCAGCGTTTTTCTCCATAACTCCATGTAGCAACACCTAAAAGACATTAAAACAAAAATACAAATATGTGTGCAGATGTTTGAGATTCATTCACTGTAATAATGCAAAAATAATGCAGTTCAATTCACTCACCTTTGGCAGATGCTGCAGCGTGTTCATTTTGGACTCTGTATGAGGAAATCACACACCCCTACTGCTGAGACCAAAGCAGACCACCGTTTTCTGATGTTTATATCTAATGATTTCACCTTCTGCAGGGGGGAAATGCAGTGCGGGTAGAATCATTTGGGAAAAGTGTGGATACACATTTGTTCACAAATACAAAACTGCCATGCTGAAATGTCCTTCATCAGAAGTGGCAGACTGTCTGAGGGTGTCTGTTTTTCTCACTTCCTGTAACCCCCTCACCCTACAGACAGCTACACACACACTGCATGTCAATATCAGAGGAAGGTCTGTTCCACAGAGACATGGCATTACTCTATTATTTAAAAGTGAAGTCTATCGAGCTGTGATTTGCAGTGATATGTCTACATGTCACACGTCCACACACTGGCACTTCATTAAAATCTCATCCACATTGCAGCAGCACTGGGATCTGACAGATTCTTTTCATCCAAAACAGAACCTGACGACAGTGTCTCGGAAGTAAAGTAGAAAAAATTATGGATTTGGAATGAGTTTGAGCATAAGCAAATGTAGACTATAGGAACAAAAGAGGTGGTATTATTTTTTTCTAAGGACATGTGCTTTACATGATCTGTCTTCAAAATAAGTAACAACTGCAATTTATAGAGCTAAGCCTTTTATTCAATGGCGATTAGTGGAGTTGTCCATTACTAGCCAATTTATCATATAATTTAATTTAGCAACTGAACTGTTTGGGTGCTTGGTAAGTCATGGTTGCCCTAGTAACAGTTATGAACATCACTACTGCTAAGATGCATAAGATGAAGATGTCGCTCAAACAGTACACTGTAAAAAATTTGCTGTAGTTTTGCAGCTGTTTGCCAGTAACTTACTGTAGATTTAAATCGATGTTATTTACTGGCAACAGTTTGCTCAAAGTTAAATGAACATTAAACATTAACAAGTCTTTGTCTTTACAGAATAAAACTATAAAATAACAACCTAATGCAAAGCATTCTGGGAACCAGAAATCTTCATCAACCTTTTTCTGTTTTTTTCCTTCAGATTTTGGTTCCCAGAATGCTTTGCATGAGGCTGTTATTTTAGTTTTATTCTGTAAAGACAAAGACTTGTTCATGTTTAATGTTCATTTAACTTTGAACAAACTGTTGCCAGTAAATAACATCAATTTAAATCTACAGTAAGTTACTGGCAAGTAGCTGCCAATAATACTGTAATTTCTACTGATTTTTTTAACAGTGTAGCGTGGAACTAATGGCAACGCCAAAGTCATGGGTTCAATTACAATTACAATTTCAATAGAATGCATGATAAAAGTATCTGCCAAATGATAAATATGTCATTCCATATTCACATAAAGTCTGGATTGTTGAAACCTTATTAGCCCAAAATATTGCTTTACTTTATATTTAACATTAAATGTTGTGTAGCTTGTTGAGGGGAGAGGGTATAGCTATTATGTATTATTTTTAGAACCATGAACTGTGTGCTTTTGTAAGTCTGACACTTTAAATTAAATCACTGACTAGTTGTTAAAATGACTGTCGTTTTTTTTTTTTTTTTTTTGGTTACGCTTTATTTTAAGGTGTCCTTGTTACAGAGTAACTATAGGCTACATTTATGTTCTAAATAATATCAACTAACAATATGGGCTTACTATAGTTTAGGGTAGGGTTGATTTAGGGTTAGTTGCTTGTAATTATGCATACAACTGTTAGCCTAGAAATCTAGACGCACCCTAGCGGCAGCAAAATTTATTTTGCAGCCAGGGTAGTCTAGCAACTCTCCGTTGACTTTCGAGTTGGAAAAACCAAACTCTAGTCAGGCCAATCAAATCATGTATAGAGTCGGTGGGCGGGCTTAATATAATGACGGCAGAGTTGTGACGGTTCTGCGTGAATTCCCTGCTACTACTTGAAAACAAAGAAGACGCTGCTGCTGGCGAACAGCGGTCTTTCGAATCGGCTTTGGCCGCAACTCTGGAAGACTTGGAGTTAAGCTGTTCTTTGAGAAAAGAACAAAGAATGGCACTTAAGTCATTCTTAAAAAAGGAAGATGTGTTCGTAGTTTTGCCTACCAGATACGGCAAAAGTTTAATCTATCAACTAGCTCCGCTGGTGGGAAAACGCTCTGGTTGGTTGTAGCGCAGAGGGAATTTGAAAGACAACTGTTTATCCCGCCCCTCGGATTGAGCCGTGCCAATGGTGAGTTGCCAGACCTAACATCTTGATGTAGGTCTGGCTTGCCAGGCTATACAACTGTAGTGATTACTTAACATATGTAACAAGGACACTATAAAATAAAGTGTTACCATTTGTATACCAGTATTTTATAAACATATACCTTAAGATAAATAAATTAATGAAGCACTTTTTTTGTAGTTGAATTAGTCTACAGTTGTCAGATTAGAAAATACACTTACATTACATAACTTATAAAATTGAATCCATAATGTAATAGTATATATCTAGTGTGTTATCAAAAGGTGTGAAGTATGACACAGCCATGAGGTTTTGTGCTAGAAGTTTGTTGGCAATACAGTAAATGTTTGACTGTATACTGTAGTTGACCTTTACAGATGAAAGGTGAGTAACAGTAATGTGGCAGTCTCTACCATGGTAATCAGTTTACAGTATCACATGGCATACTGTAATGTACTATATTTTATTTCTTCTGATGCATCTCTGATCAATCTGATGTTGTACAGTCATTGCCTGTTTCCTCTCCTTTTTACTCTATCCCCCTTTATGTTCACAAATTGCAAATCTCTCTGTCCCCCAACACACACACACACACACGTTGTCTTTTCATGTTTTATGGGGACTCCATAGACATAAATTTTATTCTGTACAAACTGTATAGGCCTATTCTATCCCCTACCCCTAAATATACTCATCACATAAAACTTTCTGTATTTTTACATTTTCAACAAACATCACTTGATCAGTATGATCTACAGTATAAGCTGTTTTCCTCCTACAGTATATGTCCCCACATGGACAAGGATTTCGGATATTGTCATCGTTGTAGAGACATTTTGTCGCCATAATATAGAGTTTACCAGGACACACAGACCACACAGACCACACACACGCGCACACGCACACACACACACACACACACTTTGAACATAGTGGTTATAATCTAAGAAAAATCACTTATAATGTATAAAGAATTCATTGCATTTCGTTATCTGTATCAGAAATTGCAAACAAAGTAGAAACTACTGTATATCTATAGAATCTGTTTCTATAGAAATCTATAGGTTTACCAAATGGTTCATTGATTAACCATTAAGATCAGTTGGATTAGACAAATGTATTAAACTGAACAAGAAGAGATGTAAATCAAACGTTCGATAGTAATGGCATTATGAATGGCAGCTCCTGTGAATGAAACATTTATATAGATGAAACAGTTATTTTGTGTTGTGAAAAGGATACTTTGTGATTTTGAGCATTGAAATTACCTGTAACAGAGTCCTTAAACATTCAAATTAAGATGAGGTTATTGAACAAGTATCAGAAGAAAAATACCTTGGCATGATTTTAGATTCTCAGTTAAATTGTAAAAGTCATGTAAAAAAGATACATAAAACGATAAAGGCAAATCTTACTAGCTTCAAAATAATAAGAAATGGTTTAACATATAAACATGCCATTCTGTTTTTAAACTCGATGATATTACCACACGTCATATGGGTTAGCTATTTGGTCTCAGAAAAATCAGTCTGAAATTAATCAGATCGGATGTCTTTACAACAGAGCCTTGTTACAGTAGATAGAAAGCAAATTAGATCAAATCTTGTATTTACGCAAGATCTGACAATGAAGGAAATTGTAAAATTGTATTTTGTAAAACATCTTTTTGCTTTCTGACCTCTCAGTGAAAGGTGTAACATTTTGGAATTCATTACCTGATTATTTAAAATCTGCTGCAAGTTTTTAATATATATATATATATATATATATATATATATATATATATATATATATATATATATGTATATATATATATATATATATATATATATATATATAAAGCTACTAAGTCTTGGTTAATTCAGCAACAAACTTGTACTCGTGTCTAGTTTATCTATCTCTCTCTTCTCTTCTCCTTTGTTTGTGTTTACTGCTGTTGTAATTGTATTTATAAAAGCCCTTCTAGGGACAAGTATTGCAAATTAGCTTTAGCTACAAACACTATGATTCATGCATTGGATGGCTGTTGTCCCATTTTTGTCAATGTTTATTGAATCTGTCCCTATACAAATAAAGCATTAAATAAACAATGACTCAAAATTGTTCACACTTATTTCTAATTATGATCAAAACAACTGTACCAAATAAGCCAGTTCAGAGTGCACAGGTGCATTATATTTTTATATGAACAATAGATGGAAACAATCTGAAAAGGAGAGGAGGAAGAGTATGTGTAAGAGGTGGTGGACGAGGAGGAAGAGGATGAGGACGAGAAAGAGCAAGGTGTGGACAGCGTTGTCAAGGATGCGGCACACTAGAGGGTTTTTCCCTTTGCCTGGCAAAAGACGACATTGTGTGATGTCCTCAGGCTGGACCCAGCACAAAGATGTCATGCTGAGGCAGAATGAATATCTTACTCACTTTGATTTTGTAGTTGCACAACTCTTTTGAGTGTACTGTAACATGCTTTTCTTTTAGAGTTTTTTTTTTTTTTTTTTGGCTTTTGCAGTTGGACTACTGCATTTTTACAGTGTGCAAGTGCTGAATATGTATATTATATATTCAGTAATATTCAGTACAATACTATACTTGTTACAGAGTCAGCCACACCATCCTAACACCAATCAACACCAGATCATCACGATCCGCCCACTGGTTCCAAATCACCCGATTCCCTGCTCCTGCACTTCCTCATCAATGCACCCTATAACTACCGTCATCACCCTCACATCATTGTCTGGTCTCGTCCTTACTATTAAGATGCACCGACTACCTACCTGCTACACTTACCTGTGTACACTCATCTGAGATCGCCACTTCAAGTCTTCTGCCATCTTTCGTCTAGATCTGTTTCACACATTCACATTCACACTAGATCTGAATTGTCACATTCGCTACTTCTCTCCCACCGCGACGCTCCGCATCGGCTGCTTGCATGAGGAACAGATATCGTTCATGGTGCAGATCTCATCCTGGAACGCCCATGGATGTCACAACACAATCCCAACATCAACTGGAACTCTGGGGAAATAAGGAAATTCCAATTCTATTGGAGTGAGTCCTGCTTTCATGTACAGTATGTCTGTCTCCTGTTGTAAAACCTCCTGTTCTCCTTCCACCCCGTGCACTGCAGGTTCTCCGCCTGTTTACACCCTGAATTCCACTTCCATCGAAAGTCCTGACACCTAGCGTAAGATTGAGATTCCTCCAGAGTACCGGGCATTCCAGGATAACTTCAGTAAGCAGTTGGCAACACAATTATCACCTCATCGGCCATGGGACTGTGCCATCGACCTGCTACCTGGGGCCACTCTGGTCAAGGGTAGGGTTTACCCACTGTCCATCCCGGAGCAGAAGGCCATGGAGGAGTACATCCAGGAGGCACTTAAACAACAATTTATCCGACCATCTACATCCCCTTCCGCTTCCAGCTTTTTCTTTGTGGCCAAAAAGAACGGAAGCTTGCGGCTGTGTATTGACTGCCGTACCCTCAACGACCAGACCAGCTATAGCTATCCCCATCCTCTGGTTCCTGCGGTGTTAGAACAGCTGCGTGGGGCTTATATTCTCCAAGCTGGACCTGCGTAGCGCCTTCAACGTCATTCGAATATGTGAGGGTGATGAATGTAAGACTGCCTTCGTCACACCATCGGGTCACTATGAATACCTGGTAATGCTGTCACACACTGGTTCGAGGAGAGCGAGAGGGTTTGGGACTCAGCACATGTGCATCTCCAACAGGCAGTGCGAAGGCACAAGAGACAAGCCGATGTTCGAAGATCTATCACCCCCTCAATACCGGCCTGGACAGAGGGTTTGACTCTCCAACCGTGACATCCGTCTTTGCCTGCCCTGCCCAAAGCTGAGTCCCTGCTATATAGGTCCATTCACCTTGCAGAGGCGGATCAACAAGGTCACCTACCAGCTCAACCTACCCTCACACTACAGAATCTCACCCTCCTTTCACATCTCCCTTCTCAAACCTTACACTGAACCTCTGTTGCCTTCCCCTACAGGATTGGGTGTTGAGACCATACCTCCTCCTCCCGAAGTAGCAGATGAGGAGCTCTTCTACTGGGTCCACACCATCCTCGATTCGCGACGACGGGGCCACAATCTAGAGTATCTCATCAACTGGGAAGGTTATGGCCCAGAAAAATGATCCTGGGTTGCTCGAGACGATGTGCTAGATCCGTCATTACTAATTCAATTCCACAAAGATCATCCTGACCGCCCTGCTCCCAGAGGTTGAGGTCGTCCCCATCGTCGCATCATTCGGCCATCAGGAGTCGCCCATGGAGGAGGGGGTACTGTCATAGAGTCAGCCACACCAGCCTACCACCAATCAACACCAGATCATCATGATCCGCCCACTCATTCCCAACCACATGAATACTGATTCCCTGCTCCTGCACTCCCTCATCAACGCACCCAATTACTGTCACAGTATTGATTATTACCTATACTGTTACTGGCACCCTCTAACTACCTGCTACACTTACCTGTGTATACTCATCTGAGATCGCCACTTCAAGTCTTTTGTTTTCTGTTTTTCATTACCATCCAGCTAAATCCCCGTCTGATATTCCAGCTGCTATTGACTGACCATTGCCTGGTTCCCGCTATCTCTCCATCCTCTGCTTAAATAAACATCTGTTGATTCACTTAACTGTCTGTCTCCTTCTGTTGTGTGACAATACTTGCAGTGCATACACTATACAAATTTATTCACCTCACTACAGTAAGTTGCGATTACTATACCTTTTTACATAAGTACAAAATGTGTTTACAGTGTTACGATATACTTTTTCTCTATAACTGCATGCTTTGGATGCTGATGATCTAAAAGCATTATTTTATTTTGAGAACAGATCAAATAATTTTAGGCACTTGTTTGATTTTTGCCAGAAAAGTCAGATGTTCTCTAAATGCAGTTTGAAGATTTGGAGAAAGTGGGTGATAGTTTTGAGAAATGTGTTTTAGCAATTCAGAAAAACTGTAAAGTCAATTATGAATTGAATCTCCTGTGAATAGCACTATTTGTACAACATAAAAGAGTTGTTTTTGTTACTTTTAATATTCCATTTCAGCTTGGATGCTTCAGTGTAGAGAGACAACAAAGCTCACTAGTTTTGGAAAAGATCCCATCAGTGTTTCTTTAAGGTGTTCCCTATCTCTCCTCTAATTTCATTGCAAGTCTACCCACACACTTCAAATGATTGACTGTGTCCAGCATCGTTCCCTCCAAATGTTCTTGTTTGGCTTCTGTCGTCCTCTCATTCACCTTTTTTTATTTCTTTTCTCTCAAAATCTTTCAAAAGCCCCCTCTTTCTTTCACCAGCTGTGCTCCTGTGAATCATTTCACACCATCATTAGACCCAAGATCCCTCTCCTCCTGTTCATCCGTCTATTACGGCCCTTGCACCTCCTCACCATGTCACTCGCCTGTCTCATGCCACACAATTACTGCTGCACACACAATCAGTCAGTCGCTTTCACTACAGAAATATAGACACATGGCTTTATTTGGTGACCATTTCACTCTCATTCTCTGTCTCTGGTGTGTCACAGATAGGATTGGAAAACTGTGAATAATATGGACATCCCTTAGCAAATATAAACCCCATATGCAGTAGGCACTAGCATGAGGGCAGTGAATTCACTGGGACTGCACTTCCAATTCAAATCAGATTTAATGAGTCAGTTAGCCATCTAAATTAGCATAACTGACAAGCAGCTTGGATAAACAAACTCATGACCGGTCTTTATGACTTTCCTCAGTATTAAACTCTCACATGAATATATTGCTCATTTCTACCAGAAAGACTCGGGAGAACAGCCCAGCAAGCAAATATTTATAAAGTTCTTTGGCATAGGCCCCGTCCGTAGCGCGCAATCCAAAGGTAGCGGAATCTGCATTTCCTGCCTGAAGACGAAGGCAGGGGCGCAGCCGACCCCCCGGGAGGTATTGGAAGGGACCATCCCGGTGGTGGTGGGGAGGATGGAGGTAATTGTTTACAGCATCTGCGAACTCAGACATGTGTAAGTACCAATCTTTTATACTGCGAGTATTAGAACATGATTGGTTAGATGTGAAGGTAATAAGTGATGTAACGACTGAGTCTTCCTCGCAGAACTTACGCTAAAGCTTTCATATTTCACAACATCTTTTTTATATTCTGTTGTTTTGTTGTTGCAGCCACCTCTTTTCCGCATTAAGTTGCACATTAATGGCACATGCCTAGGTGGTAGGCACATTTTCAGTTTTTTAAAATTGCTTACACACAATATCTGAAACTATGACTCCATGAAAACTCTACACACAAAACACACACAAAATGCAAAACGTCACATCTCTTGCAAAAAGCAAACACTTTATTCAAAACTATTTTAACTCTTCTAAAAAGGGTGTTTTTGCATAGTAACTCTACACACAAACCATTAAATGATTAGCCAAATGCACACCAAACTACACAAAGATGTGAAAAATGTAAAACACTACTATCTTGTGTGTTTTGCTTGTTCAGAGTGCAGTGGAGTGTACAGGAGTTTGTCACACATACATGTATGTGCACAAATACACTGTATATACAGTTTGTATGCACAATTGATGAACTTTACAGTTATTGAACTGAACTGAATCAACACTGAACTTGAGCTGAATAATGACACTATTGGCTTGTTAGAGCTGCTTTACAACAGAATTTGAATTTGTTTCGATTGTGAAGCTGCTTTGAAACAGTCTGTATTGTTTAAAGCACTACAGAATAAAGGTGACTTTACTTGTATACATATTAAGTATATATTTACTAAATAAACCGAAATGCAAGGGTCAAAAATGTATTTGTTTCTCAGAACTTCGAATTTTGATTTCTAAGTGATCAAATTAGGTATATTTACATTTTAAACAGAAATGCAAGAGGATAAAAAATTATTTATATATTTCTGAAAACGTTGTGTTTTGATTTCTAAGTGATCAATTTATGTATAAGTGTTGTCACACCAGGGACGCACTTCCCAAAAGCATAGTAAGCTTAAATTGATTGTAGAACAATTGCCACATGCCATTTAAATGGCAGTGATTTATGAATGAAACATAAGAGCTGTTAGTTTTGAATGATGTGTCTAATGTAGAAAACTGCGTTTAGCGTTTTGCAAAAAGTTTGTGTACAAATACAAACTGAGTGTAAAGCATGTAATGTGCTTGCAGTTTTGCAGACTTGGTCTGAAGATTAGGTATATGAGTGAGTGGTTACGTCATAAAAAGTCATAAAAATGTAATATAGAAAACTGCATTTTCTCTAAAGTTCTGCATATCTTTCTGCTTTAAATTGTGAGTGTTGGCATTAAGCAACATTTTTAAAGTAGCTTACTGTGCAAATGAGGTCCACAAATTACAAGATATCTGGCCAGACCAACAGGGAAAACATTTTCATAAATAAAAACGTGAGAAATGAGACTTTCCCAGAAATGAGATGCTGCCTATTTAATTTGTCAGGAGTTAACTTTTTTTGTTCAGAATACATTTTCTAAAAATATTTTTTGAAGCTTGTAGAAACACAGCATGTCATGTCATGTCATGTTTTTTTTTTTTTTTATCTTTAATTTAATCAGTTACTGTGATTATACAATTATTTTTGATTATATAATTTATTTGTAATCATACATTGTTTTATGCCATGTCAGATTTAATGTGATATTAGACTAATACTAGACTAAATAGATTGATTGACTATGTTGAATGCAATATCAAAATACTTTATATAAATATTATATGAATATATTTGTATAATAATGAAGACCCAGAAGACCCCAGAATATGTCTTGTATTCTTGTCAAAAGTTGGAAAGTCTTGAGTGTGGACTCTGCCTAGGTAAAAAATGAATTCTAGGATCAAACGTTTTGGCCTGGAAATAACTCCAATTTTTGAGAGAGTTTTCATTTCATTTATGTGTGTGTTATAATAGCAAGTTATCTGGAGCTGGAATGCTTTGATATTTGTCTGTCATTCATGGCAAAAAGCGGCAGCAACAATGGACGCTCCCACACACAGCTCTCCACCTTCCTTTTGCTTTCCCACGGCTTGCTATCCATTCCAGTGAGATCACAAAAGAAAATGCAAATGTCTCCAATCCTGATATACGTCCACTGACGCACAGCTTCAATTTAGTAAAACAAAAGGTTATGTATAAATGCAAGGAATGCAAAAAAGTTCTGCACGGGGTGTAACTTCAGTATCTCTGTGCTCTTTGGGTGTAGGGATGGTTCAAAAAACAATCCAAGGCACTCGAGTAATTAGTTTTTAGAAAAATATATAAAGCCTTTATTCTTTCATGGCTTAGATTTTAAAAACAGGTGACAAGCAATGGCACACCTACGCGTTGTGGCCAATAAGCCTTCATCAGGGTGTTGTGTATTACAGTGGGTTAGAACCTGCTAAATCCTCTCGTACTTAAAGGAGACCTATTATGCTTTTTTTATTATTATTTTACATTTCCTTTAGTGTGTAATATAACTGCATGTAAAGAGGAGAGATCAATTCTCCAACTGAATTTATTTTTGCCTGAAACGCTTCGTTTGTAGTCCTGCCAATATTACCATGATATTCTGCTATACGTCACCATGTTACACATTTGCATAATGCCCACCTGGCTGCTTTAGCCTGCTCTCGAAGAACAATTGAATAGCTGATTTCTCTATGTTGTAGAACCTTTTTTTCTCTCTCTTTCTCACCGCGAGGGCAAAAAAAAAACATTGAATGGGCTTCCAATACCCACGCCATAGTTACCATAGATATAATACTGTTTATAGCGGCTCATGAAGCCTCAGGAGCTAAAACCCGATTATGATAAGGGTTGTTAAATTTGGAAATTTTGGAAAGGCGGGCTTAAAGAGGCTTTTCAGGCAGAAGGTGAAAAGAGATGCTGCAGAAATACACAGTATGAGGTTTTTGAACTTTAAATCACATAATTGTATTCTATCAGAAAATAAAATTCTTAACTTGTAAATGAGCTTGTAAACTTTTAAAGCAAAAGAGTCACCACTGGACCTTCAAGCAGTGCTGGGTAGATTACTTACAAATTGTGGTCAGTTACTGATTTCAAATTACATGACAAAAATTGTAGTTAGTAACGTAATTTACACATTTAAGGTAATGTAATCCGACTACTTTTTGATTACTTTTATATTACTTTTGACCAAACTCATTTATCACACTGATTTAATTAGGATAATCAGATATCATATTGATATAAAAATACAAAGAGAAAGAAAACATATTCCATTCTTTGTTATCAACAACATGAAGTGCATTAAATATTGTATTACATCAGGGTTTCCCAGACTGGGGCTCATGAGTTTAATGAAAAATTATAATGTCATTAAAATTTGAAATTAAAATTAACAATTTTTGAATAAAAACAATCAAAATAAAACGCTTACTAAAAAAAAAGGTGAAATAAATTATTGACCTGCCTTATTAACTTAAAATCTCATGAGGCACTTTAAGTAAATATTAATAGGTCAAAGAGGTTCAGCTGACAAAAAAGTTGGGGAATCCCTGCATTGCATGTAAATATGAAATGTTGTACATTTTAATGTGTTTGAAAGACAAAAGCCTGCCAAAGGCAGTAATACATAGTTAAATGACTCATTAATTATTATTTTAAGTGATAATTCAAATAATAGTCAATGTGTTTTCGTCAGGAGTTGATTAGATATGCAATGTTAAGAAAGCATGATTTCTGTAAATCCAGTAATCAAATACTCTGTGGGCCAGTGATAGGAACATGACCAGTGGCTGGACTGTGTCTGCAATTCCACAAACCCGGAAGACCCGCATAATGTAAAAGCAGTAGGCTTTTTTTTTTTTTAGAAAGGATAAATTAAAAGATAAAAAATAAGTAGAAGGGAGAATCAATGGATTATGAATAATTTACTGCCATGGTGGGAATAGCATGTAATCAGGGTGACGCGCGGCTATAGGCAAACTAGGAAACGCCTCGGGCGGCTGCACAGTCAGGGCGGCAAAAAAGAGGGAAATTAAATTTTTTATTTAAGTACATTTATTTTTTATTTTTTTGGGACATTTGTTTGGAATTATTACACATATTATTAAAAGATGGCGCCTTTTACTGCTGGGGATGACTAATGATGTTTAATCCAGACATGATCTTCTGAAAGGTAGGTTCATGAATGTAGGCTAGTTCACTTTATTGCATGCATAATATCTATTTATTTATTTATAATATTTATAACCTCCACGAAGAAAGTGATGGGATTTCGGGGGAAATGAGCACTGCTTGCAAACCGTCCACTGATTTGCCTGTTCACTGTTGTTCACAGTTGTTGTAAATTATTAGAATGGATTTGCAGAGTCATACATTTTAATTTACTGTCAGTTGGACAATTAAACATTTACTTAAACTTTGGCTTCATGTTTACTAAAACTTCACATTTTAAAGGGTTAGTTCACCCAAAAATGGAATTAATCCTGTCATTAATTACTCACCCTCATGTCGTTCCAAACCCTTAAGGCCTGTTCACTCCAAAAACGATAACTATAAAGATAACTATATTAGCGTCCACACCACCGGACGATATCATTTTGTTTATTCTAAGCGCATGCTTGTCTGCCACTTTAATGCTCAAGCTCGTTCAGCAGGATGGATTCTGATTGGCTGTCAATGTTTTTATCATTTATGAGCTGAATAAAATCGTTCTGAAAGTGATTTCAACGATATCGTTTCTCTGTGCCGTCATCGTTATAGCTGGTGTAAGCTCTGCTATTTAATATTGAGAACAATTTTTAGAACTATATCTTTATCGTTATCTTTATAGTTGTTGCCCTTGGTGTGAACGGGCCTTAACTTCTGTCTTCTTAGCATCAGGAAAAACAAAACTTTTATTCAATGGATTAGGCCAGGGTTCACCAATCTCGGTCCTGAAGGGCCGCTGTCCTGCAGAGTTTAGCTCCAACCCCAATTAAACACACCTGAACCAGCTAATCAAGGTCTCACTAGGCATACTAGAAACTTTCAAACAGGTGTGTTGGAGCTGGTTGGAGCTAAACTCTGCAGGGACAGCGGCCCTCCAGGACCGAGATTGGTGAACCCTGGATTAGGCTATATATAGCCTTGAAAGCACACAAAGAGCGCTTCCTTTACAATCACTAAAAAAATGTCACTCTCAGTTTACAATCTCACAAAGTTCAATTAAAAATAAATAAAGTTGTGTACACTGCATAATGAATCTCTTACTATATAGTGTCTTTGAAAGGATACGCGAACTGGCAGAACTTGGCAATGAACAAAAACTCAGTTTTGAGTGTTTTGAGTGGTGAGTGGATTCTTTCTAAATTAAACACCTCTTATTGGCCATTGCATTCAAGAGATCAACAAACATGACTGTGATTGGCTACATCACTCATAGCTGCTAAAACACATTTGACGTTTTCAGAGCGTGTATATTTTTTTAAATATATTATTGAAGACTCTTGCACTAGAGACTTGCTTTCCGTGTCCCGTGCAGTCTACGATCCCATGTGAAACCGCCTTTATGTCGAAGTGATACTACCAGCCCAATTTATCAGCGGCCCACTATGAATTCTCAAAAATCTTCTGATGGCCACTCTGGGCCTGTATATACTTATTATATAATATTATATTTGCATTTGCAGCTGTAATAGTGGTTGTGTTGATTTTTTTTTTATCTTGCAGAAGAAAAAAAACAAAAAAAACACTGAAAGCATGCTTGTGTATGTGCAGTGCAATTTTATTACTAAACATATTCTCCAGTCTTTCACATGCATCTCAAAGTGTTTAATTGTGAGTGAAGTGGAGGAGGCACGACAGTGTTTTGCTTAGAGCGGCAGTTGAGCTTGTGCCGGCTCTGCATCTAATCAATAAAAAATTAACTACTGGGACTAACAATGATAGATGTGACAATGAAATGAATTTAAAAATATCATAAGTTACCTGTTAAATGATACATTACAAAAAAATATATTACATAAAACAAGCAAAAGATCATGGAGAAATATTTGAGAACAACCTAATTAATATTCATGAGTTCTGCCTTTCTCTTCATGAGGTCAAAATCAGCACGCCTGTCACCCCACCTACAATCCACCCTTCAAATCTCATTCTGCCGCAACAATCCCCACCACTTTATAGAACAAACTGACATCCATATCTACCGTACAAAGCGAGATTGATCTTTTGTATTGAAGCACAGTATGCAAAACAGAGACTCTTATGTTCAGAAGAGTGAGCGAGAACTCGAGAAGAGGGATACTGAGCACGTAATGACAGCGCATCATCGCTCTCGCACTGCAGTGGATTTCTGAAGCAACCCCACGGCCCCTTATAGATTCAAATCATACCACACCAGCGTGTGCCTTTCAGAAAACATCACCCTCTCCCGCCCGGCTCACAAAACAGCCACTGCCGGCAGGCATCAATCATCCACTTCAAATAGCTCTCGCTGTCAGATGCAGAAAGCCATCCTGTCCAAAAGTAGCTCAGAGGCACTGTACCCACACGAGGTGATGGGACACATAAATTATTCCATGAGATGGCATTGTGAATACAAAAGGGATAAAGGCCATTTGAGAGCATGTGTCGGCTAAGAGCAAAATGTTGTAGAGCTGTTGAACATCATGCTACAGACAACAAACGGGAAGTGAAAGGAGGCACAGGGATGGGGCAGTGGAGAGGTGACAGGATGAAGTGGGACGGGATTGTAAAATGACGTAAAATGAAAACGGATTGTACATCTCTGTTATGCACCGGCGGTTGATTTTTTATTTTATTTTTCATAACCACGATGCGATTTGCCCAGGGATGGGGAGCTTCAGGGGGAATGTATTTCCTATTTCCAACAGTAGATGGTGATGTATGTTTTCCTTCCTGTGCATTAAAACCTTGCGTTACAGATTCTTCTGAGTGGAATGGAATTGGATTAATATTGTTATCATTTTAGGTTTAATGTTTATAAATGGCAGGGCAACAGTTTTACTAGCTATTAACGTCTTTGTCATGAAGCGCAATGCACTGTCACTGCCACCACTCTTTCATAATGACACCAAAACTTTTCAGTTTATCTTCTTACTTATTTTATTTGCAGCATTGCAGGTGTAACGGAGGCCAGCTTGTAAGAGCTGTGCGAATAAACCTCACTCCCCTGGCCTCAGGAGGCGCACTAGCGACTGATGCTAGAGGCTATGGTCTTTAGCGTTCTTTTACGTCTTTAGCGCCCCATGCCGGAAACGTCGATTTGAATCCCGCTCGGAGTGCGGCGAGTAGAACCGGAACTGGAATGGCTGAAATGCACTCAAAATATTGACTTAATACCTTCATGAGGCTTGTAAATTGTATAAATTAACCTATAGTCAATAAGTTAATTGTTAAAAAAATATCTAATTATTTAATTCAGTTTGAACAATTATTTTCTGAATTTTCTTCTGTTCATTTTATATGAATTACACTGTATTTCTATTGTCGAAATTTCTACATTAAAATTTCAATGATGCCATTCTCCTTTAAATATGGGGTTTGTTTGTTTATTTGTTTGTTTTTAACAAATCACACCATGAAAATAACAGATTTCACAATTTTGGTTTGCTGTATTGGTATCATTAAAACTGTTTTACTATTGCTTCATTTATTTTTGGCACGTTTCAAATAGAGGAATATGTTAGATTATGCAAAGATTAAAAAATCCATTATAGTAATATAAATTATTACATTTGATCAGCAGTTTGACTGCACATACAACACAATGGAAGTACAGCCATTTACATAGGTGTGTATGCAAGTAAGGAAGGGAAATGATCAGTAAATAAGTTTGTCTATATAAGGTGCAACATAAAAATCCTGTTATTACTTAGCGTCTCCTTCACTCATGCTCACTCTAAAGAGAAAGAGCAGTCCATTCTTTTTTTACCCAGTCAAAACAGAATCCAAACATTCTGTTTTGGCCATTCTTTTCCAGTGAAAGCATTGCCACCATTAACACAAGGGCTTTCTTGGGTTTGTGCAGTACCATTTCAGTTTAAAGTGTCAAAATAAGGCTGTCAGAATGCCCAGTCAATGCTGTCATTGTGACTTAGTCTAAGCTTGAAAAATGTAAGATGTTGTGCAGTCTGACATAAAAGACAGTTGATGTCATACACCCTTGGCTTATACCAGATATCTCACTTGCATCATATCATACAATCTGACAAGCTACAATCATAAGTGACAGAAAAATCACTTGACGCAGCCATGTTTTATCCCATTGTGCCTTTACACCTAAACTAGTAGGCAAAATGTTTCTGAACCCAGAAGTTTATGTACATCGTACATCTGTACATGAACCCTTACCTTCTGAACATGGAGGTAATTGCTGCATCTAGAGCGACACATGCTTGCAGGTGGTAAGAGTGTCCTCTGGTGGATGTGTCCCTCACTACATCCCCCTGCTGTCCATTGACTGCTGAGAACATTTTCACTGCGTGAACCTCCAGATTGCAGCCAGAGCGGCCTGATAGTGAGCTCTGATGTTCAAAGTCTTGTCCCAGCTGCGGTGGAGAAGTCAGCGGCATGAAAGGAGTTTGCTTTTGAGCTTGCTCAATAATGACAGATTGGGTCACTAAGTAAACAAGAGCTGACATTTATACTGTATGAGGATAGCAGTAAGGGAAACACAACAAGACCAGCTGTATAAATATGTGTCTAAAGGGACAGAAGACACAGCATGTATTTTAGAGACGCTATTTGCTGCATTTATTTGCACAATTTGTTTTTTGAATTGTACAATTTTATGAAAACCTACAAAATCTGTGATGATTACAATTTGAACTCTGAAATTCTGTGAATAACCATTTCTTTAATGAGGGGTGTTTGCTCTGAAAAAAAATAAAAAATTAAAAACTGACACCATAGTGCAACTTTTTTAATTGTAAATTATACATAATTATCAAAAAAAGCATGTGTTTGGGAAATTCTGTGAAACATTGAGCTCAAAGTGTCATCAAAGCAAGCTAAAATGGTGTGGTTGCTTGAGCAGTTGCAGATTTGTATCTCACATTTGCTTTTGGCTCGGTTAGGATTAAGGTAGGGTTCAGAACATGTGCGAGAACCAGTGTAATAAAATGTTGCCAGTGTTTTTTTGTTTTGTTTTTTCATTATGTTTCATCACAAAATGTTTGAGGCCTTTTCAGGCACCAGTATCTGATTTGCATGATTCCTTTAGTGCTAGAACAATACCACCGGTTAGCACAATTTATTCATAGCGAATTCCCTCCTTAATATTCAACACGTCGCCAAGTGTGCATAGTCTCTGTGAAGCATGTGCATTAGTTTGAGGATATGTGGTTTTAATATATTACACAACTCCAAAGTTCTCCCAATGGAGATTGCCCCTGTGGTTTTAACTCAAGTTGGATTCACTTACTTTCACTGAGGGGCTTAATTTCTCTAGCCCCTCAACCCACTTTACTGCATAGCTAAGGGGTGGGTGTCTGTGTTTTATGGACTTTCTCTAATGACCACATCACTAGCCAATAGCTAATTGATGAAACAATCCAACAATGCTCTGGCAAAGCGGTCCGGTCAGTTGTCACTGCTTCTGGCCACAGCCGCTGATGTATTGGGAGCTAAATTTATCCCAGCAGACTGCAGGGAGCCTGCTTGGGTTCCGGCCCCTCACTGGGGAGCCCACAGCAAAAAGCACAGCTATGATGAAGAAGGTGATTAGAGCAAGAAAGAGTGTGGTTAATACTGCATGAGGATGAGTTAGAGAGAGACATGGAGAGAGGAGGGGGTATGCCTCCATTAAATTAGTTTTAAATTGTCTCTTTACTTCTCTTTTACCCAGTGGAAGGAGGACAAAAGAACCTCCTCTGGTCAAAGAAAGCCCTGTAACCCAACATGCTCCTGACTGAGGTTATGCAACCGTAAATCTCAGGTACTGATGAAAAATAAAGTTTCAGTGTTCACATCAAGTTCTGGATTTAACTTCAACAGTCCAAGTATTTTGAGTAATGCATAAATAAATCATGATGTTGATGTGTTTTGTATTTAATGGTATTTGCCAAGGTAAGTGTCTCTTGCTACATTTTGAGAGATTTAAACTTGTGCATGTTACTTGTCATGCACAGATTGTTATGGAAAATAATGATTAAACAGTACAACAGCTTTGCATGATGAAGAAATCCCCTATGTCAAGGCAAGTCATGTCTTATTGAAAGGGATACATCCAAAATTTGGCATGCTGAAGTCAATCACAAGACACCAGACAGTCAATGGCATTTGTCAATTTTGGATGTGTACATGCAATCTGTGGGATTCTAACATCGAAAGGAGACGAGTGCATAAACAATGCTAAAAGAGTACAACTGCAAAACTGACGTGGCAGAATTTAAATGGATTGACATAAACACATGAATGATATTATTAGATCATATTATATATTATGGTGACATCACTCATTATTTCTTAATATGTGAAATAAAAATAATAAAATAAAGAACAATAGTCTAGTTGTCATATGACAAGTAATGATGTCAATAACTACCTTAAGCTTTTAAGGGATGTTAGCTGAAAAAAATATATAAATCAAAACAATTAAGAATTTCCCACAAGACAAAAGTCAAATAGCTGCATTTTTTTTTCAAATCATACTTTGTAGAATAAATGAAGTAGGGCCATTTGTAAATGTAAGGTTAGTAAGGAGTTACAAAAGATGTGTGTAGACTTGATACAATGTTACTAAAAAACATTTAGTGATTGTTTGTCTGGTCCAATTACAGATGACATTAATAGGTCTGTCAATACGAGGAGTTTAATATAATATAATAAAGGGCTATAATAACACCAATTTGTTTTGTAATGTGTAATTATATACATATTAGTACTGTATACTACCTGTCAATGGTAGGGCAGAACAACTTAACATCAATCTTAACAACAGCCAAACTATTTGGCTTTAGAGACAAGCACTTGAGAGAAACATAAACTGTTTTCTTAAACTGGACAAGGGTGGAGTTGGAGCCATACTTATTTTACCATGGTGTTCTTATTACAAAGCTGTCAACAAAATTTGAAGCATAAGTATATTTGAATATAAAGACAATTAAGTCTACGGAACAATATCTGGACAGTTTAGATAATAAAGGTGAATCATTTCGATGTAGAGTTGGTGTACACCAGGGGTCCATTTTGGGGCCTCTCTCATTTAATCTATGTACCAATAACCTGAAAAATATGTGTATTGATTGTGAGGTACAAATGTGTGCAGGTGATTTATGTGCATGCAAAATAACTACAACTCACTAGTGTGATGACATTACACAATGAATCAGTAGCTCCTGTATTTGTATTTCAGATTTTGAAAATTCTGTTTATGAAGCCTAAACTTTGCAGTCTGATTCATATATTCGTTTACATGCAGAACTGGAAAAAGCCTGCGCGATAATGTCACAGGAGCTACTGTGAGTGAGTACAACTGTTGTTTTTGCCTAAAAAAAGCTAAACTAAAAAAACATAAAGGTACTGTATTTAGCTGAATGCTTAATTTTTTCTGTTGATCGGATTATTTAAATAGAGCCATCAATCCAATAACTAACTAATTATTTGGTTGCATGTAAACATAAAAAAAGCGAAACTTATGAGTTTAGACGGTTTAATCCTTTGTGTGTGCGTGCGTGCGTGCGTGTGTGTGTGTGTGTGTGTCTTGTATAAAATCTTGCATGGTCTGGTTCCTCCCCCTCTTGCGACGTTTATTGAGCAGCTGACAGACTGTATCATTAGATCCACTGCTAGAATGGTTAAAGCCTTTATTCCAGTTTCTCTGTGAGAGCAAGCCATACGTGGAATATGCCACCTATTCATAGAAGAAACTACAAAACCAGCCAATCCTTTACCGTTAACTTAAATCATTTCAAACTTATAAATTACTTGCATATCACTGTTAAAAAATAATAAATGGTGAACATGTTCCATGATTTCCATTCTTGAGTCTCAAATAAATGTACTTTATGTATTGTCGTTTTGGCACAAAAACTGTTTATTAATGTGCACTGGCCTTGTAAACATGAAGTAATGAAACATGAAAGTAGAATAAAGTACATTTTACAGAGTAAAAGTATATTTCAAGTAGCATTTTTTTTTAGTATAACTGTAATTCTTGTTTGACTAGTATTATTACCACTCACCTTCTATTCTTACTATAAGTCAACCAATCCGCACTAAACCCAGTGGGTGTCATGATGATGATCACATTCACTCCTCATATTCACCCCACGCTAGGAGCTCAGTGAGAACACAATGAGTTTAAGGGAGGCAAATAAGACACTGTCTCTCTGTGAAACTTTATATGCTGGTGTTGTCATCTCCTTTCCCTCCTCTAAGGAAATGCTCCTAGATGGACAGTATCTGCAGCATGCTATTGATTATCACAGACACTACTTTCCACTTGGTTCCTCAGTTTGAATAAAAAGAAAGAAGAGAAAACATGTTTACAGAAATACACCTACAACAGAGTTCTATGTGGCAGATGCTCAAACCAAAATAAATGAAAACATGACATGTGAAAACATGGTGGGATAGAATCTTCCAACATTGTCTCTGCAAAGTCAACTGATGTAAATATGTAAAATCTGGTAACATAAGATAATTGCATGCATGCAATGAGAACAGATCAATGATATCTGTTAAGTATAGTTTACAGAGAGCAAATTCCAGCTATGTAAGCCAGTAGCACATAAAAAACAGTCGCGCCCAGTGTAGACAGTCTCAAAGCTGTGTACGGTTAGTTTTTTTTTTTTAGTTTTTTTTCAACCTGAATAAATGTCGATGTTTCTTATAAGAAATATCAATGGCGACATTTCTGCAAAATGATATCACATGCTTCGTGCACGTTTTGTGGCACTTGAAATGTGATATTTCCAGAAGTAGCATACATTTCCTCCAAGTTTTCTGCAGTTGCTCAAAATTTGGCAACATTTTATTACATTGTTGTTGGGAGAACACTTTATTGCGACCCTAAGCTACACCTAACCACTAGTATTAACAACAGCAAAAACAAACCAACCGTGCTATTTAAGCTTGCTTGTACACGTCTTTGACGTGTTGTTGTGTTTCACAGGACCCGTGTAAATATAGACCTACAGTTGTTTATGTGAAGCAAACATGCAAATGCATTAGTTTAAAAATCATGCACTAGGCCTACTGTAAAAGTGTTGTGAGGTCATAAATTAGAATTGTGCAAGGAACCGTGAAATAGGTTTTTATTCATCGATAAGCTGCCCCTGTAATCATAATTTGTTGTTGCTGTTTTACTGTCACTCCTGTTAATTTCAGCTGGACCTTGCAGTAAATTGTATGTAGGTACATTTTTGGAGTTAATAACCAATAAGCTTTTGTTTCAACTTTCTGTGTTAACTGACTGCATAGGCATATAGAAAATAGGTTGTGTTAAGAATATTCATGTAGCATGGTTAAAATGTACATGGCGCTATGCAAAGTCATTATCATGTGCTATGGTAGACAATCTATATCTACTTTTGAACAACAAATTCGGATTCAGATTTATCGAATCTGTAATTCAGATACTATAACTGTCAAACTGGTCTAGTAAACTTTAGTTTGAGAATCTTGTATATTAACTGAACACAGTAGATGACAAATGAGTTTAAATGGCACTTTACACTAGTGCAATTAAAACAATCGCATAATTTCTCTGTATAGTGTGCATCTTCAAAAAAAGGCATGGGATTGAATATCAGTCTAATGTGTCTCAGGTCACCTGCTAAAATATGTTTTGAATATTACAATAAAATAAAAGTTGAAGTCCTTGAATTTTAAGACCTCAGAACTTGCATATGAAAATGACTTCAGTTAATGTCTAAAGGTTCACATTTATATTAATGTTCCCTTTTACGTAAACAATGGTTTCTTTGTGCTGATGGTTCATTTAAAATTGTATTCACGTTAGTCACTTAATTGGTCTGTTTTCTAATGTTAGATTCTTACTGAGGTACTGCCTGGGGTCGTGTAATTCTGTAGTAATTACGCACTTCACTTCTGCAAACCATTGCAGCTTCTAAATAGTTTGCCGAGGAAATCAGTGAAGGCTGTATTTTTAATACTGAAGTATCAGATGTATTCAGAATATTGTTGAGTGCTAAATGTCATGTCAAGTTCTTAAGAAGTCTATTATTAAGGAAAATGCTACTACGTGGTTGCTAAATAACCTGGGAATTGTTGTTGGGGGAGTATTTCTTACAGAAACAATATGTGGTTAACGGGAGAAACATCAGGGAAACTGTCTGTCATTACTTTGTCGGTTGAGGTGACTTCTTCTGCGGAGATTGTGTAATTAGATGTGACATGTCTTGAACACTTTTAAAATGTGTCTTTTCAAATACACAAGAGCAATAGAAATCATGCAATGAGAAACTTGAAAATATCACCTTCAACCCCAGTACATCTGATAGGCTACATGATGTGCATGACAACATCAGCGTGTCCAAGAAGAAAAGAGATTTAGAAGAAGGGATTGCGCACCTCCTCTTCAAACTCGATCCATCTGCTGAACTGTTAACCTTTCTGGGAAAAAAATCAAAAAGATATGGCTGATTGTTAAATTTTAATCTTCCTTTACGGTTCAAAACCGGTCAAAATGCCACAGATCTGATGAGATTTTCTTTTCGTGCAGAGTCTGAAATCCATTTTTGTTGAAAACATCATCATTCAAATCGTGAGGTAGCCTGAGACTAACAATATATTCGACGTAACCACAGGGCCCATCACATTTTCATTTGAACCAAATTTAACTCTTGTGTGGTGTTCATATTTTTGTTATTCAGCCAGTGTTCGTGGGTCTGGTGGACCCGCTGCATTTTTGGGTTTTTAATTCAACACAATCAAACATTTTATGTTAAAATACTCAACAGATGTTTACTTCATCCCAATTACAAGCAATATAAACAGCATAAATGGTTAATATTTTCTCTTTACCTTTGACAGATGTCCTCATAAACCATGTTTACGTTGTAATACCCATGTCATTATACACATTTGTGTCCTCATAAACCATATACAAGAACACACACACACACACACACACACACACATACACAGTAACAACAGGCCCTGACAGGAGGAGGACAGAGTAAAGGTACACAGGACCTACAATTTCCACACTTTTATTAGCCCCAAGTGTCCTGTGTGTAATATAAATGTGTGTGTGTGTGTGGGGGGGGGGGGGGGGGGGGCGTTACAGTGTGTGGTCATTGAAAATGTGTTCAGATATATATTCTTCACAGAAAATGAGCCAAGGCCAATGAGTCTGAGCTTGAAAAATTAATTAAAAAATTAAAAAATTAATCGTATCATTTTTTTTTTGGCAAAAAACGAAAACGGGTCCTACAGACCCTAACACCATACAAGGGTTAAATGGGCAAACAAATACAAAATGCTTAGTCCTAATTGACACTGAACCTCAATGTTGAGCATTTGTTATTTATATTATACTGTATGACAAAATATTACTCATACCTGATATAATTACAGTACATCTGAATGAATTAACATTTATAATCAAAATGTGCTGCCATTGTCGTCAACAGAAGAAGACAACGCAGGTACAAGTGAGACACAAAGCTAAGTTTATTTGCAAGAATGATAATAGCAGCTGGCGAGGATATCAGGTGAGGAAGCAGTCAGATAGTTTCAATGAACTTAGCTCTACGGTAACAGTTCTTTCTTGTTTTGCTGGTGGTGATGATTGTAAGATTCACTGGATCTTGAAGACAGAAGACTGAAGATGGGTGGAGTCGATCTAGCAGCAGGCTGCAGATATTCCAACATTAAGCAGTAATGTAGTGAGATAATGAGCCAGTGCAGGTGCGCTGTGTTAGTATTCTATTCAATTCAATTATTGATTGGGAGCGGATTGGTGTTGCTGGATGACCTGGGGCACGTTCAAGTTCAAAACGGTGCGCAACGTTTTGCTACGGTTTCCGGGATGAACGTCATGTTTCCTGGAAAAGGCGTGCACCGGTGTGCAACGGGGTTTGAGATACGTTTTCTCTTGTTTGGTGGGTGTGTCAGAACTGCAGTCCAATCAGCAGCAACATAAAGCACGCGATATTAAAGTGAACTCGCAAAATGCCGGATGAAACTCTATGAAGCCTCTGTGCGGGTAAATAAGGGGAATTTATGTTGGTTGAGAGGTTATAGTATAGGAAGTGTCAATGGTCCATTTCCAAGATAGGTGGCGGTAATGCACATATTTGTCTGCGATCCGCCGTAAAAAGCAAGAAAGAAGAAGAAGAAGAACAACTCGCACAATGGGTTCAAGGAAAGTAATTTACAAATGTGTTTGATGCAGCTCGGTATACGCAACAACTGAGGATGTTAGAAGACATGTTTGTCGTAAGTTTTATTGTAAAAATATAGGATATCAACATAATGATGTAGTTGTTTATATTTTTAGCTTCATTGCAAGTGTATGACATTTGGTATAGAAATAATGGTAATTAAGTGCTTTTCCTAAAAATGAGAAAGAAAATACAGGGTATTAAAACAGTATGAACTATAAATAAAGTCAGTATGTGAGGCTAAATAGATGTGTTTTAGTCTGAATTAGGAAAGATGTGTGCTTCCATTTCAGTTTCAGCAATCCCTTCACTCGATTGGGATGTTCTCTTTTGTTCTGGGCGGCAAGTGCAGTAACTAACATCGGGCATATTCTGTAGTATTAAAAACATATTTATACCGACTTCATCAGGCTCTGAAAATTCTTCACAAAGAACACAAAGAATGGCCTTCTCAGCTGCCATAGTTGCAACTCTTGCGTCATCAGAACAGTGTGTTCGACGCATCACCGTTTCTGTTTAAAAAACGTTGTGCAACGTTTTGTCGGGGCTGAACGCAGCCCTGGTGTTCAGGGTGTGACGGTTGGTTTAGAGCCTGTGACAGCTATGTTGTTGTTTTTTTCTTTACTTCATTTTTCTTTTCACTTTGTATTAAATAATGTTGGCATCTTTCCACAACACTGGAACTCTGGCTGGGATTGTCTGATATTGACTAACCACATTACTGACCAAATCAGCAAGAGTCATAATTCATTCAGAAGCAGGTCAACTGTTGCTAACAATCATAGTTCATAAAGATCAGAAAGTACACTGTCATAGTTGAGAGTACAAGAGAAACTGAAAAGTCTGACACATAATACAGCACTGGCTTCTGAAACAGGAGAACTGGAATTTCTAGTTGTTTTCTAGTGTTTTTTTTTTTTGTAAAAGTTCAGTATGCTGTTTATTATATCAGTAGTAAGTCATCCCTTGTGAAACAGTTTGCTTAATTGTATTGAATGTACACTTGCCGTACTTAAAATCTTAAAAGAATAAGAAAATGTACTTGCAGATAATATAATGTTAATGAAATAAAAGGTCACTTAAAGAGAGTACACTTCATTACTATTTATTGACACACTTAAGCACACTTTAAAAAGGGTAATTTGTAGTTATGTCAAATTAAAAGTTTAATGTTAAAGTACATTTTGAATATTTTTTTAATCATCTTTTGTCGTGCTGTAAATAACACATTTATCTTGATGTGTTGACTAACATACTAAAGCGCTTGAAGTGTTTGATATTTAACTGTGATTAAAATTACTGTTTTAAATGTACTTACAGTGAGGAAAATAAGTATTTGAACACCCTGCTATTTTGCAAGTTCTCCCACTTGGAAATCATGGAGGGGTCTGAAATTGTCATCGTAGGTGCATGTCCACTGTGAGAGACATAATCTAAAAAAAAAAATCCAGAAATCACAATATATGATTTTTTAACTATTTCTTTGTATGATACAGCTGCAAATAAGTATTTGAACACCTGTCTATCAGCTAGAATTCTGACCCTCAAAGACCTGTTAGTCTGCCTTTAAAATGTCCACCTCCACTCCATTTATTATCCTAAATTAGATGGACCTGTTTGAGGTCGTTAGCTGCATAAAGACACCTGTCCACCCCATACAATCAGTAAGAATCCAACTACTAACATGGCCAAGACCAAAGAGCTGTCCACAGACACTAGAGACAGAGAAAGGTGAGAAATCAGCCCAGAACTACACGGGAGGAGCTGGTCAATGACCTGAAAAGAGCTGGGACCACCGTTTCCAAGGTTACTGTTGGTAAAACACTAAGACGTCATGGTTTGAAATCATGCATGGCACGGAAGGTTCCCCTGCTTAAACCAGCACATGTCAAGGCCCGTCTTAAGTTTGCCAATGACCATTTGGATGATCCAGAGGAGTCATGGGAGAAAGTCATGTGGTCAGATGAGACCAAAATAGAACTTTTTGGTCATAATTCCACTAAACGTGTTTGGAGGAAGAAGAATGATGAGTACCATCCCAAGAACACCATCCCTACTGTGAAGCATGGGGGTGATAGCATCATGCTTTGGGGGTGTTTTTCTGCACATGGGACAGGGCGACTGCACTGTATTAAGGAGAGGATGACCGGGGCCATGTATTGCGAGATTTTGGGGAACAACCTCCTTCCCTCAGTTAGAGCATTGAAGATGGGTCGAGGCTGGGTCTTCCAACATGACAATGACCCGAAGCACACAGCCAGGATAACCAAGGAGTGGCTCTGTAAGAAGCATATCAAGGTTCTGGCGTGGCCTAGCCAGTCTCCAGACCTAAACCCAATAGAGAATCTTTGGAGGGAGCTCAAACTCCGTGTTTCTCAGTGACAGCCCAGAAACCTGACTGATCTAGAGAAGATCTGTGTGGAGGAGTGGGCCAAAATCCCTCCTGCAGTGTGTGCAAACCTGGTGAAAAACTACATGAAACGTTTGACCTCTGTAATTGCAAACAAAGGCTACTGTACCAAATATTAACACTGATTTTCTCAGGTGTTCAAATACTTATTTGCAGCTGTATCATACAAATAAATAGTTAAAAAATCATACATTGTGATTTCTGGATTTTTTTTTTTTAGATTATGTCTCTCACAGTGGACATGCACCTACGATGACAATTTCAGACCCCTCGATGATTTCTAAGTGGGAGAACTTGCAAAATAGCAGGGTGTTCAAATACTTATTTTCCTCACTGTAATTGCAACTTCATCATTTCAAATGTGTATTTGCATATATTTTAAAATACTGTATATGACAATTTAATTTAGATAGAAATTACATTAAAGTGTATTTGTCACGTGAGGTTTCTTTTTATTGGACTCTTTTTTTAGTTTGTATTTCCTAGTTTTACCTGTGTTAGTTCACACTTCCTTCAGCCTTGTCCACACTAATACATTTTTGGTGTGTAATAATTTTTGGTGTGCATAATTTTCTTGCCGTTTCGTCCTTCCGGCCACACTAAGACACCGATCTTTTTGGAAACGCGTTCTCACGTGGATACAATTTGAAAACAGCGTTTTCACGTTATCGTGTGGACTGTGAAAACAGAGGTATTTGAAAATGATTCTCGCATGTTTAGACATATGATGCATATTGAACTGATAGATATCTATGTTTATACCAGTATTGTGCCTGTTTTGTGCTATTCACTTTCACACTGTTGCTAAAGATTTGTTACTTTGCACACTCTTCATATCACAGTCCTGCAAAGATGACATAAAATTTACTCGCAATTGCTGTCCTGCGGCAAAACATTCGAGTAGTTGCGTTTTAGACCAAACATTTAATGGTGACCGAATGCGACCTGGACGCATCAGTGAAAGCGTGAGATACTTTGCTAAATAAAATGATCTTTCCAGAAGAATAGCATGAGAACTTTATATCTGTTCCGTCTGTATCATCTCAGTTATTTTTATGAGGTTTTATGCATGCACAGTAAGGTGAATTTAACATTGTCCGACATTTCAGTGTGGATGAGAAACTTTTGGAAAACGCTTGAAAACACTAGTGTGGACAGAGAGAGTTTTCAATGCCGTTTTCAAATTTATACGGATTAATGTAGATGTAGCCATAGTCCCTTTTCATTGGTTGCTATGGTTACTCATTTGTTAATTGATTAAACCCACCTGTTCCTTGTTTTCTCCCTTCCCTTATTCTGTGTATTTGGTATAAAGTACCGGTCAACATTTTGGAAACATTATTATTTTTAATGTTTTTGAAAGAAACATTATGCTCAAAAATACAGAAACAATATTGTGAAATATTATTACAATTTAAAATGATGGTTTTCTACTTTAAAATACTTTAAAATATAATTTATTTCTGTGATGCAAAGCTGAATTTTCATCAGCCATTACTCTAGTCTTAAGTGTCAAATGATCCTTCAGAAATCATTCTAATATGCTGATTTATTATTAATGTTGGAAACAGTTGTGCTGCTTAATATTTTGAATAACCTGTGACACTTTTTTCAGGATTCTTTGATGAATAAAAAGAACAGCATTTATTTAAACTAGAAATCTTTTGTAACAATATAAACTACCGTTCAAAAGTTTAAGGTCAGTATTTATTTTTTTAATTTTTTTAAGAAATGAATACTTTTATTAAGCAATTGTGTTAAATTGATAAAAGTTGATGGTAAAGATTTATATTGTTAGAAAAGATTTCTATTTTGAATAAACATTGTTCTTTTTAACTTTTTATTCATCAATGAATCCTGAAAAAAGTATCACAGGTTCCAAAAATTATATATAAGCAGCACAACTGTTTCCAATATTGATATTAAATCAGCATGTTAGAATGATTAGAACAATTGCAAAACTGCAATTACAAAAATTGCATTTATTGTAAATTTAAACTAATACATTTTTATTTAATAATACTGTAAATAAAATGAATTGTAAAAAGTGTCCAAAAACATTACAATTCAATTCACACTTACTCACAGTACTCTTTTAAAAAGTAGGCTAAAGTGCACTTCTTTTTCACAAAGGATGTCAACGCAAGTAGCACAGTTTTCTGAGAAAGGGAAAACCATCAAGGAGTGATGAAGCAGGGGCATCGCTAGCGGGAGGAAAGGTGAGTATAGGGGCCCAAAGCTATGACTGAAATAGTCACTGAGCCAACCAGAAAGAGTCATAATTAAGGTGCAGATACAATAAATTGAATTGTTGACAATCGCTGTAGTGCAGAACCAATCATCTCTACAAGAGAAACTGGAAATTTACATCCTGGCATGTAAGACACCACAGGTTTCTGCAGGGGACCCAAGGTACATATTCAAGCTGGTGTTTAATTATGTATGTGTATGCTAATGCAGGTCAGTCTTATTTAGGCGAAAAAACACTGACCGAATACAAGCTCTTTCTCTTGACTCTCAACAGTAATGAACCTGTAGTGAATCATTGTGTGGAAGACAGTGCCAAGACGATGTCAAGAGTAAGTAAGGGATGTTCTCTTGCATTTTTATTTCTTTTCAAGGCAGACAGCATTTACTGGTATTTTTTTTTAATGAAGCAACTGCAGTCTGAACTGACAAAGCTTACAGGTAGTTTTCCAGTTGGATTTTAAATATTCAAACCTGCAACCACATAGCACGGGTAGAGGACATCGTAACTGAGCCATTGCAGTGTATAGAACATGCTGTTGACGGGTCTCACTTCACACATCATAAGATCTTTGGGAAGCTGGTCCTGAAACAGCTCCACGTTCACAGACCATATGGACTTTGCCTTCAGGCATGAATAGCTGTGGATGATGTTTGCATCTAAATGCTTCATAGCACTTCCACCTGGACAAGACTGGCAACACTGTCAGCCAGGAGAATAGAATAGAATAGAATAGAATAGAATAGAATAGAATAGAATAGAATAGAATAGAATAGAACATGTGATCATACAAATGTGCAGTATATTTTCTCAGAAAATATTTCTGTTATTTTTGAAAGAAGCATGAATGTAATGTAAAAAATGTTTAATAAGATTTGTTTAGATAAACTATAATATAATATAACTAAAATGTAATATTAAATAATAAATATTAAATTATCGATTGCTATTGCTTGTTGATAGTATAAGGTAAATGTTTTACATTAATTGAGAAAATGTGCAAACATTAAATAGAACATTTAAAGAAAAAATGAAATGAAAAACTTAAAGAAACTTTGCCTCCTCATTTCAAAAGTCAACCACATGCCACTGAATATAGTATGCAATATTAAAAAAAGTTAAACAATAGCACATCCAGATTGCTCAAGTTGTACTGAAAATTAGCTTTTCTATGTGGTGCCATATTATATTTCTACAACATGAAGTTGACAGAGTAACAAAACGCAACGTGTTAGTTAGCATAACCTTGTGGAAAAAGAAGTGCATTATTGTATTGAAGGTGCACTTGTAGTGTACTTCAAATCTTATACTGTAAGTATATAGAAACTTGCAGATAATCTAAGTGTATATGTAAGTGTACTTAAAGCAACACTAAGGAACATTTTTTACCTTAAAATAATGTTTCCAAAATCGTATCAGTGGTATCAAGTCGTAACAGGGTGAAAGGCACTTCTGGATTCGCTTTGCAGCCCTATATCTGCTATAACCGCACTATGCAAGTTTGCCAAACCGGGTCGCGTTTCTGTAGTTCGACACTGGACATTGTTCATTCCAAAGCCGGTGCTGGATAAACAGCGGTAATGGACAATTCTGCTTCCAACCTGTAGGGCGACCGAAGAGGAAAAGTTCCTTAATGTTGCTTTAAAGAGAGCACACTTTTATGACTATGATTCATAACACATGTAAGTAATTTTATGCACTTTGTTATGTCAAATTAAAAGTACTCTACCAAAGCAAATTTAAAGTACTTGATTATTATTTTAACAGTAGTGTTTTATTTAAAGTTAATATATCTAAATGTAAAAAATTGCAACTTCATCATTACAAATTTAAATAGCCTACATGACAAGTGCCAATAGAAATGACATTAAAGTATTATTTTAGTTTACTTTAAATGCATGTCAGTAAATTTAGCAGTACATATATTTCAAAGACCTAGAAGTAATTAAGAAATTAAATACAGAGTTGTATTTAAGTCTTATTCAAGTTGGTCAAAAAGGCACTCTTAAAGGAACACTCCACCGTTTTTTCATATTAAACTATGTTATTCCCTTAACTAAGATGAGTTGATACATACCTCTCTCGTCTCAGTGCATGCACTCAATTGCTCTGGTGCACGGCGACACTTTGATAGCACTTAGCTTAGCCCAGTTCATTCATTAGGGACCAAACAGAGATGAAGTTAGAAGCGACCAAACACCTCCATGTTTTCCCTATTTAAATACAGTTACATGAGTAGTTACACGACCAAGTAGGGTGACACAAAATAAAACGTGGCGCTTTTCTAAGCAGGTAAAAAGGATAACTAGAATGTATGGCGGAATAGCACTTGGGACTCGGGAGCACTTTGACTCGGCGCAGTAAAAAGTCACGTTGGTTCTAATGACAGAAGTGAGAGGGAGAGGATTTTTTCAGTCGAAGTGCTCCCGAGTCCCAAGTGCTATTCCGCCATACATTATAGTCGTGTAACTACTCGTGTAACTGTATTTAAATATGGAAAACGTGGAGGTGTTTGGTCGCTTCTAACTTCATCTCTGTTTGGTCCCTAATGAATGAACTGGGCTAAGCTAAGTGCTATCAAAGTGTCGCCGCGCGCCAGAGCGATTGAGTGCACGCACTGAGACGAGAGAGGTATGTATCAATTTGTCTTAAGGGAATAACATAGTTTAATATGAAAAAAATGGTAGAGTTCAACTAAGTGTATTTAATATAAATTTAAATTATAAAACATTTTCATTGTAAAAAACAAGCATTTAAGTGTCTGAAAACATTACATTCAGTTTGTACTTAAGTATATTCTTTTAAATTATATTATTTATGTAATAAGTACTCTTTAAAAAAAAAAAAAAAGTAAAATCTTAAAGTGCACTTCTTTATCACAAGGGTATGTTTTTTTGTTTTTTGTTTTTTTCTCAATCCAACAAAAATAAAGAAACCAAAGCATCAATGTCACCAAGCAATGCACACACTGGAGTAAACTATTTGAGTGGAGTGGAGCAACAGCAATTTCCCCTCAACACTCAAAGTGTTGTGTTCACTATATACAGTGTTTTCCAGCTCCATCCCAGGTTTTCCAATTTCCTGCTCCCAACATAAACTATTTACTAAATTACATTTGCTTTTTAAATTGGAGAAATGTGTGTATTGTTCCAAGAAAATTATGCATGTAACTTGTAATTTGAAATCAAGAAAAATGAACAATTACATAGTGTCCAGATGGCTGTGTTAATTGTTTTGAGAGTATTAGTTAGGAAAAATGGGCTAAATTGTTTGAGGAAAGAGATTGGGATGTTTTAGCTGTTAGCGATATCAGGCATCTGCCTAAAGCGAGCATGTGTTATGTGTTAGTGGGATGGGATCTTTTTAGCATATGTGAAGTTGCATTTGATGTACAGGGTTTCATTAGGGAGGTCTGTACCCACAAAATGTCAGACTTACAGGTTTTACAATTGGTTACATGCATTTATCAATACATGTTATGAATACTCTTTAGATAGTCAGTACAACAGCTTTGGTTAGATTCTTCAGTTGTGTTTGATCATGGATGGAGCTAAACTGCTCAGTGGCCCTCCAGGACCAGAGTTGCTCATCCTTATTATGTTATCCAAACATGACTGACAGACTGACAGATGGGTAGAGTGAAGAGGAAGATGAAAGGTGTAAGACGAATGATAGGAAGACTAAGAGCTGCAGTCTGAGATGAGATCAGTGCTATGACTATAGTATAATCGACCATGTCATAAATTAAGACCTTTCCTTCAGAGAAGCTGGTCTGAGAGTGCTGTCAATTCTGGAGTGCTGAACAGTGGCGTCAATTGTAAGAAGTTTTCAGCAAACCAACAGGAAATATATATTCAGTCTACAACAGCATTTAGAATCCAAAAATGGGGGAGAGGAATATGCCCTCACCAATTTGTCCAGGCAAGATGTCTGTACAACAGAGTAGTGGTTTAGAACAAAACCGAACAGCCTTGAGTAGACTGTTGTCTTGTATTGGTATTTTAACTAGTTGGGTCTCAGGGTCAGAAAGTCTGCAAAACTATTATCAGACCTCAGCTATATAACCACAACTTGTTTGGGAAGGTTACAACAAAAAAAGCCTTTGGTGACATCAAACAGCAATCTCATGCACCTAGTTTGCCAGCCGTTACTGGAACATTAAGTGGGACTGGGTTTTATGGTCAGATGAGACCAAAATAAAGCTTTTGGAAAAACACCAGATGCGGGTTTGGCATAGACAGAAACATGTCCATGTAGAAAAATACCTCATCCCCACTGTGAAGTATGGTGGCGGATCTTTAATGCTGTGGGGCTATTTTTCTTCCAAAGACCCTGGACAACTTGTTTGTATACACAGTATCATAAACTCCAACTACTATATTAAATCAACACCTGAATGGGCCTGTCAGGAAGCTTAAACTGGGCCATGATTGGATATTCCAGCAAGACAATGATCCGAAGCACATCTCAAAATAAATAACAGAACAGTTCACTAACCACAGAATGAAGGTTTTGCCATGGACATAGCAGTCCCCTGACCCAAACTCCATAAAAACCTGTAGGATGAGCTGAAGAAAATAGTCCACAAGCATGGTGTAATGATGGTGCACTTTAAAAATGCAGGAAAGTAGGATCCAATTGCAACAAATCACATTTATTAACAAAATAGCCAACACACGAGGAACACAGGAAAACAAGAATAAAGCACGCCAAACAAACAGTCATGAAGGACAAGACCTGACAGAGATCAAACACATGGGGTTTAAATACACTAACAATATAACAAGACACATCTTGAAACAATCAAGATTAATGAACGGGGAACCAATCAACAAAAGGACTAAAAAGGACTACAAAACCTAACCCAGAAACTGAACATAGGCACAAATAGAACAGGGGAACACAGGCCGGGATCATGACACATGAACCTCTGAATCTGAAGGATCTGGAGAAATTCTGTATGGAGGAATGGTCTCAGATCTCTTGACATATGTTCATCACCCTTATTACACATTATAGGAGAAGATCCAGAGCTGTTATCTTGGCAAAGGTTGCATAAAGTATTAAATGAAGGGTTGCCAATAATTCAGGAAAGAAAATGTTTTATTAAAATCAGCATGTGAATCCCTAGCAGCAGTGGATGTCCCAGGTCATCCCAGGGATGGCATCGTCACAGTGTGTGCAGTATTATCCTCCGATGGTCTGGAGTTGCAAAAACCTGTAATTGAGCTATACAATACAGAGAGCCTCATTTCATTCTGGAATGACCTCAATGGGAGTCCAGGTGAGGAGAAAAATGCCAACATTTGTGATTATATGGGAAAATGTGGCATTTCAACACTCCCATGCAATCAAAGAACACTTCACAGTCCATCTTAGAATGATGTCTCTTTACCTCCCACAACATTTTTCTATGAAGTCTATGACCACCATCTATATAACCAGATGGTTTTCTTGGATATAATGAATGCTGCTTGCCTGAACATAAAAAAATAAATAATAATAATAAAAAAATCTGTATGTTTCCTGGGAAAATATTTGAAATGCAGAAGACCGCTTTAGCAAAGTTTGCAGGCAAAGCTTGGTTTGCAACATTTTAATTTTAATTTTTTTTTTTCTTAGATGTGTGCTGGAATGACTTTTTGTTGGCCTCCTCAATTCAAAAAAGACAAATGAAGGCATATTGGATTTCTGATTTTATCTTGTAAAGTATCTTAGCATATGACATATGACAAAAACATAGACCTTGTTTAAACTATAGACCATTTGTACCTTCTGCACTTCTCCATAATGGCAGCATAAAAAAAAAAAACTAGTTGAAGGTGCTGACTGACTCTGAATTTTCTTAATTGTCTGAGCGAGTACAATGTTTGGTGTGTCTTTCTGATGAGGTGGTCTACAGTATGTGCTACAGAAATGGGTGCCTAGGGATTTGAACAAGTCTGTAATGGTAATTTGCTGCCTGTGGAGAAATAAATTGGAAGTCTGGTGTCTTGAGGATGGGACAACCTGTCACTCACACAGTAATAGCAAACCATAATGATCCAACAATCCTGATGGAGATAAATTAAGTAAATTAAATCCAACTCAAAGTTAAGAGTGCTTTTTTTGGACCCACTTAAGTAAGGCCTAAGTACATATAATTTCATAATTATTTTTTATTGTCTTTGAAAAATGGTTATAGTGTACTGCTGAATTGACAAGTTTATAAGGTAAAATAAAATATACTTTAATGTCATTTCTATTGAAACTAGAATGCCATGTATTAAAATTCATTTGTATTTGCACATTTGTAATAATAACATTGCAATTTAAAAGACTTAATATATACTAACTTTAAGTGTAATTTTAAATAACACTACAGTTAAAATTATAGTCAAGTACTTTACATCTGCTTTAGTATGTTAGTCAACAGATCAAACTAAATGTAATACTTCTTTGAAGCATGATTGCACTTAAACAACGATTTAAAATGTGCTTTAAAGTAAAACTTTTATTTTGACATTATTACAAAGTGCACTTGATAAGTGTAATTAAGTGTATTAATAAACAGCCATGAAAGTATTTAAATACACTTAAGTGGCCTTTTATTTTGTTAATTATTAAAGGGGTGGTATAATGCCCTTTTCACAAGATGTAAAATAAGTCTCTGATGTCCCCAGAGTGTGTATGTGAAGTTTTAGCTCAAAATACCCCACAGATATTTTTATATAGCATGTTAATATTGTCAATTTTTGAGGGTGAGTTTTGTGTCTGTTCCTTTAAATGCAAATGAGCTGCAGCACAGAAGGCCTTCAACAGCTTGCACTCACACAGACACGCACTGAAAATTTCAAAAACGTTTAGCCTTTTATGTTCAAATCGGATTTAGACAAAGATGGAGAGACTCAAGAAGAAGTGAGAACATGTAGAAGCAACAGGACGTTTCTGAATGGTTAGTTGATGAATTTATGTAGCTTGTGTAGTTATCTTCTAGTCATTGATTAGCATATTGTGTCTTGATAATCTATAAATCGTGTTCCCGGGGGCGGGATTTATGTAAATTTTAGGGTTGGTGATGTCACTAACCCGCGAGGAATGTTGTGTAGTCCCTACCAGCCGTTTGTTGTAGGCCTTAAAAAGTGATTTCTTTAAAAGCAAATGTCTCCGTTTGCTTTGAACTTTGTGCACTGTAACTTTGCATATGTTGTTTATGCTCAAACAGCAACATTACACACTAACTAAAGTTAGAAAAGTGAAATCATAATCAACCACCCCTTTAATATTAATTATTATCTGCATATAAAAGGTTGTTTTTTTTTGTTTTTTGTTTTTTAGCCCTAAGATTGTTCAAATACACTTACCAAAGTATCAGTGGGTGGAACATGACAAATCATGTTTGTTGTTCATAAGTTCATATGTCAATGGAGATTTATGTGAGTGAGACACATTCTCCAAAAAATGTATGACACATTCTCCAAAAAATGTATCAACAAAAAATGTATGTAATAGTACTATAATGAAAAATATTTGAACACATAA
The DNA here is from genome assembly GCF_963993115.1 of Abramis brama. Classification (NCBI taxonomy): domain Eukaryota; kingdom Metazoa; phylum Chordata; class Actinopteri; order Cypriniformes; family Leuciscidae; genus Abramis; species Abramis brama. The sequence goes on from NC_139976.1 coordinate 28,741,783, forward strand.
CATTCATATCCACTCCCCTATTTTGCTTCACTGAAACACATGATAGATCCATTCAAACATAAACTTCAGAAGCCTTACAGAATTTTGTCTGACTTCAGAAAGTCCTTATAAACTCCAGTGCTGTTTTTTGTTTCTCCTTAAAATCCAGAGTCTTTAATTTCCAAAAAGATTCAGCTGAGCACTAGAGATGTTCTGAGACATAGCAGCTTGCTTTTGTACTCGGTGAGAGCGACATCGATTTCGATCTCTTGAACAAACCGCGCACAAGGAAGTATTCGCTCGCCTTCGCACGAATGCCTGTTTGATTCCCCTGTGAAATGTTCCAGCTGACACTGATTGATTTTGTAGAGTGTTTAACAGGTGGTCATTTGGTCTGGGCGTGCCTGATTACACCTGTGTGAGAATGGTGATTTCAAGGCAGGATGGGGGTCAGTGGTCCAGTGGTGCTCTCGAGGCCTCTACGCGCCGGACCCTCCACGCAGAACAGCTAAACAACAGAACAGCACAGACAACAGATGAGGTCAGTGAGGAGAAATCGATGAGACACAAACAAAAAAAACCCAGAGGGAGATGGGGGAGGAGAGAAATGAGAGGAGAATGTTGAAGTGAGAGGCAGCAACGTGTGGTAAACAGAGGTGAACGAGGAAAATAAAAGGATTTGGGGCAAAAAAGTCCAACTGATGAAGGAAGGGAATGGATAGTACTTTATGCTTTATACCTTGTCGGAATTATGAGATAACAACACGTACTGAGCTGTTCACATCCTCAGACTTTGAATTATGTGTTTCCATGGCAACACTATCAATGGCAGATTGAATCTGCAGTGGTCAGGTGGCACAACCGTCACATAGTACAAGTCAGAGCTCTCAGAAAATTTAAAAAAGTTGTGAGGATGTGAATGCTTTCATTGCTACAATTCAGAATCTTGTAATTCTGTCATTCTAACATGGCGTGACTCACCTTTTGATCAATCTGTGGCCACCATTTGACATCACATGACCACCGTTTTTAGTTATTAATTATGGATTACAATATAGAATATCTTAATGTTTTGTTGATCAATACTCCTCAAATCATCTGGCACAACACATTGGCATTTTATGTTATTTAAAAAAAAAATTATTCTGAATGAAAGCTGAAGATTTCAGACTTTGGTTGAGGGGAAGATTATCAATGAATAGTGACTTAATTTCAGTTACTTCAGTTTGTTTTTCAAAGAATGTTACAGTATACTGTAGCTTCAGAAAACTTGAAATATTCTGCACTAATGGCATGAAATACTACAATTTTGGAGTTATTTTTGGAATGCATAATATATATAATATCATTACCATATTAACTCAGCCCGAGCTGCTGAGTCCTAAAGAGTCGAAATCTTTTTCGGCAACACTTCATCCATTAATACTAATACTTTCTTTTCTTTTCTCTTCCATATCTAATAAAAAAAAATTTTTAAATATGTATAGTGCATTAGACTAAACTTTGGATAAAAGCGTCTGCTAAATGATTAAATGTACATGTTAATATTAGTTATCAGCTGATAATTACACTATCGTTCAAAAGTTTGGGGTCAGTATGATTTTTTTGTTTGTTTTTATTTATGAAAGGATGAGTTAAATTGATCAAAATGCAATAAGAAATGTTTCTAAAGCACCAAATTAGGATTCGAATGATTTCTGAAGGATCTTGTGACACTGAAGACTGGAGTAATGAATCTAGCCTTGACATCATAGGAATAAACTACATTTTATTACCATTTTTTGGTTACCAGTCGTAACATGTAAAAAAATATATATATATAAAATATAAATATATATATAACTATTGACTGCAATCGGGCAAAGTTTTAACTTTAAACTGCTTTTATAGCGTGTTTTGTTCTTTGGTCCTTGTAGTCACTTTGAACTGTTTTGTATAGAAAAGAGCGTATGATTCTTCCGAATTTTTATTTTTTGTTCCACAGAAACAACACTGTAAAAATGAATACGCTATATCTAATCAATAAAATTGTGGCAACAGATTACAAGCAATATTATTAATTAAATTTAACAAATTAGAATTGAGTAATAATTAATCAAATTAATTCCTTAAAAGTTAACCATTTAAAATGAGTAAAATGTACAACAATTTTTTTTGAAATTTTTTTTTTTATTGCCAACATTGAAGACACCTGATGTTAACAAGCATAATCACTGAAGGAGAAAAAAACGTAATTTTAAGTCACCATTATGGTGATGAGTGTTTGTTTTAGTTGGGCTCTTCACCTTAAATCATTGAGTTTAGATTTTGTTTGGCTGCTGTACCTGAGTTATAACAGCCAGATGAACAAAGAGAAAAGGTGATCTGATGGTGTTGGTTATGTTTTAACATAATCATTATTTCACAATCATTTGACCTGAATCTCTGAACTCATATAGATCCCAATTTACTTGGGAACCTAATTTACCAATTTAGGTTTACTTTATTAATTATAGCAGCACTGTTCTTGCACAGCATAATATTTGAACTTTTAACAATGTAATCCAACGATTTCTTAAACGTGTCTCATATACAAAAAATATTTTTTTTATTTTTTTTTATTTAGTTTTTAGACACACAGACATCAATAATCAGCCTGTGAATCTCAACAATGGTGACATTTATAAAGCATGTTGCAGTGCATTCTGGGTGCCACCAATCAAAACTCATTCATGGCTCCCATCATACATTGCTGCATGAATAAATAATGAGCTTATGACCAGAGGTGATCTGTTTATCACCATTGCTGAGATTCATACGCAAATTCTTGATGTCTGTGTGTGCCTACTAACAAACAAAAAAAAAACTTTTTTTTTAAGTTTTTTTTTTTAATTGATTTGATCATATGGATTTCATTGAAAAGGCTAAAAATATTATGCTGCATAAAAGCATAAAAATATTATGCTGTACAAGGACAGAGCTGCTATAATTAATAAAGTAATCCTATCTCAGAATTTGGGCTCTATATGAGTTCAGTGATTCAGGTTAAATGATTGTGAAATAATGATTATGTTAAAACACAACCAACACCATCAGATCACCTTTTCTCGTTGTTCATCTGGCTGTTATAACTCAGGTACAGCAGCCAAACAAAATCTAAAGTAAATGATTTAAGGTCGAGAGCCCAACTAAAACAAACACTGATCACCATAATGGGGACTCAAAATTATGGTTTTCTCCTTCAGTGATTCTGCTTGTTAACATCAGGTGTCTTCAATGTTGGCAATAAAAAATAAAAATTATTTTTTTATTTTACTCATTTTAAATGGTTAACTTTTAAGGAATTAATCTGATTAATTATTGCTCAATTCTAATTTGTTATATTTAATTAATAATATTGCTTGTAATCTGTTGCCACAATTTTATTGATTAGATATAGCGTATTCATTTTTACAGTGAATAACCTCAAAAAACCTGTATGAAATGACATAACGGTTAATAGTAACATCATTTTTACATTTGGGAGAACTAATGCTTTAATGAATGCAGACTGACTAACCAAACCGTGCAAAAACAGCTTTTGTTTGGTTTGATTTGTTGGCAAGTCAGACAGCACATACACTGACCACACACGGTCCATTCACTGAGCGTCGGATGCCTATTACACACAAAACTAGAAAGCATTTTCTCAATCTGGCAACTCTAATCTGATTGGCTGACTTTACACATGCTATGGGAGTCATTGTCCACAGGCTGTTCCATTACGGGAGTCTTTTCCATAATGTTCTTGTAACATGAAAACACTATTATAAGTATTCAGCATACTAGACTAAATAAGGTTTAACATAGATTTGACTCTAGGAGGATTAAAGAATAAGGTTTGGGCAAACTTATATTTAATCAATTAACAGCCGGCACTTTTATTTCAAATTCAAGAAATTTAAAAGAAATTACCATAATTTAAACAAATACACAATTGTCTTGTTCCAGCTCAACACCATAAATTGAAAGAATGATTTGATAGAGTCCCAAGTTGTATGTGAAGTCGAGGAATCCAAACAAATAAATGAAAGTCTCAATAGTCCTTTTGGCTCCTTTGTGTGATAATCAAATGTCAATGTGTGTGTATAATACTCAAATGTCAATATGTGTAAATGCCTTTCAACCCGGGTAGTGTGTATGTGTGAGATCTGAGTTTAGCTGTACAGTTCAGCGGATTCACAATGATTTTTATTTCTTTTATTTTATTTATGTATTTAATTAGAAACATAGATCAGGGCTCTGGCTCACTATGCATCACTCAAGCAGAATTAGTGTACACAAAAAATCTGTACAAAACAATGCAGTTGCGGACAAAACACAACCCTGACATGAGTTCCTCATGTAATACTAGCTATTTTATATAAAGATGTTAGTCTACACAAAAAATGTGATGTGTTATTAGTGATCATTGGATTTGTCGTATTTCTTTTGCGTCGTTCACTTGCATATCAGCGGACATTAGCACGAGAGACTTGTAAAGGACTGAAATTACATAATAATTTTAAGTTAAATGTATGAATTAGCCTACTCAAATACTTCAAGTTAAGAGCAATTAACATGCATATTGCATAGTACAAAATACAAATCTGTTAGTTCTCCTTACTTAAACTATGAATTTCTTAACTTTAAAAATTGATATAACTGATTACCTTCAAAAAAAAATTAATTTGTGAAGATTATCATGAAGAACAAAATGTGTTAGATTCATAAAACTTTGTTGGTCACAGAGCTTATTTTCTGCAACAATCCAAAAGCCAATGGAAAAATCCTATTGTTGTTGATGTTATTTTTGTTTTTTTGTCAAGGGAAAATTTAAAAATGTTTACTGAAAGTTTCTTAAGGGAACCACAAAAAATAAATAAAAAATAAGAGTGTAGTTGGCAGAAAGTTTTTAGTTTTTATGTTATAAGTGTAAAGAGGAGACAAGAAATAAGTTAACATATACTGGGTGCATAGACGTGACACTGAGAATAAAAATGCTAATCTGCAGTGGAGCGAGATGATGTGACCTTGTATATGAAATGGCTCTTGATTTACTTTACAGTCGTCTCCAGAGAGCGATACTGAGTCACTTTCATTTATTACTGAAGATAAATGCCGAGTACCCTACTCCCTAACATCATCTGAGCATTTACAGGAATAATGTTGACTCGACGGCCAGCCGGCTCGCGTCCCGCAACACACCATCATGTTATCCTGTGCAAGAGCTCTAGATATAGTTGGGTTATTAAATATAAATACAAATCTGAGCAGAATCAGACTTATGGATAGCACAGAGCTGTTGTTGATTTGTGCAACTGACTGACTGGTCAAACAAAAGCAAAATATTTATGAAATGAAATGAAGAAGGTTCATATAATCTTTAATCCAGTGGGCATCACAATTACTACTGCTCTTTATTAGGGTTAGTGAAAACTAGATAAAATAGAATGCACACATGAAGATCACTCCCAAAATAATCGACAAATCAATTGGTCCCACTTTATATGAAGTATCTTTAATATGTACTAACATTTAAATGAATCATTTGATACAGTGTACTTATTGTGTACATACATGTATTTACATTGTACTAGTATAAAAAATGCATGTAATTACACAATAAGTACATTTTACCTAGCATCATTTTTTATGCAAGTACATACTAGTTAAAGACGGCTAATATAAAAAAGTGGGACCAATGTATTTGCTTTTTGGATGCCCAATATGGATAAGTGATGCATGTTCAGTTGATGGACATCTCATACCACGCACACTATAGAAGAACAATAACCGTAACGATAACTATGTTAGCGTCAACACCAACTATTCCCTATTCTCATAGAACGATTATAAAAACTTTAATGGCAGTATTTAAAAATATTATATGTGTGAAATGACTGCTATTAATTTTATTTGTTAAAACTAACAACATAAGCACATTGTATGTTTATATGAATATAATGTTTTTTGTAAAAAAAAAAAAAAAAAAAAAAAAAAATTGGCCACACTCCACACAATGTTGAATTTAGAGTTTAATGTTTGAATGACGAGGGATTTACTGAATTTACTAAATCTGTCACATACTGCTCTGAGACACGAAGGTTTGAGGATCCAAATGCATTTTATTTTGAAAGGGTAATCCAAAGACGTAATCCAGATAACAGACAAAAGGTCATAAACACAAAGTAAGCAGTCCGTCCAAACAAACAAACAAAAAGGCAGGGGGACACAGGCAAAAAGGGGAATGCAAAGATCAAAAACCAAGACCACAGGAACAACAGAGAGAATGCTCGGAATTGCAGTAAAAACACTAAACAAGACTTCGCAGGGAATGACAGAAAGAACCAGGCTTATATAAGGCGAGTAAATAAGATGATGAGACACAGGTGAATGTGATAGTGGATGATTAGTCTGAGCAAAGGATTATGGGGAATGGAGTCTGTGGATGTGTGGTATTGTCCGTGGTGGAGTGCCCTCTGATGGTAATCCCGGACACTCTCACTGGTGATCGTTACAAAATCAAAGAAATTCAGCACAACAGAGGAATGTCGTTACTGTCACACTAATACAAGGATGAAGACTCAGAGAATGACGTTAACAGATTTTATTTAGACACGTATGCAACTCCTGAATACGGGAAACAGCTTCGAGGTCCTCCCAGGGAAGCACAGAGAGAATACTGGAAACTTGTGCAGCCACGGAGATACTTGGAATAGATAATCACAGGGAATCAGAATAGTGATCCGGGAATTCACTGGAGAACTCAGGTTGACGGACTGTAGAGTCTTGGGGAACCACCGCACACCAATGCTGCTTTGAATGAACACACAGAGACGTTAGTGTAAAACTTGGAGATACTTGCGGCGAATCAAGGGAATATCCTGGAACCAGACAGAGACGTTAGGAACCGGGGAGTCACAGGCGTCGAAAGACGAGACCGGACAGTGAGCTGTGGAATGACTGGGGTTTAAATACAAAGCCGGCTTGGTAAGTGAAGTGATGAGGTGCAGGTGCTGTGAATCAGAATTCTGGTGATTGTGATCGGGACCAGGTGTGCTGAGTTGACGCTGGCTAGGGTGTGTCGTTGAGTGAATCCGTGACAGTTACTCCAATAGAATGGAAACTTGTTTTCATGAAAAATGGTTTTGTGGGTTTGTTTTGAAAATTTCAAAGAATTTATGGTCCATAACACGGTCCGATAAAATAAATTGAAGTTAATTCAATAAATGTAATGAAATAAAATAATTACACATTTATATAGTTGCCATTGAAACTAATAATTATAATGTTCATGAAAATATCCCACATATTGTGTATGACAATTAATTTATGGTAATTCATACTGAAAAATTAAATATATTTTTAAAATACACGATGCATTACATAAAGTACAATCCTATTGTCACAGTCAGCCACACCATCATCCACATCCTTAGCACCTCATCACAGTCACTATATAAGCCAGCACTCCTCAGTTCACCTTCGTCTGGTCTCGTCGTTCTTCCCTGAATACTTACCCGACTACCAACCTGTGGATACTTACCTGTGTGATCCTGTCTCAAACTGTCCAGTCTGCTGTCCTCTTCAGTCTTCTGTGGTCATCTCGTCTTCCAGTCATCCGGTCTTCCAGTCACCACTCCTCTCTGTCTACAACAGATAAGAACACTCACTTCCCTGCCAGTATCGCCACATTGATCTGCATTCCAGTTACTCACCTGTTTACATCTTGTGCCCCTCAATAAACTCTGTTTGGATTTTACCTGTGTCTGCATTCTTCTGTTCTGTGACACCAATAAAGTCACATTTTGCATGGCAAACACTGCTCACATGTTCTTCAGAAAATGTTAAAATGCCATTGTAATATGTATTTGGGCTTGCTTAACCAGTTTATGTTATGTAAGTTTACGGCAAAAGAAACATTTGACAACATTGATAATTACTTTGTTTAATATTCAAAAGACTGACTGTAATTATATAATTGCTGTTCTGAAGAAGTATATGTTGACTGTATGTGTGGGTACGTGTTTGTGTGTGTATCACCATGTATCTATCAATCACACATTGACATTCATACCATGATGGTTAAACCCTCCTTTGTTTTAATTATACTCACACATGTAAGAACATGCACTCTTTCAACTTTTCATTTGGAAACACACCCTGAGCTGCTCCTAATTGCCCTCAGGTGGATATGCTTCAGAAACATTGATTAAATCTGTGAATAATTTATCATCATATCCATCAGGTTGGTGAAGCATGCTGAAAACAAATCATGAGAGTGAATAGCACTGTAACTAACAACCGACTCAATGCAACTCTAACTTTTCTCATTTGAATATAAACATATCAAAGGAGCGAAAAACAAGATTACTTAATTCATTTTGAAAAATGTATCTTAACTCTGAATGGCTGAACATCCTGCATGGTTACAGGAATGTGTGTGTGTGTGTGTGTAACTGAACACTGTCATGCATGTAGTTCTCGTGCTGATGTTATTCCAAATCCGTATCACCTTCATTATTTTGTGAAACAAGAGGTGTTTTAGTGCTATTGATATATACTTATACATTTAGTATATACTATATACCTATATGGAAAAATAGAATAAGTTATATTGGATACTTAGGGTTATTATTGTTAACTAAAACATTTTAAAAAACAAAGACAAATTTGATGGTCATCATAGGAAAAGTCACACTGCGGGACTGTGAGTCAAATCTTGGACGGAGGTCAAATTTGATTGCAACGTCATTGATCGGCTGACGGAGAATGTGGTGGATTTTTAATAGATAAAATAGTAAACTATATTAAACTAACCATGTTTCTAACATCTAACCTTATTTCTCTTTTTAGGCCTAACATGATAACACTTTGAAACACAGTGTCCTAAAACATTCTGTCCTGTTTTTGAATGTTGTATGTTGTGTTGCCATACCCCTTGTACTTTGGTTGTGTGAGTGTAAAAATAACAAATATGGGAATTGAAACTAGACAGATGACTAAATTTGAACCTTGTGATTAACAATGAAGTAATCATTAAAACAAAGTTTGCTTTACCTAGTAACAGAAGGGTTTGCATATGAAGAACCAATCAAATTCATATCATGTTGCCATACCTTCCTATTCTATAAAAACTGTTGTATTTGTGTTAGTTGGTGGGATTCTCAATGGAATTTGTCTGAGATCCTCCGGCCTTGCTTCTTCTTGGGGGAGATTCTCTGAGAACTGCTCAAGAGATCCCCCGGCCGTGATTAAAGCATTTAAAGGACATTTGCTGAGGTCTGTTTGTCGATTATTCCTTGCGCAGGAAGTAAGCTAGTTAGGGGAACAGGTATTAGCACCCAGTCGACGTCGATGTGTAGACGCGCTAGGGTATATAGGAATAGACTCAGCCGCCGTTGATGTGTAGATGTGCTAGAGTATAGGATTAGCACCCAGTCGACGTCGATGTGTAGACGGGCTAGGGTATAGGATTAGACTCAGCCGACGTCGATATGTAGACGCGCTAGGGTATAGAATTGGACTCAGCTGCCGTTGATGTGTAGACGCGCTAGGGTATAGGAATAGACTCAGCTGCCGTCGATGTGTAGACGCGCTAGAGTATAGGATTAGACTCAGCCGCCGTCGATGTGTAGACGCGCTAGGGTATAGGAATAGACTCAGTCGCCGTCGGCTAGGGTATAGGAATAGACTCAGCCGACGTCGATGTGTAGACGCGCTAGAGTATAGGATTAGACTCAGCCGACATCGATGTGTAGACGCGCTAGAGTATAAATATTATGGGCCCAGGTAGACTTAGGTCAGATGAGATAGGACTTACTTAGGTTTAGGGAAAAATCTATGACAAGAACATGTCAAACTAACGATCAAAGACTTCAGAGTTCAGCATAGGATTAGAGGAATCTTTTAGGATTTGCAAAATTGGTCTCAGATGGCCAAATCGTGGCCAAAATCGCACATTGTGCAGTGCACCCGGCTTAAGACAGACAAGAGGAGTGCAGTTGTACAGCCATACACATCCAAGGCAAAAATCCACCGAGTCGATCATCAAGGACCTCATAATTTCATGCAATATTAACTTTGGTGGAGAATCCACACTTAAGGAGATTTTTGTCAGTTGTGGATGATAAATACTGCCCAATAAGCTGTAGCACAGTGACTAGACAGGTTAAGTGAACTAGCAGCAGAGAATGAAGCCAATATAAAGTTCAGACTGCAGAAAGCTGACTTTGTTTCAGTGACAGTTGACATCTGGACTTACAAGACCATGCGTGGATTTGTGGGGGTGACAGCCCATTTCATGCAACTGGAGTCAGAGCTCAGTCAAAGACTACAGTCTGTTCTCCTAAGCTGTGACACGTTCACTGAGTCTCACACTGGAGAAAGAATCAGTGATAAGTTTTAACAGATTTGCGAAAAATTTTAATTGAAACACAATATTGATTATATAATACAGTGTGTTTCCTTGTGGTATACTTAACTGAGAGTCTAGAAGACGAGCTAGATAACCCAAGCCTATGGGAAGAGGTAAGAGAGGATGACCAAAGTGATGTGGAATCCAATCAGAACAACTGCCGGAAACAACACCGCATTTTGCACATACGCTGCAGTTGGTTGTTCGAGATGGATTAAAAGAGACAAATGTATTGAACCATTCACTGAGAAAGTTGACTAAATTCTGCAGCCTTCTTCACTCCTCCTGAAGGAAGCATTTGAGGCAGAATATGGATGAAATCACAGTATCCCGTCCGCCACATCAGTAAGATGGAATTCCACATTACGTCTTGTGGAGGCAGTCACTCAACTGGATGGCCAAAAGCTCTGCAATCTCCTGGAAAACCAAAGACATAAAGAACTGTGCTGACACCCAGAGAAATTAGTCAGTTGAAAGAACTTGTTGAAGTATCGGGACCATTTCTTCAAGCCACTGACCTAACCAAGGGGAAAAGTTGGTAGCAATAAGTGCAGCTCTTCCGTGTGTCCTCTGCTTGAATAGTCATCTCACCAGGATGTTAACTACAGTCAGACACCTCACTAGCTTAGTGAAAGTGCTACAGAGGTCACTTAAGTATCTTTCAAGGGGATGTTTGTGAATGTTGGAATGGAGTCAGCTGAACACTCAGGAGGATTTCCTTTCGCAAAAACTATCTACATGGTTTCTGCACTACTGTACCCTAACTTCTGTCTCTTCTGGCTTGACCATGATGTGCTAGCAGCTGAAGATGTAAAAGAAAGTGAAAGAAAAACTACTGGATAAGCAGATTACCATTTAAAAAAAGCCTGTTAATTATCTGTCAGTACACTGTATATACAGTTTATTTTAATAACTATCCTGCAATGCATAATCATTCTTGGAGCAATTTGCACAAAACGTGTTTGTTTGTTTTTTCAGACTTGGCGATATCTGAGATGGAAAAGGTCTCCATCCCTGAGGGTAGTGGAGGTGATGATCACGAGGAACCTCCAGCAAATACTTCACAACTTTTCATGGGCATCCTACCACAAGAAAAAACAAAAGAAGCATGTCTATTGAAGCATGTCTATAAGCATGTCATGAAGCATGTCTATTGAGGGGGATGAGACTGACCGCTTGAAATTCTGGAATAGGCATACTGTATGAAGGACTTCCCAAAGCTGTACTATTTGGGCATGAGAGTCTTGGCAGTACCTGCAACCAGGGCACCAGTTGAGAGGGTTTTCAGCCATGGAGGCCAACCACAAGCCTAAGCACCTATTTACTCATTTTTTAAACCCATATGAGAATATCTCTAAGCTTTTGTTTGCATAAAGCTTGTTAAAAAGTTTACATTTTGGTTATGTTTAGTGAATAGTTTTAATCTTCATATAAAGTTTGAACTTTGAATATAAATATATGCTTTTACATGTATTTTTGTACAAATTCAGCTAGAATCTTAGTTGTATCCCTGTTTTTTTAAAGATCATATGTTTTGTCTATATAAAACAACTTTGTAAATAGTAAATACTTTGTAAATACTTTTTTCAATAAGGCATTAAATGACTTGAGAGTCGACTCGGACTCGTGAAAAAAGACTCCAGACTTGACTCCGACTCTAGTGATAAAGACTTTAGACTTGACTCCGACTTTAGCTGAAAGACTAGTGAACATCTCTGCTCTCTCTGCGTAAGCCCTGTCCTTTCTTCACCCCAGTACGGGGGGATTAGGTGGCTTACGCGGGGCACTGGAAGGGCTGAAATTGTACTAATTTAACCCTCATTACTAAATCCTCAGACTAAATCCAGCAGGAACTGGAAAGTAGCGCGCAGTCCTACGCCACCGGATTAATTTGCCTAGTCTTCATGGTACTTTAGACTGTGGTCTGGGGGAAAAAAGTTCCTAGGGCAAATTGTTCCGGGTAATTTGGGTGGAAACGTGGCTATAGTTTGTTGGGAGTGTGAGTTTGCCAGATTGTTCTTTCAATGTAAAGATTAATTTATGTTTGATTGGTCTAGCCGTTACATAACAATAATAACCCTAAGTAGCCAATACAACTTGTGTTCTATTCCAGACAAAAACTTCAGATGGTTATATTTTAGTCAAAACATTACCATCTGGCAGCAAAAAGCATCTTTCTCCCTTAAAGGCAATTAATGTTAGTCTATCATGTTAGTCCATATTTCATATTTAAATTTATATACAAAAATAAATTTGAATTTCAGTTTATACTGTACAGTGTACACACACAGAAATGAGCGCCTCTTCCAGGCAATCTTCAAGTTTTGCATTGTTTGCTAAGTTACAAATCTCTGCCCACACATTGGATGCTGCTGTAAACTTTGCTAGTTTAAGTTCCCCAAATTTATTTGCCACCAGAGTTTCTTCATTAAACCGATTCCCATGAAAATGCCTGTAAAAATGTTCAGAGCAACAGTAAACATGACCACAACTTTACTGGAATTATTATATATATATATATATATATATAATTTTTTTATGGACTAGCTACTTTGCATAATATAGCGCTCAAACCCTGTAGTCGGATACCGACACTCATTAAATAGAGTTAATAAAACAAATCCAGACAGGGGAGTGTCATTTTCAGAACTTACATCTGCATGAAATTATGGCAAATAATAATAATTAAAAAAAATCCTCATGCATTTCATCCAAATATAGCAAACATCAATATCTCTGTTCTCAACATAATCTTGACTGACTAGACTAGCTGCTTCATTAGTGCTTTCAAGAGAAAAATAATAAATAAAAAATTTCAATTTTTACAAATCACTTATTAATTATTTGTTCATGTTTTTGCATCTAAAGTTGAAACAATTCAGCATTTGTAAATGTGGTAACACTTTACAATAAGGTTTCATTTGTCAACACTAGTTTATGTATTAACTAACATGAACTAACCATGAACAATACATTTGTAACTGTATTTGTTAATCTTTGTTAATGTTAGTTAATAAAAATACAGCCGTTCATTGTTTGTTCGTTACTTCACAGTGCATAAACTAATGCTAACAAATAAAACTTTTGATTTTAATAATGTATTAGTAAATGTTGAAATTAACATTAACAAAGATTAATCAATGCTGTAGAAATGCAGTTCATTATTAGTTCACGTTAACTAATGTAGTTAACTAAGGAAACCTTATTGTAAAGTGTTACCGTAAATGTTTATAAATGTTTACTATTAATTATTTATTACCATTATGCGTACTGGACTTTTAGCCACTGTGACAACGTTTGAGTAAAGTGTGGTTAGTTAAGTTTAGCTAAAGGCTTGCTTAAGACATAACACAATTGTGATTTGGGTGCAAAATATATTTTTATAGCCTCAGCACTTTTTATATTCCATGAATCATACATCAACAGGAGAAAACAAATCAATTTTTCAAGAAAATACTGTTCATTTATCAAAACAATGTAATATAAACAGTTTGAACCATGTTCCCTCAGAGTAATCAAACTGACCTCTGTACACTTTTATACATTCCAGTCAATCTTCAAGTTTTGATTTGTTTGCTAAGTTACGAATCTCTGCCCACACATATGAATTTTCTGAAAATAACTAGCCAAAAATACCCCTTGACTGGATTCAATACTCTAATAACGGCTTCTTTGTTTTTTGTTTTTTTTACTGGACAGTCCTTGGTCATTACTAGTGTTTATTGCATGGAAATAGCCATGTGTGAACTATTCCTTCAAATTAATATTGTTATGAAACCTTTATAATTATCATGCTGGCTGTCTTTGTCTAGCTCGCATACATATATAATATTCAGTAGCAGATTTTCCTTTCTAAACTGGCCTTGATTTTTCTTTGTGAACTTGAGAATCAAAGGAAGCTTAAAGCCAGACACATCTCTTTATGCTTCTCAATGCCTAACATATCAAAGTCTCGCATTGTAATTACTGGCTATTTTGTACGACATTGAAAGGTATCTAATTATACAGAAGACATAATCACAGTCATATCAGAGCAAATATCCGCCTCAGTGACAATCAAACATCATATTTTGACACTCCAGACAGATTCTTTCAAAGTCTCTTTAAAACATGTATCATGCTATTTCTGGATATCATCAGTGAATCTGTGTCAATCAGATACGTATGATACTTTACAAACAGTTATTGCGGATACTTAAAAATGTTTTACTTGGAAAAAAAGCTATTTTATTTTTATTTTATTTATATATAATATAACATCAGGTTTGATGTGACCTGATATAAACACACAATTATTTTCAACTGGTGTCTCAAGATGGTGCAGATTGCTAGAGGAGAAGACAAATAAAATAGACTGAAATAGACAGTCAGGGTGATGAAAAACAGTAAAGACGATCTTTAAAAGCAATTTCTTTCATAGGCACAGCCCTATGCAGCCGCTTCAGTGATAGTTGTGTGTGTTTGTGAATTTTATAGTGCTGGCTGCAGGTGCTTTGTTTGAAGTGCCCTTAAAAAGAATGAAATATCATGACGTTGAAATTTTTACTGACTTTTCAGAAGCTCAAATGCTCAAATAAAGTAAAGTGCCATTTCAAATGGTCTTTTTTAGTACCTTTTTAAACTGTTTTTCAAATCTGTAAATTGTTTTCAAGAGACTCACAGGGACCACAGTGTCAAAAAACCAGTCAAGAACATGCCAATGTCACATCTCAACACAAAATCAAATCAGGGAGAGAGAGTGCTAAGAGTATAGAGAGGGCTAAGAGAGAGAGTATAGAGAGAAAGAAAGAGAGAGAGAGAGTATATATTATATATATATATATATATATATATATATATATATATATATATATATATATATATACACACACTCACCTAAAGGATTATTAGGAACACCATACTAATACTGTGTTTGACCCCCTTTCGCCTTCAGAACTGCCTTAATTCTACGTGGCATTGATTCAACAAGGTGCTGAAAGCATTCTTTAGAAATGTTGGCCCATATTGATAGGATAGCATCTTGCAGTTGATGGAGATTTGTGGGATGCACATCCAGGGCACGAAGCTCCCGTTCCACCACATCCCAAAGATGCTCTATTGGGTTGAGATCTGGTGACTGTGGGGGCCATTTTAGTACAGTGAACTCATTGTCATGTTCAAGAAACCAATTTGAAATGATTCGAGCTTTGTGACATGGTGCATTATCCTGCTGGAAGTAGCCATCAGAGGATGGGTACATGGTGGTCATAAAGGGATGGACATGGTCAGAAACAATGCTCAGGTAGGCCGTGGCATTTAAACGATGCCCAATTGGCACTAAGGGGCCTAAAGTGTGCCAAGAAAACATCCCCCACACCATTACACCACCACCACCAGCCTGCACAGTGGTAACAAGGCATGATGGATCCATGTTCTCATTCTGTTTATGCCAAATTCTGACTCTACCATCTGAATGTCTCAACAGAAATCGAGACTCATCAGACCAGGCAACATTTTTCCAGTCTTCAACTGTCCAATTTTGGTGAGCTCGTGCAAATTGTAGCCTCTTTTTCCTATTTGTAGTGGAGATGAGTGGTACACGGTGGGGTCTTCTGCTGTGGTAGCCCATCCGCCTCAAGGTTGTGCGTGTTGTGGCTTCACAAATGCTTTGTTGCATACCTCGGTTGTAACGAGTGGTTATTTCAGTCAAAGTTGCTCTTCTATCAGCTTGAATCAGTCGGCCCATTCTCCTCTGACCTCTAGCATCAACAAGGCATTTTCGCCCACAGGACTGCCGCATACTGGATGTTTTTCCCTTTTCACACCATTCTTTGTAAACCCTAGAAATGGTTGTGCGTGAAAATCCCAGTAACTGAGCAGATTGTGAAATACTCAGACCGGCCCGTCTGGCACCAACAACCATGCCACGCTCAAAATTGCTTAAATCACCTTTCTTTCCCATTCTGACATTCAGTTTGGAGTTCAGGAGATTGTCTTGACCAGGACCACACCCCTAAATGCATTGAAGCAACTGCCATGTGATTGGTTGATTAGATAATTGCATTAATGAGAAATTGAACAGGTATTCCTAATAATCCTTTAGGTGAGTGTATATATACACACACACACATACACACACACACACACACACACACACACACACTTTAGCTTTCTTTTAAAAAAATTACTCTTATTACTCAAATGTGACCTATGTAATGTTTTTGGACACTTATTTGCATGTTATTTATTTAGATGTATTATGGTTTATATGCTTATTAAAAGCAATTAATTGAACTTTTTTTTACTCTTCTAGTAGGACTAAAGTACATCTTTATATGTAATTTCATAATTATGTCTATTGTCTTATGATTAAAGTGCACTGTTGAATGTACTGACAATCATTTATGGTAAACTAGAATATACTTTAATCATGTCAATTCTATTGAAACTTGTATGTCATGCATTTAAATATAAACTACAAGTGAATTTAACCTGGAGGCTGGCCCTCCAAAATGGAAGGAAGTAGAGAGTAGGCCTACAGTATGGCGCGCAAGATTAGCATCAGCACCTGGGCCGAATGGAGTACCGTTTAAGCTCTACAAGAACGCACCAGATGTTCTATGCTATTTTTGGAGGCTCATGAGGATAGTGTGGCAGAAGGGAATAATACCTAAGGCGTGGCGAAGGGCTGGGTGGGTGGGTGGGTGATTGGGAGAGGTGCTAATTCCCAAGGAGAAGGATACAACAGACATAAGTCAATTCCGGCCAATCTGCCTTCTAAACGTTGAGGGAAAAATCTTTTTCAGCGTGATAGCACAGAGGTTGTCCACCTATCTGGAGAAGAACAAGTACATTGATACATCAGTACAGAAGGCTGCCATTCCTGGGTTCTCTGGTTGCTTGGAGCATACCAGTATGATCTGGCACCAGATCCAAGCGGTGAAGAAAGACAAAAGAGACATCCATGTCATCTTCCTTGACCTGGCCAATGCCTTTGGATCAGTTCCCTATAACCTCCTCTGGGAATCCTTCAACTTCTTCCATGTTCCATCAACCGTCACTAGTCTAGTAAAAGCCTACTTCGAAGATCTGCAGCTGTGTTTCACAACAGCCGACTTTACAACATCATGGCAGTGCGTAGAAGTAGGCATCATGGCAGGCTGTACAATCTCACCCCTGGCCTTCACAATGGCCATGGAGGTCATCATCAGGGCCTCAAGATGGGTGGTGGGGGGTGAGCAAACTGAAGGGGGTCGCACACTGGACGAGAAGCGCAGCGCTGCGTCGCGTCTAGGACAACTCGAGGTATCGCACACCGGACGCGCACTTTCTCAATTTATGGCCAACAATATTGTTATTTTTAAGGACATTATGGAATTAAGATAATGTCTGTACTATGTTATGATTGCACTGTACAATTAAATACAATCATTGCTAAGTCTGCAGTCTGAACACTTTACCTCAGAGCATACGTTAACTGAATGAATTGAGAATATCACCTGAAAATCCGATAACATTTTTCATCCACGCAGCTGATTTCTGTAAATTAATGTAAAACTAAATGCATATTGCAACACAGGGTGAAGTCAGTATATACATTAACGACGATTTGAGACAAATAAATGTACATTTAATATAAAACTTTGTAAATGGCGCTCTGTGGCGCGGCAGGATTTTGAACAAGGTCCTGAGCCGTAGCTGGGCGCCGCGGACAGACACCGAATGGCGCCGCCGGTGTGTGGACACTCATAAAGAATAATGTGTTCGAATTTTAAAGACGTGGTGCTGCGCGACGCGGAGCTGCGCTTCTCGTCCGGTGTGCGACCCCCTTAAGAACGGGATCCGCCTTCCACCTATCCGAGCATATACTGTATGGATGACATGATCACTCTAACCACTACTGCAGCATGCACCAGACGGCTACTTAGAAAACTACAGGAGAACATCAAGTGGGCCTGGATGAAAATCAAACCGAACAAGTCACAAAGCATCTCAATAGTCAAGGGACAGCTAACAAAACGTGAAGTTCTGCATTGGTGACGACCTAATACCAGCAGTGTCTGAGCAACCTGTCAAAAGCCTGGGCAGATGGTACAACGCAAGCCTCAGGTACAAAGACCAAGTGCAGCAAGTAAGGCTGGACATCACCAACAGTCTGGAAAACATCAACAGGACCCTACTGCCAGGGAAACTCAAGCTCTGGTGCCTGCAATTTGGACTTCTCCCTCGGGTAATGTGGCCACTCACTATCTACAAGCTCCCAATAACAACTGTGGAGAAGACGGAGCGAACCATGACTTCATACGTGAAGAAATGGCTCGGTGTCCCACGCTGTCTGACTAACATCAGCCTCTACGGCAAAGGGGTCCCTGAACTGCCTATCACAAGCCTCACCGAAGAGTACAAGTGCTCTAAAGTAAGACTCCAGATGACTTTGAAAGACTCCAGAGACCAGACCATCAGCAATGCTGTTCCACCCTTGTTAACTGGATGGAAATGGACACCATCTGATGCGGTGCAGAAAGCTACGTCAGCCCTGAGGCACAGCGACATTGTAGGGCATGTCCAGTTGGAAAGAGGAGGCTTTGGCCTTACAGCAAGTAAGCCAACTTGGCATAAGGCCTCAACATCAGAAAGGAGGAAAATGGTGGTCGAGGAGTAAGGAGGAGGCGATAAGAAGCGCAAAGGCTGTCTCTCTTGTCAAGCAGGGACAATGGATGAGGTGGGAAGGTCTGGAGAGGAGAAAGCTCAGCTGGAGGGAGCTCTGGGAAATGGAGGCAAGCAACATCGGCTTCATCATCAGAGCCACCTATGATGTGCTCCCATCTCCAAAAAACCTCCACCAGTGGTATGGCGAGGACCCAACCTGTGCCCTCTGCCCAACTCCAACGACTCTCAAACACATCTTGACCGGTTGCAAGACCAGCCTCACACAAGGCCGCTACGCCTGGAAGCACAACCAGGTCCTCAAGAGTCTGGCAGCAGCACTTGAGAGCAAGAGAATACCACCAACTTCTTGCCCCTGAGAGCAACCAATTCCATCACGGCCCCAACTTTCATCCGAGAGGGACAGAAAAAGCCCAACCATCCCCCTGCCAAACCAGAAGCTGGACAACTAGCCATGCTTGGGACTGGAAGATGCTAGTTGATATTGGCCAGCAACTAATCTTTCCACCTGAGATTGCAGCCACCACCCTTAGGCCAGACTTGGTACTCTGGTCCCCTTTCATTGAAGTCTGTTTACATCATAGAGCTCATTGTCCCATGGGAGAATTCAACAGAAGAGGCCTATGAGCGCAAGAAACTGCGCTACATAGAACTGGCAGCAGACGCTCAACAACGAGGATGGAAAGCTAAGGTCTATCTGGTTGAAGTGGGATGCAGAGGTTTTGTGGCTTCCACCATCAGACTGCTGAAAGACCTTGGCATCCATGGACAGGC
The DNA here is from genome assembly GCF_963993115.1 of Abramis brama. Classification (NCBI taxonomy): domain Eukaryota; kingdom Metazoa; phylum Chordata; class Actinopteri; order Cypriniformes; family Leuciscidae; genus Abramis; species Abramis brama. Next base: position 28,761,599 of record NC_139976.1, read on the forward strand.
TCTGCGACATACAATTAGATCAATCTCTGAAGCGGTCGAAAGAAGCAGCCAGTGGATATGGATTAAGCGGAAGGACCCTTGCTAGGCTCCAAGAGCATCAACATGACCCGCTCACTAATCCACCACATACCCCACTTGAGAACCCAGGTCACAACCCTCCAGGAGGAGGGTGAAAAAGGTATGCGGTCAGCTCTAGGCTTGACTCAGGGAAGAGGACGCCCCCTGCCTTGCATAGTCCCGTGGGCTGCGCCATTTAAACAAACAGGCAATTCTCATGATTGGGCATGGGACACAAGCTCAGGTTTGATCACCCTGTAGCTGGCCACCTTTGATGAGGGTGTCACAATGGACAGCTTACCATCACATCCCATGTTTCATGATTCTATAACTACGCAGTTGTAATGATGAAGTACACATAACAGATCAGGTAATCCAATACATGCAAAATAATATATATATATATATATATATATATATATATATATATATATATATATATATATATGTGTGTGTGTGTGTGTGTGTGTGTGTGTGTGTGTGTGTGTGTGTGTGTATATGCATGTATTTTTTTAAATAGAAAGACAATGTATATATATATATATAATTTTTTTAATAGAAAGACAATGTTAAAATGTATGTGGTTGTATGTACACAAACTTCAGTGTTCAGTGTTAAGCATTGTATTACATGATTAATTTAAATGTTGGTACATGAGCTATGTGACAATATAAAGTGGGACCAATTTTTCTTTTCTCCAAATAATTAATGTTGCTTTTTTGAGTTCTTTGCTGAACCTAAACTTCCAGGGAACAATTGAAAAACATCTAGTTTTAAGAGCACACACAAACTGTCAATTAACGCAAGACTAGTCCCAGAGAAAAGCACTTTTAAGGTGGTGCTGACAGCATGATGATCTGTTTGGGGAGTAAAAGAGCGAGCCGTGAGTGGTATCAATGTACATCAACACTAAGAGAAGACTTAATGCATGAAACGTAACTATCTTTAACAGAAGAGGAGGGTGACAGTACTGGGGTGACTTTGATAAATGCAAGAGAAAAGGATGAAGAAAAACACAACTCCTAACAATCAGCCAGACACGAGTAAAGGTCATGTGTGAATCTGCCCCAGTGGGGAAAAAACACCACTGACCTTTGCCACTTCAGTTGAAGAGTTGTTGAGATGATATTTGGCATGTCAGTGGAGTGTGCGTTTCCATCCATACACGCATCCACTCAACTATTCACATGAAAACACTGATTTTCACTCTCTCTGTCCTAACATGCAGAGGATCTGGCTTCCACAGGCTTCACTGAACTCTCATGCTGAGCACAGACACACACACACACACCAGCGATCAGGCTAATCGATGCCTGGTAATTAGGCCGCATGGAGCTCTGGACACACACACGCTTGCAGTGCCCAGCAGTGTGAAATGAAACAAATGAGGGGTCAGTGGAGAAGCAGATGACCCAAAGAGTGCATAGGTCAGGGGTCAGTGCTTCTGGCATGTCCCAGCACTCTCTCTCATCCGCCCACTTTTTAGAAACACTCCGAATTTTGCTGTTGGTACAATTCCCAAGATGTCCAGATGTTTAGTGCAGGAACAAATGAGGGATGCACAAAATCATCAAAGACGGAGGGAGAGAGAGGTGGCCCCTTAACAATTCAGGAAGGAAAGAGACAAGCGTGATGAATTGTGGGAAGACAAGTGGGATATTAAAGGGGACCTATTATACCCCTTTACAAGGTCTTGATTTTGTTTTGGGGCTTTACTAGAATAGCTTTTCAAGCTTGATTTTTCACAAAAAAACACATTATTTTTCAAGTTTTACATTGCTGCATCACCTCACTTCCCAGTCTGTTAGTAATGCTCTGTTTAGGTCTGGTCTCTATGAAGCCCCTTTTCCGAAAAGCGCAATGTGCTCTAATTGGTTGGTTGGACCTGTGTGTTTTGATTGGTCAACCGCTTTGAGTGTGTTTCGGAAATGTCGCACTCCTTACCAAACCATTTCAACGCACTACCGAAGCAACTCGACCAGGTCTTGACCCTTTATTTTGCATATGCCTTAGGTCGGAATTATTTAAATGAGTAATGTTGTAACATGTACGTTCCCAGAAGAAAACTCAAGACTATACAATCTAGCCATTTCAGAGAGTTTAGAAGCACTTACTGTTATAGAGAATAAAAGTGAATTTACGCCATGTTGTAATTACTTAACGATTCGGAACTGTAAAAAGCCTTCACATGCATGTTGTAGAACATGTAATTACAATTTGTAAACTCAATTTTCTGAGAGGTATGACTTGTATCACCTGACCACTGCAGATTTAAAGTGTGTTCGACTTGAAGCGGCACTGTGAAGACCGATCTGTGTATGACATCAAAGTACAGCGAGAGTGATTCGAAAGCATACAGAGCTTTATTTATGGTAATTACGACATGGCGTGAACGCATCATAACTGCCTTTGGAGTGGACTTTGTGCTTTGTAACTTTGTAACTCTTTGTAAGAATAGCAACCCAGGCTCAGTGGGAAAACGTGCATGTGGCGACATTTCTGCAAAATGATGTCGTTTCTTGAGCGTTTAGCAACAATTTCAAAGTGAAATGTCCTGTAAATGTGGCGCTAAAAGCATGTTTGGTTTCTCCTAAACAGATTGACTTAAATCTGGAAAAATGTTTTTACATTGGTTGTATATCAGGTAAGTAAAAGGTTAATGTTTTATCACATTTGAGAATATATCGTACCACCTAAACCCTACACTAAACCTAACCGATAGTGTTACATGCATACATATAATAGTGATGTTAAACTTTGATGCTAAACTTTTTGTTTGATGTTAAAACTTTTTTGTTTCTTAGCTTCTGATTTTCTACATAGCTGTGTTAGTTTCATATCTCTATATTTAAGCGATATCACGCAAATACAAGAGCAACAAAGAGTGAAGATGTTTAGTTTTTAAATGAATCAATGTTTCTGAATGAATCTGCTGAGTGAATAATTCAGTGACTCACTCATTAACAGTCACTTGCTCCCCCCTACTGGCAAAACAATGTAACCTGCACAAAAGACAAATGATACAATTCTGTTGTACTTTATACTAGTACTAATAAAAGGAAAACGCAGCTGAACAAGCGTGCAGAAGCTCAACACTCCATTCTTTTATTCTGCTTTTATTTATTCTTACCCCAACACTCCAAGTTAATAGCGACCCCTAGTGGCAGAGCATATTAACCCAGCATAACATTTTAAGCCAACACAACAAATTCCTATCACTAATTCACAGAATGACGATCTGGAACAGAAAAGTCCTATTGCTTTTGGACTATAGTTATAAATAGGAATAACTGACAACAGGACACGGAATGATATGGTATAATAATCCACGGCTAGGTGTGCATTAACAACTTTAATGCATGACGTGGAGGAAAATAACTGTTGATTATCCTGTTTGCCAGCATGGACAAGTTAAAGCTGTTTTTAAATTCTGTAGTTCTATCCATTATTAAAGTCAAGTGCATAGTCTTGTACCTCTTTTTGTCTGTTGTTCAAATATTTTTTTTATCACCTTGCTCCTGAGAAATGTCAAATAGCAGCTCTGTATTTATTTTCATTTTATTTTTTTGCTTGTTATATTTACTTGAATGCATCTGCGGTCTTTGGTTCTTTGCTGTGATATGATGCAAGGGGCTTTGAAATAACTGAAATAATTTGTGTGAAGTAATATGTAACTGTAATTCATTCAAGCCCTGTCTAGAATAATTTTAGCTGTGCATTTGCCGAAAAACAATTGCACACCTTAGAACATCTGTCAACTAATCAAAATCCATCAAAGAGCCACATGGTATAAATATTTATAACTAAACACAATGACTGGTCACTGTAAATTGGAGCTCCTTTCAGGGAAAATCACATGCTTTTTCAGAGACCTCTAAAAACCAGTAATATACATGTATATATATATATACATACATATATTTATATATATACATATACATATACATATATTTATATATATACATATATATATGTTACCTAAAAGAGAAATATTTTGTATTTACCAGCAGATTTACATAAAAGAAATGCATAACTGCACAGTTACAGTAGACATCTTAATTTATTTATTTTTTTCATTTTCAGGGCTGAAGAAAGACTTATTGCTGGAAAATGAATGTTTAGCACCTAGAAAGAGAGAACGGCATAATTTTTGTCATATTTTTCTGTCTTTCTGCAATGGAGGCTTTTGCATGCTAACACAATAAAACTTGCGCTTCTGTCAGAAAAGAAAAATGGAATGTTTGGCGTTGAATAAACAGAAAAAGCGCAGTCGTAACTTGCAACCCTTCATTAAATAATACGCGTTTTCAGTCAAAGTCCTCCTTCAGACGTTTTGTGAAAATGATCTTACCTTATATGCTTTGCAAAATCTTGCAAATCCAAAACTGTGCAGGATGACTTTATACTTTTGATTGCACTGATAAAAAATTTTAAAAAAAACCTGTATGACAGGATATTTTTTGGCATAAATATCCAGTGCATGTCAGGGTGTATGCTAAGATTTAATGAATTGTGACAAGTGTCACTTTGCAGCAATATGGGCAGCTCAGGGTTTTGGCTCGTGCGCCCTGCAAAATGTGGCTTCATTGGCACCATGTGAAAAGAAGCCGCAACCATCGATTCATCCTGTGTCACTAATCCCCTCAATGAAAATTCTGTTTCATTCGGGCTGGTTTCGCTCTGACAGGCGTGAATCCACCCCAATTTACCCTCTACGTGGGGTTTCCCTGAATGCACCCACCCCACGCTGGTTTGATCTCAGCCCGCGTCCTCGCCTCAATGAGGCGCTTCATTAGCTTTAATATGTGAAGTGTGCCAAGACCTACCCAGCCAAAACACGGCCAGGGCATGAATAAGCCCCCTCCTTGAGCAAACTGAATCTTCTTTTGTTGCTCTTGAATATTGCAGTACGTGGAGTGTGTGTGGGGGGTTTCTGCGCTGGCGGTGTGTGTTCTCTGCGTAATTGGATTAGAGTTATTGCTGTAGATGTCGCCTGTCAATTAAACCTTTATGAACTGCACTTTATTGCCTGAGAATATTTCATGTACAATGAGCAGATTATACAGTATGAACAGACAAAGGCTTTAAATTAAACCACTATCACGCATGCATTATTGCAAAAGTCATTATAAACAATAACCAAGTTTATTTATTGTGAACTAGCTAAAGTAAGGAGTAATATAATTAAACAATTTGTTTTATTTGTTCGGAGCTGATTGTAAATGTGTGTTGTTAGCATCATTGTTCTTGTAATTCCAGTTGTGATTGTAAAACGTATGAATGTTGAGTAACATGCAAAATATTAATAAAAAATATAGAGATAAAACCATTGATTTTATATACATATGAAATAAAGAACATAAAAGTGATAATACAGCCTATAGTGATAGTGGTGTGTGTGTGTATACACGTAGGCTATACGTATATTTAGTGCTGTCAATTGATTAATTTTTAATCGGATTAATCACACTTTTGTTGTGCGATTAGTCGCACACTTGTCGTGAAAGTAAGCAAACGCCATTTATCTCGTTTAACATTCATTTTGTCATCATTTGCTATAGTAAACGTATTGCAAAGTAAACAATAAGATTGAAGTGCGATTCTCACAAAACTATTTTCTGCAAGCTTCAAGGACCCTTGGAGACTCCAAAAGGACACCAAATATAATTAGTCCATATCATTCTATTATATAATAAATGTATGCACACCATAGCACCCATGAAAAAAAAAAAAAAACATTACATTAAAAACTTAATGTACAGAATTCACAGTATAGTATGTGTGCAAATAGCTTGTTTTCATTTTAGACGAGTCAAGCTGCGATATCGAACAGGACCACATGGAAGCGCCAAAAAACTCCTAAATCAACCGCCTTGACCTGACTGCGTAAACCTACGATTACTAAACACAGCAACGTACACATGCCAAATCAAACATTATCCCAAGTGTGTGTGGAAACAACGCAAATCTGCTGAAATTCCCTGTACATAATGCAGCGTGCGATCAGTGAGCCAGAGCATAATACACAGTTTGTTGTTTGTGTATCAATCAGACTCACGAGCTTACTGTACGAACAATGTACGTCACCAAAATTGCGCTCTTCAGAAACAATCACAGAATATGACAGAGCTCGTGTTTTAAAGCAAAGCACACACTGAAATGAAAACCGCAATGTGAGGCTCCATTCTCTCGGATATCTCGAGATTCTCTGGCCTTCTTTACATTAGCGCTGTTTTTGGACTGATGTTTAAATGAATTGGTTTGTTTGAATAAATTGTGAATAAATACTGTATCACTGAAAACTTTCCCATAGTTTAACGGCTTAAAATCAGAAAAGACAGTGGAGGATAAACAAAAGAAAAAAGAGGACAAAACTAAATACTGAAGGCCTTAAAATAGTTTGTTGTTACAAAAGTTTTCATAAATGTATTAGTTTTTGAAACAAGAAAAATCAGTTTGACCCAGTCTTTTCTGCAATACCTCTACTATCTTTGACAAAATACCTTCTGTTTTTCTCTACCGTTTTCCCTATTGTTAAGGTTCCATTATTAACACGTGACATTACATTGTGACCTTACGACACAAACTGTCATTACCGCAGCAATGATTTATTTTAATTATTGATCAATTTTTATTTGCAAAAATTATTTTAACACTTCAGTAGAGATGATTTACACATTAAAATGACAATATTTTTCATAAAAAGCTAAATATTTAATCTTTGGCGTGTATGAAAACAAGTGTCAAAATGTTCCATGGCATAAAGAAAATCATAAAATCCCGTAATTTTAAATTACTCTTTAATATCAGTTTTTACAAAATGGACAAATCTTGAAAGTAACCATGTAAATGTACTTTTTTTTTTTTAATAGAAAATATAAAATAAAATATAAAATTGTAATGTTGCGGTAATGACATTTTGTAAGAAGAGATAATAAAAACAAAAATAAACATGTTAGTTTTAAAATCTTAATCTGTTATAATCTCAGTTTTATATGTATTATGGACTGTGATGGTTAAAATAGGAATTCATTGAAATTGTTGATTTTTATTTATTTTTTTTAAATTTGGGAGTCAAGTGCCCTTAGTTTCAGAAACACCCATAGAAGACATTCTAATATTACCAGTTTGGGTTTCTAATGATCTTAAAAACCTCTTAAGGTAAAAGATTGAGTTTTACTTTAAAATTATTATTATTATTATTATTATTTAAATATATGAGTTGGACTGAACTGTAAAAAAAAAAAAAAAAAAAAAAAACCAGCCAGCAAGTTTCATTTGTGTGTTTTTTAGTTTTGAAGGCTGTACTAACACTCTAAAATGTGGAAATTTAAATCAAATGAGGTGTGTGGTGTATAACAAGTGCATTTGTTTATTGATATTTGTGTAGCTGTTAAGCAGCAGTTATCTGCTTACCTCAGTGTCAGGAGGCCCGTCAGAGATCACTCACACGCATCTAATCCACTTTTGATGAACTGGGTTAATAGACTCCCTGTGGTCATTATCAAAGAGACTCATTTCTATTCATTTCTCAGCACACACGACCCTCACACACCCGCCTCTCATTACGTGGGGCCTCTCCTCAATAAATACAGCTCTTCTGTGCTCTGGAGACACAGTTCATCCTCAAGTGTTCAGCATGCCCCGTCCAGACGGCTCTTACGCGCAGCTCATTTGGAAAGAGGCAGAGAAAGCCCGTTCTGACCCGCATCCCGAAACAGTCGGCTGGAGGGAGGAGAGGGATCAGGGCAGGGCGAGCTGTGACCCGTGCGCTCTCGTCCAACTCCGGCTGTCCGGACTCGCATATCCCGACGAAGACCAGAGCGCGATCGCCCGAGCCCGGAGACGTCGCCGTCTGGCTGCTAACGCCCGTGAGAGGAGGAGGATGCTGGGCTTGAACGTGGCCTTCGACCGCCTGAGGAGCGTCATTCCTAACGTGGAGAGCGACAGGAAGCTTTCCAAGTCTGAGACGCTTCAGATGGCGCAGATCTACATCAGTACTCTGAGCGAGCTGCTGGAGGAAAGAGACTGCGACCCGGAATTCAGCTACCCAGCGTTAACCATGGCCGTGCAGGATCAGGTCATTGTGAAGGGTTCAACGGACACTGAAGAGACCAAAGCTGAGCAGAAAACTGTTCCTGCCTGTAGGATAAGATCATACGCTGGGAATCTCAGGCGGCCCACTTGCTGTGACCCCAAAACACCAGAACTCATAGTGGACTCTCACTATCTGGAGAGGAGCAATGGAGCAAAATAACAATCTCAGTGTTTTTTTTATTTGCATTAAACATCAGTTTGCTTGTTGGACATTTTGTAGTAAAATATAAATTTTCTGTAATTAATGATATATTTCTCCTTTTATGCTATACAAATAAATATTTTCAGAGGAAAAAGTTTGTCTTTTGCTCTTGAGTTCACAATACATTTGTTAAATAGTGGATTTAGTACCAATAGCAATAATGATATTTTGCCTAATCGTAATATGCCAACCAGACACCAAAAACGACACGTAAAAAGTACTGAAAGTAGCAATTTTTATTTGCGTTAAAATTATGTACAAGTAACCAAAGACATTATTTTGAAATTGGTACAAATTTCATGTTCCTGCAGTTGGCTTTTCGATAACGCTTACCTCAAAGAACACAACTGAGAAAATGCAGTATAAAATAAAACAATTGAATTCAGAAAAGTAGTCTATCTAGTTCTCCAACAGCCAATATTTACACGAGTATTTACAGTTCAGGTTGCTTCATTCAGTCCCCCCTCCCCCCCGCTGTGTGAATTCATCCCGTGGTGATGTTTGGAGCTCACTGACCCAGAATTCGACACTGACTACCAACAAAACACTCACAACTCATAGTGTTTTGTGTACACTATGTCAAATTAAAACAGTTAAGCAGTGAGAGAGGGGAACAAATGACCCTAGATTTGCTTTTGCCAAGCTGTGTGCATTCAGTCTACGCCCATGAAAGGGCTGACAATGGTAGCAAAACGTCTTGAGCATCTGACATTAAAATGAGCCTCCGTAAAGCTTACTGTTGAGGGCGATCACTTGAGAGGCGAACAAACAATGGAGAGCTTCTGACAACACAAACTTGAGAAGACGAGAACGGTTTGGGTCAAAATTGTACTGGCTTTATCAAAGAGACGTCAAGTGCTAAATTCAATCTACTAAAAAATAATAAACAATCAATCAATCCTTCATAAACAATGATGGACAAATTCAGGTTGTATGACACAAACTAGTGAAATGTGGGATGAAAGTTTGTTGCGTGGCTCAGTTTAGTTGTTGAGCATCAAGGCCATTGCTAGATGGTAACCAGTGTTCTGTAAAACTGCGTTTAACGTTTATTCTCACAGCAACTTTGGCTCGAACCAAACCACAGTAGCAGCGCATGCACAAGAATTTTCACAAAACCTGGGTTACCATGTAGCCATGACCCAAACCCAAAACATCTCTCTCATGCACAATACGATTATGCAGCCAAGCTGTTGTATGATATTAATGAGTTTTACTGTTGATTTTGAGCCTTATAATGTTTGGAAATCAGGGTTAAGTTCACAGTTAACGTTATGGCATTTGGACTATATGGTTATGAGTCACGACTACTAAAACATTCCAAAAACGCTTGTCCCTTTCCTGCCCTCGCGAAATGGAAAGCGATGTAATGTATTCATTCGCAGACCTTTGACACAGCGCTATCGATTAAAAACGAATTTGTGCAACACAAAGGGAGCACATCCTGAAGTGAAGAGAATGGATTTGAACCAGGAGGGCATGTCTTCACGGCATTTCAAAGAGGACCAGAATTACGAATGCTGTTTTGGATTCACTCTCCAATTGGTCAGGTCAGTGTTGAGCGCTCTTGAATTTACAGACTTCAAAGTGGAATTAAACAAACAGAGGGGACAACAAACATCCTTTAACAAGTTTTATCAAAGCTACTCTATTTCTGACAATGAAAACGAACTTCCAAGGCGACTGATCAGTAGATGGCAGATTAAGGGGGGTTTGTGATGAGAGAAACACAATTATGCCGTGACGAAAACATTTGAAGACGAAACGGATGGACAACTTGTGACAAACCCAATGAAAACAGCTCCTTTTAATAGAGTTCCGTGTGTAATGTGCTTTAAACTTCATTCTTTCCAGTCTGAATGAGGAAGGTACTGGTGGATGATGATCGTGGGTTGTTTTCCAGGTGTGTCGGGTTGGGCCGGGGTGTGCTGAGGTCTGTGCGTGGAGCTCCATAAAAACACTAGCAGTGTTCCAGATAATCAATGACCCTGGAGATAGACTTCTGCCCCGTGGTGCCCACATCACACTGTAAAGGACAAAAAAACACAATTGGTCAGTCAACAAGTATAACTTTCTTATTAGTTTTCTTTACCGAATGAGGCAGAACATTAGTATTAATATCACAGCATGCTCACACATGTACCTGCCTATGTATATTCATGTTGCATACTTTTTAATGACACACCGATTAATCCGTCGATATTTGGCCATTCTGAGATTATAGCGGTTCAATTTACCCACTCAGCCAGTTAACAGAAGAGGAATTTCTCTCATGGATCACACTATTTTAATGTGGCCTTGTTCAAGTGTACTTGCACAAATAAGCACCGAGTAATATTAACAACATGTACTTCGTCTCTTCACCAAAAGTGACAGTTGTCGTGTCGTCTACAGTATACGTGACAAAGAAACTCCAAAGTACGGTAAGCGCTTGGAGTACGTTAGAAATAGAATGGGACATCAGTTTACTGTCTGGAATTTGTTGTGTTATGTATTGCCACACGGCTCCGCATCCAGTGTAGACAGCATCACTCGCGTCTGGTGTAGACATGGTGTTGGTTGCGTACAATTATACATTTTTTACTGTTATTACTAAAGTAAATGTAGCAAACATAACAAGGGCAATAAAGTGTATAAAGTGTAATGGTCACATGTAAAAGTTCAAAACCAAGAAAATATTTAAGTACATGTTGTTTATTGACATTGTGTCTAAGCAACAAATTCTTCATTGCTCTTTTATAATAAAGTCATTATTTGCACTTTAAGTAACACTTTACAATAAGGGTTCATTGGTTAACATTAGTTGACTAGTTAATATGAACTAAGAATGAACAATACTTCTACAGCATTTATTAATCTAAGTTCATTTTTATTTCAACATTTACTAATACATTATTAAAATCAAAAGTTGTATTTGTTAACATTAGTAAAAGCACTGTGAACTAACATGAGCAAACAATAAACAGTATTTTTATTAACTAACATTAACAAAGATTAAGAAATACTGCAGCAAAAGTATTGCTCATTGTTAGTTCATGTTAGTTAAAGGATTAGTTCACCCCAAAATGAAAATTTCCTAATAATTTACTCACCCCAATGCCATCCAAGATATCCATGTCTTTCTTTCCTCAGTGGGAGAGAAATTATGTTTTTTGAGGAAAACATTTCTGGATTTTTCTTCTAACAATGGACTTCATTGGTTACCATCGTTTTTAAGTCCAAATCAATGCAGTTTCAAAAGTCTTTGAAGTGTTTAAATGGGCTGTACGCGATCACAGCTGAAGAAGAGGTTGTTATCTAGCGAAACGATAGGTCATTTTCCAAAAAAAATTATCATTTACCTTCAATAGTTCGGATTGAGCTGATCAACAAACGGACAGGGAACTACGTCATCACGTTGAAAGGTCACGCCGGCGCCGGCAGAAGTACCACCCCACTGTTTACAATGCGACCGTACGTAGGAGGATAGTTCAAATAGTATTGTTTGCTATTATATATATATAATAATAGTATTCAGTGAATATGAATAGTATATGAATAACATTCTGATGAATATGAATAGTAGTTCAAATAGTATTGCCGGCGTGACCTTTCAACGTGATAACGTAGTTCCCTGTCCGTTTGTTGATCAGCTCAATCTGAACTATTGAAGGTAAAAAGTCTATAAATTATAATTTTTTGGGGAAAATGCATTTTCAAATGAAACTGCATTGATTTGGACTTAAGAACGATGGTAACCAATGAAGTCCATTGTTAGAAGAAAAATAATTTCTCTCCCACTGAGGAAAGAAAGACATGGATATCTTGGATGGCATTGGTGTGAGTAAATTATTAGGAAATTTTCATTTTGGGGTGAACTAATCCTTTAATACATTTACTAATGTTAACAAATGGAATCATATTGTAAAGTGTTACCATACTTATATTTTAGATATGCTGATTATCATTTCAAAATCATACAATAGAGCACTGCAGGAATGAGTTGGCATTTTTGACCTTCCGGTCCCACTGTCCCAAAGTCAATGGGTCTTTGGTTAAATGCCTGAAAATGGTACCACTAAAGAGTTTGTCATGGAAACTAAATGTCATCACAGCAAAAATCCAAACCAGGGTACCAGGGTGATGGTGACTTCCGGGTTGGCCTACAAAATTGTGTCATCCCTTCAGCACTCTTTTAACATAATAGCAGTGATATTGAAATAGTTTTTGTGAATCAAGTCATTTCGCTGGTATGGTATCGACTACTAAAATTATCATGAAAATTTCAGCAACCCTGCATCGCTCATTGAGAATATTATCCTGGTCAATCACTTACTGTAAGGTTCATGAAATTCAAGAACTTCTTCAGCATCTCTGTCATGACTGAAAAATCCCCTTTTGGCAGGTTCTCCCTCACAGTAGTCACATTCATCTGAAAGAGAAACAGAATTAGCAGCCTGTTCCTCCTGCGAGGTTACAGAACACTGCAGGCCAGTGTTGAAAGAGAGTCTGGAGATTTTTAAAGCAAGTCTCTGTTGATCAAAGCAGCAGCACTGCATCTCCGGCCATCATTTTTTCAGTACGCTCCAAAAGTCTCCATAGTACTCGTTCTTCAAAAACATCAAACTCAAATTTTTCCCTCCTTCCAAAAGCTTGGATGCCTCCTAACATGAATCTAAAGTGCAAACAGGACTATGTACCTTTAAAAAAAAATCCTACTTTGAGTCAATTTGCTTTGTTTTTCAAAAACAGAATCAAACTTGACCTTCAAAGTGTGCAAACATGCATCCAAAAGGAAAAGTGGGTAAAATACGAGTATAAATGCCATCTCGTTTTGTGTCTGCATCTGGGCAGCGTTTATTGGCGAGACAGATAATGGCCGTGTACGTCAGTCAGAAAGCAACAGTGTGTTGTGAAAGAGAAACAGAGGAGTCCATTACAGACAATTCAACAGCCCACCTATTAACGTCCTGAAAATAAAGCCATTAATACTGGCAAACACAACTCAGGGGCTTTCTTCTGATACCTGTCTTCGAGCTTGAAAACTGCAATTTAGACAAACAACCCTCAAACCTTACAAAGGAATTTGAACAGCAAAAGCTCTGCACCAATAAATGCTATTGGTTTGTTTTGACTTTAGAGCACTTGTAGAGGACAGAAAGGGTATCTAGACGAAAGGTTGTAGTCTTGCATAGCTAAATGCATACCTGACATTAATAATAAATTATATTCTTTATACTTTGAGGAAAATGTAGATTCTGAGAAGACACAGATACAAATCATGATCAGAGATCCAAAATGGAAAACATTGAGGTACGTGAGTGTGTTACTTACAGGGCTCCCCTGGCACAGACAGCCCAAAAGCAGTGCAGTGTATGACGCCACAATACTGTCCTCCATGTGCTTGCCAGCATGCTGAAGAGCTGGAAACAAAAATCACATGACATATTCCTCAAAATAACTTAAAAACATATACAAATTTTGCATATTTACTAAGGGTTAAGACATTTCAATAATATTTGAGCTCATAATAAAGGAATATTCTATTTATTTAAATTAAGTTTTTTATTCACTTAGATTTGTTTCATTTCAGAACAAGATTATAATTATATGCACAAGCAGCATACAATATACCTTTTTTGTTTTTGTTCTTGAAAACATTTAGAAGCAATGCACATAAACAATAAGAATAGAACCAAAGCATTTAAGCTCAGGAAGAGCAAATGAAAAAGGCTAATAAAAACAGTAGAGAATGTACATATAACATATCTGCATATAATGGTTGCGTTTATATCAAGGTTATAATCGTTAACGAAAACGAACGAAAAAACGAAAACTAGGTGGGAAAAAACATTGTCGTTAACTGAAATAAAAATAAAAACGAGGCATTACAAAAAAACGATAACTAACTAAAACTGTAATGTGCGTTTGGCAAAACTAACTAAAATAAAATAATAGAGTAAATGTCCTTAGTTTTCGTCTGTCAAGGTCTTTCATTTTTTAACGCTATTTAAAACACGCAGCATATTCATTCAGCTGCATTTCCTTTCCCTGCTCTCCCTCTGTCTCTGTCACTCATGCGTCTCTCACATGCCCACGCGCACACACACACACAGCCCCTCCCCTCCATGCACACCGCGTCTCCATGAGAACGAGTGTTCGTTCGACGTTGAAAGCAAGTTCGCGAAAGGTTGGCATCTCGTGAACACCTTTACACTAGCACACATTAAAAAGTGGTATAAAAATATTTTCAATTCTGAATATAATTTTGTCAGTGTGTTAATGTCGACCCGAGAAGCAATATTTTCTAAAATTGTATGATGTTTTTGTTGAGTTATTATGTTATTGTTTAGTTACACAATACTTTTTCTGACCTTTTTGAATCTTTCCCCTGACAAATAACCCAAATTACAAAAAAAAAGACTAAAACTAACACTAAAACTAATAAAAACTAACTAAAACTAAGCATTTTCAAAAAATAAAAACTAAACTAAACTAGCAAACCCACTTTAAAAACTAATTAAAACTAAACCGAATTTGAAAACAAAAAGTCAAAACGAAATAAAAATAAAAACTAATGAAAAATGCAAAACTATAATAACCCTGGTTTATATTGTTTAACGTGTTCGTTTTGAGAATAAAACAAAACAAGCATGTCCACATGCTTGGGTGAAAGTTGACTCCTCTTAACAATAAGAATGACTGCAGAAGAAACATGCTCCGCTGGCACAAACGTTGCAGGGACACACAGATAGTGTTTTGCTAAGCGAAGTTTGTAGAACACCAAAAGAAAACTAACATGAGTCACGACACACGCTTACTAAAGGCCCCAATATACTGCCCTGATATACTTCAAGCGAAATCGAAGAACGAACATGCCTTGCGTCATTTCGAACAAAATCAGGCCAAAACGAAGTTTGTTTTGTGTTCGTTTTGAGAGTTTGAAACAACTTGCCAAAGCGAACTTTCTGGAAAAGATCGCTCTGGCTGGTAAATATCATCAAACTACCATTGATCCATGGCAATGATGTAATAGGTAAATGTGGCTCTGAGACTCAACCTCCTTTGACATGGAAATCTTCTCCAGGTTCGTTTCTTCTGTTCAGTCCATCGAGGTCAGAAGTCCGCAAGTAAAAACATGAATACACTGGAGAGTCGCTTTATAGTAAACTGAAGTTGTAATTCTAATTGAAAGAGACACTGATACTGTTTATTCATGTTTAATACTGTAAACTAAACAGCTTGATTTAAAGCAATCCATTGTATAACGTGCTATATAAATAAACGTGACAACTTTACTGGAGTGCTGAATTGCAGAGCTGGTGCAATCATATCCACATCGATATGATCAGATGCTTACTTAACTGATGTTTTCTCACTGCTGTCATTTATGTTGCGTTTATTTTGTCGTTGAAAGGAAAGCGTGTAGGACATTTTTACATATTCATCAAAACAGCGCTCTCAGCGTCAGGATGTTCGCTAACAGTATATCGCTGGTCACGTATGTTGAACTTCTTTTTACCCCAAAGTGAAGAACAAAAAAGAACTTTGTTGTGAGTATATCAAGGCCTTAAGGCTGACTATACACAGAAAGGTCTTGCACAAGCAGCTTTATCTCTGAGGCTGCACTCGATAACTACAGATGATAATTACATAATGTTATCTCTGCATTAGACTAGCTTTGTATTGTAACATACAGAAACCTAAAATCGGAATTGCATTAACATCAGAAAAATTAACTAAAGGCGATTTTGGTTTCTTGACTCAGAAGCTAAATGGACCTGAGAAGGTCTGAGTTCAGTTGGTACTCTCAAATGTAATATAAAATTCCTCTCTTAGAAATCAATGACATGCGTGTGCATGCACATTAAAGTGTGTTTACACTTGGGGCATGAGCGGCCCTGAAGATGTCAAAGTCAAAACTGAAGGCAAGCATCTCATCAGCTTCTCTTTAATCTGTTCCTCCGAATCTAATCAAATATGCTACTTCAACAACAGCATTCATTCATTGGTCCAATCTGAGATTGTTTGCCCATCAAAGTGGCTCATAGATGAAGCAAAATTACCTGCCATGGCAAAAAGAAAAACTGCATTTGGCTAGTCTCAAGTTATAGTGAGTGTCTACCTTTGTTGAGGTCAAGTTCTTCATCCTCCTCTTCTTTCTTCTTGTCCTGTTGTCCTTGGTTGTTGTTCTCTGAAGCCACCCACTGAATCTCTTCATTGGTTTCTTTCCATTCTCCGCTCTGATCCAATTGGGGCTTTGGTGCATCGTTGATGAAGTCATCCGTCTCCGCCTCTGCCAAAATGGCCGCATGCTCTCTCTGAAGGAAAAGCTATTCATGCAGAAACAGAGGAAAACTAATCACTGATGTTTCGTTTGTGAACCAATTAGTGACGGTCCACAAAAAAAAAAAAAAAAAATGGTAAACAGTTTCAAAAGATTTAAAATAACTGAAATTACCCACCACTAATAGTAATGCTATTCTATTACATCTTTACATTTCTATTAATGTACACATGCATTAATGAAAATTCCAGCATAAATCATTCGTTTTTTCTGTATGTCTGTGTGTTTATACCTTCACCAAAGCAGCAATGGCACCAAGAGATCTCTCAGTCTGCAACTCCTCTTTGTCAGACACACACATGGAGTCCCAGACGTCACTTCCCTCCATCTGCAGCTCCACTAGACAGTGTCTGTTCCTTGCACTGTACTCCACTAGATTAATGAGCAAGCCCAGACCCTACACACACACACACACACAAAACTTTAACAGTAATGTCACACACAACTGGTTTGCACAAATGCTTACAAAATAGGGTTGGAAAAATATAAAAATATTTAATTTAATATTTTATTTAAAATATATATTTTTACATGTTTAAATTATACAAAAAAACAACATTTGTTGTATTCGCATTGGCAAAATAGTATGGGTAGTACTTGGTTAAAAAAAATCCATTTTACAAATATTATTTTAAATGTACTTTATGTTGAATCAAAGTTAATATGGGGATTCAATGTGTAAATATATTTATGATTACAAACTTTAAATGTTAGATGCAATAAACCGTAATTAACCACAGAAATGTGCTTATTTAAAAATTGTAATCGATCCAGACCTACAATAAATAGAGCAATGCATACAGTAGTAATAAACAGCAAAGATTATGAACATGTATGTTGCACTAAAATGCTCAATCTTTGCCAATTAATTGGTTTCCTAAGTTTGTTGCTATTTTTAGTAACAACTAATTTAACAAAACTTGTCAGTGATCAAATCAGTGATTTGTTTGCATTATAACTTAATGTTCACAAAAAAGGTATCTGCCTAGCAGTTTAAGTAACAAATTAATTTGTTACTAATGGAAGGAGTGTATTAACGCATTACAATCAACGAACAATATTAACCACACTAAGAATTAATACAGGGGACCCGATACCACAACTTAAAAAAATGCATGACTGCAAATTAAAAATTCTAATTTATTGATTTAATTAAACCTTTGAAGTTGCAAACAAGATTTTGTTGAGTTCTGTTGACAATGTTGATCATTAAATTAACCAAATATAGTGTCTAATATAAACTCAGATTTCTGCTATAATAAAAAAAAAAAAAAAAAAGAGATTGTCTTGATAATTTTGGAAACTGGACATAGTGGATTTCTAGTTCCCAGGATGCTTTGCATGGGACTGGATAAGAAGCATTAAATGTTGAACTTACTGTACTGTTTTTTTATAGAAGGGAAATACCTGTTAGTGTTTAATGCGGTTATGTTTGACCTTTTTTTTTTGTCAAACTCTTTTCAATAAAGTTTCTGTTAAGTTGAAGTTGTGGTTACAATTGAGTAGACTAAATGAAGGTAAACACTACATTGGCTCTATAAGCAATAAATGTGTTAATGCCAGTGACAAGTATTATCTTACTAGTTCATTAAATCTACAGTATGCTAAATAATTACACTAAGCATGTGCTATGATAGCTGTGGATTGTAACAGAAATTGATAAGATTAACTGGTTCCAGGGCTACAACTCTACAAGCAACTTTTTTTTTTTTTGAGTAATCAACTTAAATTTGTTTGTTACAAATTATGAAGTTCCTCTAACTCAATATAGTTTGTTGCTTGAACAATCTCATTTGAAGTTGCCATGACAAAAAGAAAATGATGCATAGGGTTGTTATTTTTTGGGGGATCTATTTTTTTTTGGTTGAGCCAACAGTTTTATAATTACCAGCATAATCCTCACAAATAAGCATTGTATATATCTGAACCAGCACGTAGTCTTTTTTTTACCAATCTGACCACAGTATGGCTTTTTCATTTGTAACGTTTGAAAGCACTCTGGAACTCCTAGTGGCCACTGCTGATCCTCACTGAATGTATACTAACACTGACTGATATTAGTAGAGCTGTGTACTCACCAGGACTCTGATATCGAACCTCTGCTCCTGCGGTAGGTACTGTGGGACCCTGAGCACACAGTTCAGCGCTGTGATGATTAACTCCTCCTGCTCCCCTGTCTTTGTGCTGCCCCATTCTACAGACAGATACAAAACACACTCAATGGCTGCTGCATATACGAGTTCAAAGTTAGTTAATCAGGGATTTTCTCTGACTGTTGTTCTCCAAGCTGCTCACATTTGGCTTATGACCGAGTACTCCTGCATTATGCTAAAGGGTTTGGCAGCAATACTAGAGAGCAGCTAGCCAAAGCAGCACTGCTAACAGAAATCCATTTGGCACATCGAACAAAACCCATGCAAGGAAGCCAAAAGACTCTTATTGACTTTAAGCCTTTCAAAAGCAGAATAACAAACGTTCTATTAGGCATAATGTAATGAGACAGTTACTATGGCCCAGTTGCCTGATTGTTCAGCTTCCAGCACATATTACAGTTCAGTGTTAGGGAGTAACTAACTAAAAGCAGCAACATAAGTATGTAATGACTAATTGATAACCAATAATGCATTTCATTACTGATTTAGTTGGATCTGTGTGCTGGAGAACCTCTGTCAGTGACAGCACATTACAGCAGTAAAAAAATAATTTCACCGGTCAAAAAGGCATTTGCAAAATGGCGCTCACAATGCTATCGAGCTGCTGTGAGAAAGGTTCCAAATTATTGACTAAAGCCAAAAAGTATTCCTTATGCTTTGACGTGAACTGAACGCTAGCATATGCGTAGTCAAACTCATAGCCTTTCAAAGTATACTCCATTTGATGACCTGCGTGAACATGCACGATAAAGTTTCATCCTTGTCCAGAGTCTGCACCATTTCTCTCCTGAAGTTTTCTTTTAACTGGAGTTCCAGCCATCTCAACCCCCTGAGCATGCAACATTGACGCGGTTAGAAAAATCAAGCTGCATGCGTTCAGTATGCACATACTGTTATAAGGACGAAATTGGCATTACATATGTACGCATACCCTTACATATACTTTGCCATTTACAGTTTGGGGGTGTTGGGGAGTAACTAACTTAAAGCACCAATGTTATTAGGTCTGAGTGCTGTGAATGGAAAACCCATGTCAGTGATATCACTTTAAAGCAGAGAAAAATTATTTTCTATGGGGAAAAAATGCATTTGAAATATGGTAGTCAAAGCAAGCAGAAAAGGTCCCAAAATTTACATGAGTAAATAATTTCAATGTCAGGTGTGTGTGCGGTTTAATGAACACCAAACCAGTCCTGAAGAAAACCATTTCCATCTTGCTCGATTCATACAGATTAAGTTTACAATGCCTTTTTGAACTTTAAAATGTCAAAGTGTTCTTGGAATGGATTTTTTAATGGTTGGGGGTGGGGAGCAGAAATCTCTCTGGTTTCATTAAATTACCTTTATGTGTTGAACAATGAACAAAATGAACAAAAGTCTTATGAGGTTTGGAATGAGGGAGAAAAATTGACTTAAATTTTCAGTGAACTAACCCTTAAAGAATACCTTGTAACTTGGTAAACTACAATTGCAAAGTAGCTTTTTCAACACTTACATTTACAATATATTCCTTCACTGTCAAACTGGAAAATTTGTTTTGTTAAACATTCTGGTCTTTGTACTTACCGTTATCATGTGTGAGATTTAACAGGACTCCAATGATGGCTCGCATACAGTCTTCTACGGCTTTCCCCACATTGCTGTTGCTGCAGTAGGGTAGCGGTGTGCCCGACGAGCACAGGCCTCTGTTCACCTCTCGACTGTACCTCTGGATCATCTCCTCACAGTGCCATAAGGCCCTAAAAACACAAAGTCAAAGATGACATGTCCCTCAAAATAATTATTACATATTATTGTTTTAATATTCAAAAATATCTTAAAAAGGACAATTCACTCATTTTCACACACAAAAGTTAAATAACTTCAGAAGTCTTGGTATATGTAGTGCACGTAAAATAGTTTTTATGGTGGTTTTTTTTGTTTGTTTTTTTAATTTCATTGTATGAAGAAGCACAGCATGAACATTCTTCAAAATATATATTTTTGTTTCTCACAAAAGAAAGTCAGTCATATGTGGTTCAGAACAACAAGAGAACCAAAAATTACACATTAAGTAAATTAAAGGTATTGGTTCTTCAACGAGTGGGTCACAGACCTGTTCTGATAACTTGGCAGAGAGCAGGGATAAACAATGATAAATGCAAATAATAAAATGCAGCTAACCATATAATTGTGCATAGTTAGGATAGTAAAATAAAGAGCCTTATCCTGTAAAATGGAGGATAAAACTAAAAAATTGTGCATCCAATAAAACTCTGCTGTATTTTTGCACAAATTAATTTGTCATTTGGTTGAAGTTAGTTAAATTAGACATGCCAACATGGATTGGTTGCTTGACATGCCCTCATTCTCAAAAACCATGAACATGCCTACATTCAATTCGTTTACAGGGTCATGAAATACTAAGATGCATTTTAACAGAGGTAAGTGTTGCACATAATAAAAGACAACGTTAGCATTTGTTGATTTTAATTGTAGGAGAAAACTGGTTAATTTTTGCACTATTTATTGGTCTTCAGGGTCTAAAATCTTCATCGTGTGAATGTCACATATGTTTTGTAACACCTATAGTACATTGATGACTTCTGTGTCTCATAATTATTCATAAGACTGTGTGTCTGATGACGGTTCACTTAATTATTCACAACAGCACGTGATGCTTTCCTATGACAGATGCTGTGAGACGTAGATGCTCACGTAGCGAGAGATGCATTCATGGATCACAAGTGAGTGTTTTTGCTTTGAGAGTTTCTGCGAGGCACAAATTCTCTTCCATTTAACCAAGAGTCTCCAAAATTGGATTCATCTGCACCTCGAGTGTAAACGTACTTTAGAGCTCCTTAACATGACGGCTTGAATAAAATAAATTAAAATTGAAAAATAACAGTCTCAAAAGTTATTAAAACTGCAATAGCACGTTCATATGTCTACTTTTGATTTCAATTAAAGCAGTCAAAGGATATGTACCATGTATAATATATGTGTTGATTTTGTTGCATATAATTGTTAATTGCCACATGCATTTGTCGGAGCTTTTGAAGCTTTTAACTCAATGAGAGCGAAATAAAACCGCCTGAATCAGAAAATGTTGTTGTGTTGTCGGTCTCCCTCTTCCCGCACCACTCCGCAGCTTTCCACAGCCACTTTTGTAGCATTTTTCAAACCTGTGGTGAGAACTAACTAGAGCTGACATGGAGTTTCATGGCCCTTTAAAACTTGGCACTGTGAAGGACAGAATCTGTGTCCTGCAGCAAAAAAAACAGCTAAGAAACACTACTTCAAGGACCCTAGCAAACTTCATATTTTACTTTAAGCACACAAAAAAACTGCTCTTGATAAATGAAATCATAATTTACAGTCTTTCACAGGGCATCAAAAGCCTCGTAATGTACAAAGTGACATCACATTAGAACATTTTAACTCCAACTCTAAATCTGGTCCTACAAGTGCTCCATCAGCATTTAAATAATGGCCATTCAGAGTAACGCTCGAGATGGAAAAACAGCCCGCAGCATCCTAATGGATCACATTTAAACCCCAGCCAAGGTCAGCAGACACTTACACAAGCTGCACTAGCTTTCTCTAGAGGGGGGAAACTTAGCTCTTCCTCTATTAGCCCCCAAGATGTGTGTGTGAGTGAGATAGCAACAGAGAGGCAGTCAGCAACCAAAGCACAAGTGTTACAGTATGACCAGCTTCATGCAAAATCCCACTAATGCGCTTAGCATAATGTGAGGTCATTAGCGAGCGAGATGGGAAATGGAGGTAGAGGTTCATGTACTCATATATTAGTGAGGTCATTATTAATGCAGGCCTGCCGTACTCTCTTAATTGAATTAGAGCCGGCTGAACAAGCTTTTCCAAAAGTGTGTGTGTGTGAGCAGACTTTGTTGACTCATCTAGATCCTCTTCATAGTCCTGAGCACCCGTGTTTAGTTCGCTTTGCACTCTTTGAAGGGTCTGACCTCATCTAGAGAGCTGGGCCATCAGCTCATAATTACATTAGCAGTGGAAGAGAGGCCAGACTGCCTCAAGCAGACAAGTATGAGCTAGATTTACCATAAGAGATGCTGAAATATGCTTTACTCTCAATATGCAAACTGAAATCTGAAAATATGAGTGGTACTTGCCCATGTAAAATTCGCATGCCAGGGCGTTGCTTCATGGCTGTTTTTTGAGTTGTTTTTAGTGTGTTGCAATCTGGTTGCTGGGGTGTTTGCCATAGTGTGAATTCTTACTGGCCCAAATCAAAAGAGCCTTCACATCTCTGTGACATTATGGTCTCTAGATATGGTTTTGCTTCCCTCTATCAATGTAAGTCTATATAAATTGTTACCCGTTTTATCATCTTCCATTTCCAGGCAAGAATTCTGATTGCTTAGAAAGTATGAGCACTATGAGGTATCATTCATGTCTGCAGCACAAAAAGTGTTGTGAGAATTACATGCTGGGGATAATGGAGTTAAAAATATAAATTCGAAATAGGGATTTCTGAACCCAAGGCCAGAAAAACTATATTTCATAACACATGGAGAAAGGTATAAGGTATCATAAAAGTAGTTAATGTGACTCATGCGCTAGGAGGACCCTTTTCATAGAATGTAATAAAGCATTCCGCATTTAGCAAATATTTGTTTTAATATATATCTTCATAAAATGTAACATACTACTTTACATACACTATACGTAAATATGTACAATATACTTTGTATTATATTACCCTGGCCATTAACTGCTGCAATTGGGTTTCTAATACAATACTTTTGGAAAGAAATAATGGATTTTTCTTTTCTTTTACGGTTTAAGCAAATTTGCTGCCATGTAACTCCATAGAGGTTTACACTGTAAAGAAAATGTGAAAGTAGATCCGAAGTCTTCTGAAGCTATAGCTTTGTATGAGGAATAGACCGAACACAAGTTTTTTAAATCATAATCTGACTACTTTCAGTTCATATTCTAATATGGAGCATGAAGTTGTGTGATGTCAGATACAGATGGACTAGCTTTACAGTGCTTGACCTCTCCTGATATTTGTAAACTTTCACTGTATGCAGCGTGTATATGCAGTGTTTGGGATGACTAGAGGGAGTAAATGACAACTCATTTATGGACTAACTATCCTTTTAAGTGCTCTTAAGTTGGACACTTGAGACAGTATGCAACTCTTGGTAATGTTTGAAATGATTGGTCTCTTTAAGAAATGTCAGCATGGCTTGAGCTGTATCAGAGGGTGTTCTCTGGCACAGCAGCTCTGCGCTTATGGTCTTGGCAGCTGGTGCTGTTGATAAAGTGTTCCTGTAGCTATTGGGGTTGTTAATGAGTCTGGAGGCTGTCTGCTGTAATGAGCAAAGCTAGCACAAAGTTCACGGTTAACCTGCATCCTACCTGACTGAACAGTACCAGGGTCTTACTGCCAAAAACAGAAAACATGACAAGAGTACTGCTACATTACTGTAAAACCACAGCTAGACTGCTGAACAACTGCATTTATTTTGGAGACACTTACTTTGCTGAAGACACTATGAGCTGAGAGTCCTTGTACGCGATCAGGTAGGCCTGGTTTTCTGGATTGTGAACAGTTACCTGTATCAAATGAATACATAAAAAAATATGTATATATTTTAAAAAATCTACAAAAACAACAAAAAACTGACCCCAAACTTTTGAACTGTAGTGTATATCACAACAAGACCACACCTCTGGAAAGTCACTGAAAATGTCTTATTGTAAAAACCATGTGACAGCATATATAATTTTATTCTGTTAATGCTGTAATGTACGTGACTTTTAATTGAAATCTATGTTAATGGGGTTTGTAGTTCAAGGAGAAACAGCCTGGATCTACTTAATCAAACTCATTCAGGGCACTTTATTCACCTTATTTTTTAACTATGATAGTGGGCATGGCCATTTGTAACTTGAATGTGTGAGGCTTCTGGTGTCATTCGCTTCCAGTTATTTTTAGCTGTACAAAACTATACGTTATGCTGCTTGACATTGAAAACTGGAATTTCTTATGGAATGTCTCACACATTCACAAAAAATAGCTTACTTCCACATTGCAAAATAAGGTGGATACTGCACCTGGTTGCACATAACAATAAAAATGAATGTCAAAGAATCACATCTCAAAAATGTGGATGAGTATCAGACTTACACTTTCTAGAACACGAAGACATCTCTCAGCCCCCCACAATGACGCCACAAGGTTCTCCTTATCATCCTCTCGGCTCAGGTTCTCCACACACTCTTTAACTAAAGAAACACACACACACACAAACTCACTGTTAAAAGCCTCTTATTCGAAAATGAATGCATCTTAAACTCAGGCAAAAAGGATGGCCATCACTTAATACAAAATTAACATCTCTCTGCTCTTCGATTTTAAATAATGAATAATAAACAGGTCATTAATACACTGTAAAAGCAGAAGACCTTTATCTACAATGTGGTCCAGGCCTCCCAGAAGCCGGAGTTCTTCTTTAAACCAATCCCCCGCTCTCTTTGACGTCAACGACAACAACGTCTCCATGGCTAAATGTCCCGTCTGCCGAGAAAAAGACAATGCACAATCAGTCTGAGAGATATTATAAAAAATACATTCAGCTATAATGACTCCATTATGCAAATGTAAAAGTTCTATTTGCTGAACAGAACATTAAAACAAATGTAAATGGAGGGCGTGAAATGCAAAGAAACACGACTTGATAATATTAGTCAGTCTTATGGCTCAAGCAAAAACATTAATGAATTTAGAGAGACAACATCTTGTAGAGGGTTTAATCATGGTGCTTTAGTGTGCTAACATTCTAAGTAGGCGTTCACACATGATCTGTTGTGTTCAGTTTGTGTATTTTTAATTGCTGGCCTATGTGCACACGCTCCAGGCGGATGTCTTTGACAAGTGAGTCATGTCTCTCTTTTTTTCAACGTCAGCATTTTCAAAAACAACATGTCAAGTAAGTACAACTCAACTTTTAAAATCCTTCCATTTCTTTCTTATTTCTTTTCTGACAGCTTACAAAAACTACACTGTCAACAGCATGTTAAACCTTCTCCAAGAAAAGTCAATAAAGAGTCCGATCTTTTTTTATATATATAATATTAATACATTTGGAGAGAACTATTCCTTTAACACAGAGACTAGAGTTAAGACAGAGACAATCCACCAAATAATAGATTTTGAAAACATCCCTAGAATGCACAATCCAAGCTCTGAAGTGCATCCACTAGGAGCAGAAGAAACTGAACCTTTCTGAAAACCCCAATGAACAATCTCTCATCCGCATGGTCTATCACAAATGCAGAATAATAAAACGTTATTGTTCTGCACAAATCCTGGACAGGAAAGTTTGCCGATGGAAACAAACAGAACTACAGCACTGCTGAAAGAAACATTGCCCAATAAACAAGCACAAGCTGATCTCAAGCTCACCGTGATATTCTCCAAGTCGAGATGCTTATTGTGGACGGTTTCGCAGAGTTTGCGAATCTTTTCTTTCACTTTGTTCATCTCTTTTGTCGTCAACTGATCAGCAATGGATTTGTCCAGTTCTAATTCCAGTAAACGAATCATTAGATCCAAACTGGCCCGATCCAGGTCCATATTCAAGCGGTCTCGGCTGAGAATGTACATAAGAGAGGCCGTACACAAAGCTAGATTCTGAGGAAGGGACAAGGACAGCAAAGTAGAACAGATTAATTTATGTAAGACATCAGCCAGTAACGATTTTAGGGGAGTCAAAAGTCTTTGGACTTACTGAATGTTGAGGTGCATCACTGAGAGTTTTAAAAACCTGAGCCACTTTCCCACGAGCCCTCAGGTGCATCCTGAAACTGGGCATGGCGCACCTTGTGGCCAAACTAATAACACTGCACAAGGATTATAATGAACAAACATTAGGTCATAGCTTAAATACTGGATAATGGTCAGAATATACAGTAAGGAATGATTTCTGCACCTAAGGCAGCGTGTGTTAAGGGGTTGACCAGTCTTCAGACCAGTGGCAAGATACTCAAAGTCATCGGTGAACTCCTGATTCTCACCAAACTCTACCACATCATTGAAGTGCTTCACATGCTGGACAACAGTGTACAACTGTAGAGAAAAAGAAAGCATGTTGCTGGTTATTTTGTGAGCTCAGTTACCATCTACCACTGCAACAGAGCACAGTGGTGTCAAAGCTACATGCAGTGTTAATCTCATCAACAAAATTACTGACAGAAATATTCTCTGATGATGAGTTTTACTTTTCTGAGGTATATGGGTATATAAATATATAAAGCCTCTCGCTGACTCAAACACTTCATTCACATAAACTAGGGGTGGATGATATGACCAGAATCTTATTTCACAATATGATTTTTAATTTTATTTTAATGATAACGATATATAACCATTATTTTATTTTTAGTTACTAAAAATAACAACAAGGAAGCAAATGACAAATAATAGGACAAATGCAATAGAACAACGATACAAGTTTTTCAGGGTACAGTAGATTTATTTAACATTTAACAGAAACTGAATAATGAAATGAAAATGAAAAAAAACAACATTGCATTGTCTTCACTGTATGAATTGCATATAAATTGATTCTTATTAAATATATAAAAGTTATTCACTCAAAGAGCAGTGAGTGATTGTCTTTGCCTTTTGTTGTTTGATTAAAATTAATGATACAGATGACAGCAGGTTTATTAGGCTGGCATCTCTTTAAGACTTAATGCTTGGATCTAATATACTGATACACATCCAGTCTTCGCCCAGCTGTTTACATTCAGTTAAGACATAGCCAACTGTGTTTATGTGAATGCTCTACACTGCTTTTTGACATGACTTTGTGTGTGTAAGGGCAATAAGCCGCAAAAGAACACTGAATTCGGAATTGTGTGCTGTCAGAGAGGGGGCTTTCTATTTCTGTATAACTCTTTTTAGCATCCCATTTTTTTATTCATGCATGTTTCTTTATCACTCTAAGGTGTCAATAATGATACACAATTTATATCATCCCAACATTCATACTACAAAAAGTATCCAACTGTAACAATTTGTTTAATGTCATCAGTTCATTTACACTATTTACACATTTATATTCTGCATTATATTTGTATAGTTTTGTCAAAAGTATAGGTACTTCAGTATCAAGTTGATACTAAAATAAAATAAAATAAATAAAAATAAATTACTACTACTACTGGATCGATTTGGGATGATTTTATGAACTTCAGAAGTGTTGAGCACTGTAACTAATCACAGATGTGTGTGGAGCGCATGAATGCAATGGCCAATGCAATGGCCAATCAGAGCAGTTTAAGTTATCAGAATGCACAATACAAAACGTTGGAGTTTGTTTAATGCAAGCTCGGTTCTGCACACTTGCAAATCTTTCCATTGTAAAAAAGTGTAGACACAATGTAAACGAGATTCATTGTGCAGTGTAGACCGCTTTGATTAAAATGTGAGCTTTCGAAGGAGTGCAGAGCTCAGTCAGGGAGCTTGTGCTAAACATGATTGACAGCTGCAATGATTATAAAAGGAGATCTTTTTGCCTGCTTTCTGTATATAACCCATTCACAATTTTGATCAGTTTTATTTTGTATGTTGCTAAGTGCAAAGCAAAATTTCTGAACTGACAACTGTATTTAAATGCAGGATTGAATTCAAAACTGAGATGATTGACAGTGATAACCATAGCAATGAATGGAACAAAACATTGACACTATGTGAAAATAAATCAGTGCATTAGGTCTTGGAGTGTAAATACAAACTAATAGACAAACCGTTTATTCTATTACATGTAATGTGTTTTCGTTCTTCATTTTATTGCTTTTTACTTTATTCAAACAATGTTTTCAATATTTGAGAACCAATTTTAATGGAATTGGTACAGACTACAGACATTTTGGTATCATAACAACACTAGCTACTCCAATTACTGTCATATTAAAAATAATAAATGATTTAAAAGGCAGTTCCCTGGAGCAGATGAAGATTTGTTCCACATGGCGCATGCAAAGGAACGTAATTTCCTGCCAGCAAAGTACTGCATGTTACGCTTCATTATTCGTTGATAATGTAGACCTACAAGCTAATAGAAAGACCCCAAATCAGAGTTATAACAAACAAGAGCTAACAAGAGATAACTTGTTGGGGCCTGAAAACTGCCTAAATGTAGAACAATCCAAACAGCTTACAACTTTTAGCTTAAATGAAAACCAAACCATTTATTCAGTGTGTGGGCAGAGTAAGGGGTGAGGGTTGTAAAGTAGATGGTCTTGCACACCTTTCTAACTGTTTAACACCCAAAATAAGAATTACTCTACAGAACATCAGTGCTTTCTGGACCCCATCAATAGGCATTTATGTTTTATTATAACAGTCCTAATGATCAGGCCAGAGTTTTCAATATGCTGCCACTGAGACAATCAAATCCAAAATTTATAGAAAAACAGCTGCACTATTTTGTATGCATATTTA
The DNA here is from genome assembly GCF_963993115.1 of Abramis brama. Classification (NCBI taxonomy): domain Eukaryota; kingdom Metazoa; phylum Chordata; class Actinopteri; order Cypriniformes; family Leuciscidae; genus Abramis; species Abramis brama. The sequence goes on from NC_139976.1 coordinate 28,790,914, forward strand.
AGATAAAGCTTTATGCATTCATCATTGGTTCCAGGCCAATGAATTTCAAATTTAATTGGCTCCTGCTTGGGCCTTCAGTATTACGCTGCCAAAAATCTAGAGAATTATAAATGTCTTAACGCAGTAGTTGAAGGGATATTTCACCGCTGGAAAGCTGAATGTGTATTTAAATTGGGTCATTTATGTAGTAGAAATGTGAAATTATTTTCGAAGCTGGTGCCTTCTAGACTGAGAAAAGCCAGAAATTTTTTTTTTGGCTCATGTGGATGAAAGACAACAACTCCCAGAATGCACTTGCTTCGCTGCCCTACGAGGCCACTCTCAAGCCACGCCAACCGGTTACAGAGGGCAGTATTGGAAGAAATTATACAACTAGGCTACTAGTTGACTCGAAACTGAAAAGACACAATTTTATTGTGAGATCCCACCCCCTATGGGCAGGCTGAAAACTTGCGGAACTAGCTCCCACTACTGGCTGTATTCTCTCGCCTCAGGCCAAAAAAGCCTCAGATGATGCAAAATGAAGATTTTTGCATCATCTGAGGTTTTTTTCCAGACACACAATACAGAAATCTCTTGTCTCCGGGGGACATGAGGGAGGAAAGCGCGGTCATTCGAAAATACTACCGGGTTTCTACTGATACAAAGCTTAATGCTAATCGGTGAAGCATCCCTTTAAACCATACCTAATACAGAATCAGCTTTTTATTTTTTCAGTATAACACACAAGTGAGTGTTTCAAAGATTTCCAGTCTAACTCAAGCCCAGGCCCGGGACAAGAGGTCCAGTTGTACCATCTTATTGGCGGCATGGAGCATGAACTATCTGGATTGATGTTGTCAAAATATAGATTTTGATATACATACTGATTTTGAATATTTCAGACAGTTCCAGTACTCATTTTCAGCATCTCAGATAAGCTCGGTTGACAATTTTGATGACAGGTTACAGCATTTCATGCTTTTCACACATATCATAGCTTTTTGATGAGAAACATTTATAACCCCGTTTCTTGAGGGTAAACTCTTGGAAGTAAATTAATTAATTTTACTATTATTTTAATAGTAAATTACCATTTTAAATAATTAATTCTTCTGAATTGATTCAATTTATTTTACTGTGGAGTTAACGCCCTTAATGTTGGGGCAATTTGTCCTTGAGGTATCAAAAATGGTATCAAGTACCAAAGTGACGTGTGCACTTTGTGAACTGCCCACGGGCCGATCATGTAAGCAGTGAATGAATGCAGTTAACCTAATTTCTGCATGTGATATGAGTTTACCATGCATTTGGGAACGCAACAGGCACCAGTTATGCATTTTCACATTCGCACAATTTCCACAAAAAAAAATTTGTGAAGAAAAGTAATGTAATTTATTAAGTATGTGTATGTATGTGTGTATATATAAGACTTCTTTCTTTCAGAGTGCACCAGATTGATGCGTGTAAATTTAAAATGTATTATATTTTGTTATGGAGGATCTATAGTCCCCTATAGAGGGACCGAGGTCAACACCCCACCCCCATAGTCTTACAAAAGCCTGTGGGATTTTCCCATAATGCAATGGATTTGAAAATCCATTTCCAGTCAGAAAAATTAAACAAATTGTATTAGCCATGATTTTAACATCTTTCAAGACTCATGCTAAAAGTTAAAATATTTTGTAAAAACATAAAAATAATAATTAACTGAATTAAACATGCAAACCAAACTGTTTTTTTCAAGACGAAAACTGGATGTCACTTGTTGAATTAAACATGCAAAATGATGTGGACGAGACAACAAACATACTACATACATCTAAAATGTTTATTACTGCATAGTGCTGCATGCTATTTTGAAAAAGTAGTAGGAAATATGTACATGATTTGAAGCTATGCAGCAAGTTTCTATATTGTATAAAATCAGAAGGGGACGTCAAATGTTTGCACTCACCTCCTTGTGTTCTTTCCTACATTTGAGTGCAGTGACCATGTCCTGGTAAGGTTCTGTGGGGATGGTGGTGGACTTGGTGACTTTGGGAGGAGGGGCTGGAGCTTTGAACACACCGTCGTCCTTGTTTGAGTTCGACTCTTTACTGCCTCCTGATGAAACAGCCTGTGCAAGAACGACTCAGAATTAAAGCATAACATAACATGTTTGGAAGCACTGGCAGAGTTGATTCACATACACCATGAGCTGCCAACAACCAACCCACTGCTGGTTATGTAACATGATGACTAAAGATGGGCTACAGAACATTATAAATTCCTCATGCAGCAATGGCTAAAAGGCCAAATCCACAACCAACAGCAACGCTGCTAAATAAAACACTTCTTAGATGGCTCAACGCCACATCCTTTAATGAATAATGCAAAGTTTTGAAAAATGTGTTTATAGGAACAGTACAAACGGAGGTGCTGAGCTAATGAGAATGCTTACAAACAGTTCAATTGAAGCCTAAGCATATCTGTCAGTGTGCTTAATATTACAGTGGGCTTCACTAGTGGCAGCAGATGCAGGCTGCCTAAATTGTGTGGGATTGATTGTGTTTAGATGGCAAATGTAGAGAGCGAGGAAGAGGTTGTTAGTAGAGTGAGAAGTGCATAATGGGGGAGTGTTTGCACAAAGCACCAAATAAAAATTCACCCCATTTGCTTTAATACACATTTCTGGTTTTAATGTGAATGATTCAACAGGCTCAGTTATTCCATAGAAAAAAAATGCTTGTTTCGGAATCATTCATTAAAATTGAATAACTTGCTTCACCTCGGAAAATACTTCACCAGTCTACTATTTAATGTTAAAAAAAGCTGAAATATAGAAAAACGCTGACAACTGTAATTGCAATGTGAACACAGCCCAAACATGCCTAAAGACTAGGACTATCACTAACAATTATTTTGGTAATAGACTAATCGTTCGATTATTATATTAATCGATGATCATTTTTGTGGTAACAAAAATAGACCTAAGTGAACAATAGGCTTTAAAATAACTTAATACATACAGTTTATAATAATAATAATAATAATGATGATGATGAGGCAACAATAACTGGTTCAAAGAAGTATCAAAAGCAAGTAATTATATGGTTTTATTGAACAACACTTAAAATACATAATGTAATATACATAATATCAAAAAATCTATGAATGTACATTACGTATTATAACAAATGACTGAAGTGTGTGCCAATGGCTTGGTGATTGTTGTTTAATTATTGCCAAACATCACTTAATTCAAACGTCCACTTAATCTTTAATATTTGGCCACTTCTTTGCGATTGAAATGCCACAGCCATTGTCATTTCTTGAAAAAGAATATGTGAACATCAGAACATGCAAACTCAGAGCGTGGGTTTTAACTTTTATTTTGCAATCGTGATAAACAACAATTTGCATATTTAGAAACATTGATGTATTTACCCGTTTTAGAGTAGGTTTAAAAATGATAGCACTATGCATTATGATTTTAACATTTTTAATATATTGTGCAGCCTGCGGATCACGGATTTTCATCCATGGAATGCACCACTGCTGGCATTTTGCCCGTTAATCAACATGGGTAAATTGCAATCAAAGATTTTTTTTTTTTAAATTTAGCATTCAAATCTAATCAAGGAAACGTTACAACCTTAATAAAGACCAAATTTTTTTATGAAAGTGTAATGCATTAAATATAATATACAAATCATTAAAATTAGATGTGACCAAAATGAGTCGCAATGAGTTTTTGTTATTACATTTTCTATAAAATGATGTATAATTTGTTAAAGTTTAAAGTTTTCTGAAGGTTCCAAAATATAATCCCTGGTAATAACATCAAATTTGGCACACACCAAGTCAAAACCCATATCTATAGGAAAAATGTTTATTCAACTTTTTTTCTCCATGATACCACAAATGTTTTATTAACATTGAGACAGAGAGCCTATAAATTAAGACCTACTGTAATGCACGGATCTAATATATATTTTTTCTCTCTTTAATTTTTCCCCAGCAGTTAACCAAATGTTCATTTTAAGACATAGATAATGTTAGCGTGAATACTCGCCAAGATTCTGTGTATGTGTATATCGGAATCAAGCACTGTCTGAGAGGCGTCTTTGTGCGCACGCTTTTGATGTGTCAGTCAGTGCGAGTAAGATCGTTTTGTTTACATCAGCATGAGTTTGAAAATCACGTTATTGGTTCAGAGTCATGCCATTGAGATTTCACTATGAAAATTCATAAAGTTGGAATGCTGCGCTTTACAACCCTACCAAACTTGTACTGAGGGGAAGCACCAGTCGTTTAGAAGCGAGCAGAGAATAACACCCATTATTCATATTTATTAAAACAAAGGAAAGATTTAGGAAGGTACACCTTTCAGAAAACATACAAATCCTTTTAGCTGTTTAATTACTATTTGGAGCATTGGGATCACTAGACGAGAGCTTAATGAACAAATTTTTGTGAAAACCTAAAATTCAACCAAAATTGACATTTTCACTTGTAGCTCGTAAGTAGCCTGTGCGCATTCCCACTCATTTTGCCAGCACGGGTCACATAATTATATAATTTTTCTGAATATTAGTCATTTATTTGGTTTTAGTTTGTTTGCATTTTTCATATGCCAGTAGTTTCAGTTTCAATTTAATTAAATTTGTTTAGGCTTGGTGTTTACAATAATTGTTTATAATGAATGCCACTATAATTTATATTTCATTTCATACTTTTCACTCCAATGCGATTTGACAATGCAATTTTGACCTGGTGTGACAGTCAGATGAGGCTCAAATAAATTAAATAATTCTTTATCCTCCACAATCTACTTCAAATTCCATCCAATCAATTCCTGATGAATAAAATCAAGTCTCTCCATAAAAACATCACAAAACTAAATTAAAGTGGAAGGTGAATGTCATTTCATATTGACTTTAACAGCTGGGTTCTGGTGCTAAGCTATTACTGTTCAACACTGAGAGAACCCCAAAACAGAAATGTGTGGAGTGTTACCATAGAGGTAGGAGATTTCGAACAAAGGTGACAATAAACATTGTGGTGATAGTATGAGAAGTGCCTGAAGTGCTTTCTAAAGTGGACTACGCCTGTGTATGTAGTTGAGGTAGTTGAGGTGTTCAGTGGAGTGTCCCGTGCTTGGTGTTATACTCACTGGAGGAGCTTGAGATCGTGATGAAGGCGTGGGTAGCAGTTCTTCTGGCTCTGGATGGTTCCAGTGTCTTGCATTATACACAGCTTTAGTAGGCGACTGCGGAAAAAACAGACAAACACTCTTTCACTGAGGGCATTTTTATACAAGAGAAATTATTCCAATCATTTAATGTCTTCATTGTCTTTGCTCTTTGGGGTCATTAGGTTTGGGTGGCTTGTATCAAGGACAACAACCACATTTTGACATTGAACTAAAGTACTAGTTTTCCCTTATGTCAGTTTCACAAAAAAAAAAAAAAAAAAAAAAAAAAAAAAAAAATTTGCACATAAATTTACCAGTGGGCCTCAAAATGACAAAGTAATTCTACTTTTAATTTTACCACAATCCTAATTCAAATAATATTGTGAAACAACATTGTTTTAAATATGTTTTTGGCCTTTTTTTCCTGACATGTTATAAACCTGACATAAACCAGACATATCATGACACACAATAAAGGGTATTTTTCTTTTTTATATTAAAGTTTTTGTCCTGACCAGCCACAACAGTGATAGGCGATGAGCAACAGAGATCACGATACTCCCACGATTCTGAACAGAACACTAAACAAAACAAGTTTTCACTAGAGGTTCTGACAAAATGTTAAATGCTGCCAGTCTATTTAATCTGAATTAATTAATTTAATAAACATTTTGAATGAATGATTTCAATGACACTCATAAATACTTTACTTGTTTTTTATTACTGAATGAATCAGCGTTTTTGAATGAATCTCTTAAAATAATGATTCAATGACATACATTTTTGGTGGTGTAACAATGTATGTAATTGATACAATCGTTATTTGAAGCACCACGTTACTTTCAAAAGGTGATTTGCTCTATTTTGTCCCAAGTACTTCTGTGATAATATTAATATTTGTAACACAGAAATAAAACTTTGGTTGAAAAGACTGTTTGTGAATCTGTTTCATATCTACAAGGTTGAACAGACAGGTGAATCGTTGTCATTTAAGACTGTGGGTGCTTGAATTGAAATCGCGATCCGTTAACGATTAATTGTGCAGCTATACTGAATTGTTTTGTATAATCTTAAAATGGTTTGTTTTGAACAGCCATAATGAAAGCGACAAATCCTCAGATGTTGAAAATAAATTAAAGGTGCTCTAAGCGATGTTGGGTGACGTCACTTCTTGTTGACGTTCGAAGTATTGTCAAACAAAACGGAGGTTAGCTCGACCCTCCCTCCTCCTCATCCCGTCCCCTCCCCCTCCCTTCTGTGCTTTTCCGATGTAAATTCGGGACTTTGCATGTTCCTTCTCCTTTTCCCCTCTTCTTTGCTATTTGTTCATCGGAACATAGTCTCTTTGGTCGTGTATCGGCCATAAAATTCAAGAGAATATAATTCTAACGTTAGTCAATGTCTAGGACATCTCTCCTCTAGCTAACTTCATCTTCATGCTTCTCTCTCCTCCACTCCCCACACCCCCCTTCATATGCACTAACCCCCCAACCCCCACCCCAAATCATTCTTGTTGGTTATTGGCTGGAACACTGTTTGTTATGTTCTTGGTGCAGGCTGGGCCAGTTTGTTTTTGTTGCCGTTTATGGAGCCTGGGCCATCTACAGTCAGAGACCACGTTTTTTTTACAGTGTGTTCAGGGGACAGACAGCTAGCGGATAGTGAGGAGATGTTTGCTGTATGTGACAAAAAAAAATGTTTCGGCCTAAAAAAAACACGTGACATCGCTTGGAGCACCTTTAAAAGAACGGTAATATCGAAGTGTATTCCATGCCAAAGACTTTATCAGTCACTTAGTATGTATTTTGAATAATGTTAACTTTGAGCAGCATTTTACAAAGCTCGGCTGAGCAGCAATGCGCCGCATGGGCAACGCTGAAACTGATAATTCACTTCATAGAGATCGATGATTTAATGTATTGACCAGCGCTGACAGCATTCATGGGGAATAACCTTAAACATTAAAAGTAGTGACGCACTGATGTGAAAATTGTGGCCGATACGATAACCGATATTAATATTGCTGTTATGGCCGATACCGATATTTACCGATGTCGATATCTCTGTATAGAAAACACATTTTTATGATAATCAAATAAAGAGCTATTTTCCAAAAGAAATTACTTTTGTAATTTATTTTCAGAAATTACTGATATTGGGCACCTTTACCTGTACATTCAAAACATTCATAAAGACGCATGAATGATTTTTTTGTGTTCAGAATTTTGTGTTCAGAATTTACAAAATGTAGCTATACAATGAGCGCATCATGAATGACTTTTTTTCAAACCGTGTTTTTGTCTTATCCTGAATTACTATGTTAAGCCTGCAATAAGCGTTTATACTCGGACTGGCGGATCGCAGCCGCTGCGGAGTAGCCCAGTAGCCCAGTGCCTGCGTGACTCGTCATAGACATAAATAGAGAGAAGTAGCTCCGGCAACAATGTTCTTCCACAAGACGCATGTAGTTCTGTTTATTAACTGCTAGAGCGCTGATTTATCCGGTAATGAAACAAGTAAAGTCTTTATGAATCAATCATTCAAAACGATTTTAAAAAGAATCTGTTCTACACACATCTTACATGGGTGTTCAAGCCCTTCTGAGAGGGTATTCTCCACTGCTGGAGATACAATAAGCTATAGGAGAGGTCCCAAATTATTCTAGAGAATGCAGAATTTTTTTATTTTCCTTCAGAAAAAATTATATTTTTTGCAAAAATTGCTTAATAATATGAATTTGTTGACATTACCAGTCTATTAAACTCATTTGGGATTTTTCCCTTACTACTTTTTTTTATTAGTTGTTTTAATATTTTTTAATGAATGGGAACTGGAACCGGAATCGTTTGGTGGAACCGGAATCGGAACCGGAAAATTTCTTACGATTCCCAACCCTACTCAAGGAAGATATTTTTCCACCTCCACATAGGCTTTTTTTACTAGGGTGACAATACATCAAGACTTTAGGGTAAAAGCAAGCTGCAGCCGATCGATACTGTATAGGCTACTGACCCGGCCTGGAAGTGTACGTGCATAGTAGAGATGTGACGGTGATAATATTCTCCCACCGGTTAATCGACTTGTGACAACACCGGTATTACCGGTTTCATCGTGGGGGTGGGGGGTGTTAGAGTGATGTAATTATTATTATTTTTTTACATGGCGTCAATTCATCATTCGTATTGAGTTTGATTGACATGCAATCTGACCAATCAAATTCCACCATTTTTGTGCGACAAAGCAGTCAAAAGAGTTATTGATTAACTTTGGTGGATTTGAACTTGGCTTTAATTGAGGCAATCTGTCACAACACATTAAAGAGCCAAAAAACGGTAGGCCTATTTTATATTTGACTGATCAAATTTGAAAGTTGAGACTTTGTTTCATATTAAATATTACCTGCTTGGTCCTGTCTTTTCCGCGCGTTGTCAGTGTCCTCTATTTTTCACTGCTTGAGATCATGTTGAGAACAATAACGCCCTATTTGAGGGTATAGGGCGCGATTTCGGATTCAACCACAGTGTTTGAATGGTGGGTTCGTTATTATTCTTGAAAAACGCAAACGCTTATATTAAACATAAAACGTTTATTAAAAAGAATAAGAATACACCATGTAAGGTTACATTTCATCACTTCACGAATGGACAGCGACTCTTAAGTAGCAGGAACGCGTTCTCGCGCATTCATGTTAAGTGCATTTTTGGGAAACGCGCGTGGAATTGCGGCGTGTGACGAGCGTAACTTTGCACATAGAGAACGCTCTTAAGAGCTTAGATACATCGTTATCGGGAAACCCGGAATCTCCGCACTAGCCTAACTGAAAACTATGAAAGCCGTGTGACCGGCCAACCGGTGAAAAAATACATTAAAGAAACTATTCCCTCTGATTTTGTTTCATTAATAAATTGACTAATCGCAGCAGTCTCGCATTCGTTTAGAGCTCGTGTGAATTTAACGAACAACCTCGTTCCAACAGGAAACGCCACATGAATTTCACTGCGATTTATGAGTTTTTCTTTTGCGTGAAAAGTTCGCCGGAGATGTGTTAAAAGATTAATTCATGCACACAAGAGAGTGCATTCATGATTATTAGGCTACCGGTATACCAATCCTTGTTCAAGGGCGAAAAGAGAACTCGATACTGACGCGCGTCTTTTTCGTGTGCGTGTATGTATGTGTGCGTGTGCAGGACTTACAGCGCGGTCTCTTGTTTTGTCACGCTTGAATGGTTGAGCATGATCATACAACGCTAGTCAACTGGTGACAGAAAATATGGATACTGCGTAATTGCTTTAAAAAAAATTTTTTGCGGTGCTGCGGTGGGCAAGTGATGAAACCGGTGTTGCGACTGAACACCGTGTAACACCGGTAACACCGACTATCGCGCCAAGCCTAGTGCATAGCCCGAAGGACGTTAGCTTAATTTCTACTATGTCGCCAAATATATGGATTGAGCCAAACTGGGCTGTTTGGCAAGATGACTGCTGTTCTTTGCTATTCCTTGCTATTCCTGTTACGACCATATAACTACATTCTGCCTGATACTAGGGCTGTCACATAGACCTCAAACAGAAAGCACAAAGCCTGTCTTTAAATTTAATTTCGTTTTGTATTAATTGTATCTTAATTTTAGTCTGTTTCATCAACCAATTGCCTGGATTTAATATATAAGTAGTAAATACAGTAAAAAATATTTAATCACGACACGGAGGCGCCGGCGCGTGAACCTGCTTGTCTCATAAATGAACCGAAACTCAGCGTATAAGGTAGCCTACCTGCCTCACAGACCTGAGACACATAGAAAGCTTGAAATGTCTACTTTTAAACAGAACAATTCAAAACGAAAGAAAACAAATTCTCTGCTTATGTCATCCGTATGAAATGTGCATTTCTCTCTGGCGCGTTCACTAATGCGAAGATCGCGAGTCAGCATCGTCAACTTCATCTTCAACTTCACGCGTCAAATACACAGGAATGATTATTGGCCTGTTCACATCGGCCCTATTTTGAAATCGGAACGATACCGATAGGGATGGGAACCGAGAACCGGTTCTTCTTCAGAACCGGTGCCCAGTGAATCGATTCCTTGGAACCGTTAGCATGCCTGCTTAACGATTCCGTTTATCGGTTCCGCTCGTTCAAATGTGACACGACGTCACACACGTGCTGCGCTGTTTTGGTTCAGAACGTAGCAAACACTATGAGAGAGCATGGCATAAAGGCAGAAGCGCGTCCTAACTACATGCGATGCGACGGCGCGACACGCGATAAAAAGTATCATTTTCCATGTTAATCAAAGTTTAACCAGCCGCGACACGCGACGATTCTATTTGAAACGGATCCTATTTTACTGCGACGTCGCGCTGGAACAACAATCTCAAAGTGTGGCAATGATAATATCAGGTACTATTTTTGTGCTTTATTTAATGTTAAAAGCGTGTATAATGTGACTGAATATCATTCAGTCTGAATAATAAGTCATCAGATCTTGAAATTAAACAAATGGAAACAAAAACGTTCAAAATGTGAAGAAAACCCGTGTATTATTTGACAAAGATTGTTTTAGTAACTCAATAGCCTAATCCAAATGAGCACTGTTAATATTTCAAAAGGCACAAGCTCTTCCTTAACTGTTTTCAGTCTGTGTTTTTAGTTTTTATGGCGCATAAATGGCAGTTTTATTTATTTTTGACCAATGAATGTGAAAATTATCAATTTCCTAATCGTAAGGCACTCTTCTTGATAATCTTTCAAGGCACACACTAGCGTGCCATGGCATACTGGTTGAGAAACACTGCCCTAGGCTATAGGTCCCTGGACTTTACTTTGAGAAGTAGCTCACCTACTTTTAGGTTTGTTCTGAGGTTGCTACACATAATTTGTGTATACTCTGTGCTGTCTTCTGATCAGATATTAAAGCGAGTTAATACAAACAAATTTGTACTTATTCCCTCACCCAATAAGAATCGATAAGAGAATCGATAAGGAATCGGATCGATAAGCAATATCGATAATGGAATCGGAATTGTTAAATTCTTATCAATTCCCATCCCTAGATACCGAGGTGTAAAAAAATGAACATATCGGCCGATATTATATCGGCGGCCGATATATCGTGCACCACTAGTTAAAAGGATGATACGACAAAGATTTCGCTTTCCTTAGATGTGGCAAACTTATTTTTTTTAATGAGTATATGACTTGAAGTCGATCTCTCTCTCGTTCATTGACTGTTTAGGCTCGTTACGTGCAAATCCACAGTCTCTGTATAAATTACCATGATAAACAGAGTCTTGTTATTAACTTATTTAACATTCAATATACATGTGTATATCTCAATATATTGTTCAATTGAAAGATTTTTTTTAAAAGCCGTTCTTTAAAGGTCATCCATCGTCATTTTGTGGCTCTTTTTTTTTTTTAAAGTATCGGTTCAGGCACCTGTACGGTTTTAAATGTATCGATTTGGCACCGGTTTTGTAAAAAATCCCAAACGATACCCAACCCTAGGACTTATCAATAATACTAATTTCATGTACGGATTAAAAAAATTATAATTTAGTTGCAAGTTCTAGATAGTGCGCTTCCAGAGAAAATCCGCCCCCACACACTTATGATTGGCTATGAATCTTATCACATCATGTCTGGTTAGGAAGCAAAATAGAAGAGAGAGTGGGACAGGATTGTCCCACAAGCTGGGATTCAAACACGGGTCGCCAAAGCGCAATAGCACTGAAAGGCATTAGCTATGAAATTTTTTTCATTTTCTAAAGATAATGCAATTTGTGCTTGTCGGTCCAAAATCACACTAAAGGATGAGCAAAAATAAGAGTGAAGTTTACCTTCGCAAACAACTATAATGCAAAGCGAACAAAACATTCATTTTTGGCAATTACCTAGCCACAGTGGTAAAAACACACACAAAAAAAAACACATTAATACTCATGTTAATGAGGCAAATACATGAGGGTTCAGAGCCAAAAAACACATTGTGAAAAGAGACCTGTGAGAGTTGGGACTGGAATCGCACATGGGTTCAAACAAAGCAACCAAACCAACTGTGAATCCCGAGAATACATCCAACATCCAAATCCACTCTAGTCATGAAGATAATTGTCTGTAAACATTTTTCAATGCATAAGCCTCTGCTCCACTTTGCACAAAGATGGCTATATTCCTTCTTCAACCGTAATCATGTTTGTAATTAAAACTCATTAAGAAGTGCTACATTTCTCAGCTTGTTTGTTTTGGCGGAGTGTGAATTGAAGCGCAGGTCATTTGTCTCAGTGGGAGCACATTCAAAGCAGACTGCAGGAACACTCTGTATGTGAACAACTCACAGAGGATGCCAGATCGAGTCAAACTGCAGGAACTGACAGCCCACAAACAGCCAAAGGGGAAGGGGGTGATAAAAGTGCACTTGGCTACAGGAGGAGGAGTAGGCGCAGTCCACTGGGCAACACAGAGGCTTGGTTTTTATTAATAATGAAGAGAAAGAGTCTGGCCCTCAACATAACTCTGCAGGAGAGACTGGTTTTAATCTTCTGTAATTAAGAAGTGTTCTTCATGCTAGCAGGGAGTGAAAGTCTATCTCCACCCCATACAGAGCTCCACATGCTGGGCTAGAAGCTTCCAGAAGGTCTTGCAGAGAGAAATCAAAACTGCCCCCTGAAGTGTTTTTTCTACGAGTTGGAATCCCCATCTAAAGACTGGGAAAGACGCTGCCAAGTAAGACCTCCAACAGGACCAGGCAGGTCTCTCAACCAGTGAGCAGCTCTGACAAGCAAACTGCTGAAACAATCTACACAAACACACAAATAAAAATGCTTCTAGCTTTGCAAGCTCATGTTATGCCTGAAACACCACAATGCAATGAAAAAAAGTGCAGACACGATGTAAATGTAACAGATTCATTGTGCAGTAGACCTTGTCATTGATTATAATGGGAGTTTTGGCGAGATCAGAACTGATAAATGTCACTGATAAACACTGAACTGGAGTGATTGACAGCTCAAGAGATTAAAAAGGGAGAGTTCTTTGCTCGATTTCTGAAATTTATTCATCATTTAAATAACATGATTTTTAATGCAACTAAAAGGAACAATGTAAAGCTGATCTTTTAGTCACTGGATTGATTTACTGAAGCATAAACAGCAATAAATGAATTCGCAGGAAAGAACTTCTCGCTGTACTGTACATTAGTCCTTACAGCTTAAGAAGAACTGATTAGGGCTATCAAAATGGCTAAAAATCTAAATTCAAATTGTATACTTAAATATTACTAATAATCAAATTAGATTTGAATTTAAAAGGGAAGCTTTTGGCTCATCTCCTGAGGCCAAAAGAGGGTGCCATGAGTAAAACATTAATCCACTGAATTAAACTGAATTTTAACTGCCTGTTAAAAAAAAAAAAAAAGAGAAGTGCATAACATTTACTAACATTTATAAATCAAATACAATTTTGTTGATTGCATAAAAAATTATGAATAAAACAGCATAGTTATGCATAGTTTATTACAAAGAGCCAAAAAGCCGATCACACAGAGTACTTTGTCTACCACGTTTAGATAGAAAACAATGGAAAAGCAGTGCGTAAAATGTGTTGTGCATCTCATTCCCCTTGTAGCATGCACAAGTGACGATTCTCTGTCAACCAATCAACGTGCTGCAGTGAGTCTAGCTCCACCTTTTAGGTACCGGACTACTGTGCTAGGTACCCCAACAGAAGGGTCCTAAAAAAAGTGGTACGGAACAGTTCGGTATTTTGGTACCATTCGATATTTTGGTACTGACAATCGAAACGGAAATAATTGCGTACAGTACTGTGCCGCTCGCTGGAAATGAGCCTTAAGATCTTCTCCAAATTGAGCTTCTCTATTTCTGCAATGTTTTAAATGTACAACGCAGCAGTGCCACAACAAGTGGGTTCAACTGGGTAGGCTAAGAAAAACATTAAATTGCAACAACTCTTACATCATCATCGCATCTCATTCGCCACTGATAAGGCTGCCAGACAGTTGATGTACCCCACTGACTTCCATAGTAGGAAAAAAAATACTATGGAAGACAATGGGGTACATCGACTGTTTGGTTACCGACATTCTTCAAAATATCTTCTTTAGTGTTCAGCAGAAGAAATTCATACAGGTTTAAAACAACTTGAGGGTGAGTAAATGATGCCAATTTTTATGTTTAAGTGAACTATTCTTTTAAAAGCTTATGAAAAGAAAATAAGCGACACAACCCGTAGCTACAGAGTAATTATTTCACTACAGTCAGGCACTTCTCCTACAAACACATACAAATAAACAATTTATCTATTATTCAAGTAATAATTAGGGATGCAACGGAATTTCGGCTCCTGAAAAATTGTGTCCGAAACAGCCATTTTTGGGTTAGATAAGTTAGTTAAGTTAGATTTAATTGCTTATTTATTATTTCTTTTTGGTTTCCCTAGCAATAGCCTAATCAGTTTGATGTGCCTAAGAAAGCTTCTCTCAGATCATGATGTAATAAATATTAATATTGATGATCTTCAAACAGTCACTAGGTTGCTTTGGAATATAGCCTATGCTCCCATTATTTATTATAAAAAAATAAAAAAAAAGTTACTTTAGGAAAGGTTTAAAGCATACTTTCCAATATTTTGACACTTTATTAATATAACATTTAAAAAAAAATTTTATTAAAACAAAGTTTGAGCTAATTTCTGTGCCACTAGCACCACTGAACAGATTGACAAAAATAAACAATGTTTTCCAAATGGTTTTCACCAGCCATTAATCAAACAGTTAATACCGCCTCCAAATCACAACATTGGTCAAGTCATTTTCAAAGTGCCAGAGTGTTTTCACAGACAAAGTGTTGATAGTTCTAAAGAAACTTAACATATTAATGGCTTACTTATAGTGGTCTCTGTATATTATGCTGTAATAGGAGAAAGTATACACAAAGTAACAGTTCAGCTTTAAAATGTCTGAATAGAGGACAAGCCCAAAATTGTACAATTCTGGTAAATTTAACCTTTCAACAGATTAATTTCTTAAAAAGTTAGTTTTTAATAGATTATTTAAATCAATGATAACCTATTCTTTAAAATTATAAATGTTTTTAAAAAGCTTTTTTTTTTTTTATCATCCAAAAAATTGAACATTTCCAACAAATTGCCCAAACTTGACTAGTTGATTAGTGTGATGAACTGTATTCTCTTTTATATAATTTTAAGATTTTATATTTTTAACAGCTGCACTTTAAAGAGGATGAATTTAGAGAAGTTTTACCATGCTGATTAGTACAAAAAAAATGTGCCTATAAAGTCTGCGCCTGATAAACAGATGTAGTCATTCCTTGTTTTGTTGATTGATATATTTATAACCTATATAATAATTGTGTTACATGCAATAGCACAATACTGCCCATTGGCCACCCTGGTTTCCAGATACAAGTACCAGCTTTAAAATAAAAATAAATGAAAAATAAATAAATAAAACTACCTTATCACTAATACTAACAGTCTTAGTGATCTTGTTAGTACACCCAAAGCACAACACACTAAAACCCTCTCAGAGAAGTGGTCTCTAAATTAAACGTCGGCCTCCTGCAGGGCTTATTTCCTTTTAATTTAAAACACATCACGCTCGTGATTTTCTTATTCATCCATTAATTTTTTTTATTGCTTGTGTCAGTAACTTTAAGCAGTTCTGAAAAGCTGGATATAATGACCAGAAAAGTAAATGATAAAGCAAAATCTACATCGACTGACACGTCTCTCATCCTCATTACATAATTAAGTAACTTCTGTTCAGTCTCTTGCCAGATGTGATGCAGGAGAACTTTGTCATTAATGTAAGTTTTTCTTTTTGTTTGCAGGTTTTTAACCTATATAGTGCCACTTTTTAAAGTTTTCATCCTCATATCAAGACATCCTGTTTTGCAGAAGACTTCTTAAATGTATTCAGTGTTTTTCCTTATGTAAAATAAGGTATTTTTTTACCACATATCCTTTGTTGGAATTAATTTAAGAAAGTTATGATAAAATGTCAACCCTGTTGTCTGTGTTAATGCTTAATGTATTTATGCTTTTGGGACACTGAGAAATAAAATTGCTACTACAATTTAAAATATTTAATTGGACCTACAACACTGTTTGGTAAACAAAATGTTTCCATTGGCTCAATAGATTTCTGATTGAGCCCATGTTAACAGACTGTTGTCACAATTGATAAAATTAAATTCACAGAAATGAAATTAGGCCAATTGGAAAAATTTAGATGTGACCAAATCACTAGAAATTTTTGAGTTGTAGAGGTCTGAAATTTTTTACAGTGAAGAAGCCAAAAGAAGGGGGGGGGGGGGTGGAGAGAGCGCTAAAGTGCAATGACTCCACATAAATGATTAATGCAGGAGAATCAGTCTGAGTTTGTGTATCGAGTGAGAGGTGAACAGGTTCGGTCCTTGGCATGTTCAGCGGTGGAAGGAGTCACTGCAATGCTGAGCTTTGACCAGTTTCAAACACCTCTCATATTTCACAACTATCATGAATAAGAACATCCCTTTCAACTCTCTTCCTTCAAAAGAAGCTGCATTCAATGCTTTATGCCTTGCAAACTTAAACATTTGCTTGCTATAATATATTAAAAGGTGCTTGGGGAATTTTGCTGATTTAAATGTCACCAAGTAATTGGGGTCATGATGAATTGAGAAATCAAATTTCCCTCATCTTTTGACATGAAAGGGGTCATTGTACTATAAAACATGCAGTAAGTTTCAGAATTCAAAACTTACTACTTGATCCAAAAACAGCTCAAATTATACTGAAACGATCAAAGAACGCTCCCTTTTTTATGATCACTGGAGCTGTCAGTCTGTTATAATCAATGAACCTGTCAACACTTCACAAGGAATGTCCTATTTAAATAGGTTTTGGCAATGTTTTAGTTATGATGCAAGCATTCGTGAGAGTGCAGAAACTGAGTTGCATCACTGCACTAGTGTGCTCAACAGACACGACTGTGATCGGCTACGATGCAACCTTTTATGCAGTGGGTGTAGATCTAAATATAATGATGCAAATCAAAACTTTAAGATTATTTAATCTAGGGCTGGGCAGTATGACGGTATATATCGCTACCGCGGTAGAAAATATCAACCATAACAGATTTTTTCATTCCGTGTAGGGATGCACCGATCCGATACTCAGTATCGGTATCGGCTCTGATACTGCCATTTTTGCCAGATCGGGTATCGGTCAGACGAGGCCGATCCAAATCCGATATTGTGCGTATACTATTCTGTGTTATTGTTAAGCCCCACAAAAGGCACACAAACATTATAAAGCACCATAAGTTTTCGTGCACAATATTATAAGTGTTCTGAAGCCATTATATAGTAAAATGTGAGATATAAATTAATATTTAAGTCGTTAAATTCAAGATCACGTAAACGTTTCCCTCAGCTGCGCTGTCAGTCATTCTCCATTCAGCAGTCAAACAGCGCGTCACGTTCGGTTACGACAGTTAACACGATGAAACTCTCTCCAAGATGATTCAATGTTACTATTATTATTTGATCTGTAGATAAAGGTCTATGGTTTCGCATAAAACAACTTTATCTTGCTGGACTTTATTGCTGTAGCTACCTTAATCATGTTACTTTCTACCGGGTGTCTGTTAGATCACAACACTGGAGTAAAGTCAGAGCACTATTTGTTCTTCACGCGCACAGTAACTGAAATTTAAAACTGTTAAAAGAAAATGCTGAATAGACTATTGCATAGATAGATACTGTATAATACACTACGCATCAATATGTATTTTCTTTGTGCTTTAAACTTTTCAATGCGGACTCGACGCGCTGCGCGCTGTGACTCACGTCGCTGATCCACTTGTCCGTGCGACACTTCTGTCGCGCCGCGCTCCACTATATTCCTATGGGTGACGTCAAGCGACCTTGTCGCACCCGCAAAGCATTCCGGGAAGGCAGCGCTTCATTTGAAAAAATGCTGCGCGTCAAAAAGCTGGCCGATGCCCATCTTTATGCAAATGAAGTCCGTTAAACGCGACGCGTCTATCCAATAGAAGTAGAGCATATGGAGACGGAGGGAAGTCTCTCGCAGGTCCTCTGTTCTAATACGCTACATTTCCCGCTCGGTCAAAATCACGCCCATAGCGGTTAACGCCCATCAACGTACCAATGTGGGGAGGCGTCGCGACACCACGCGACAGTCGTGTCGGACAAGTGGATCAGTACCGTCATGTTGCTTCAAGCGCATCATTCTGCGCTCGGGATGCGCATAAGCGCCTTGTGCCGCATTGTATTGGAGCCTTTCATATCATAATACAGTGACGAAATGAAAGATTATTAATAGCCGTTCTTGTTCTGTCCTATCTATCATATGTTGCTACCTCATTAAACAGCTGTGCTATACATTTAAAAAATGTCTCAATTTTATAGTAGGCTAGGCTATATATAAAATAATTGCTATTTTTGCTATTTTTATCTTGTTTTTCATGAATGTATTTTACAACAACACAAAGAGCAATGTGTTTTACCAGATTTAGTGTTACACTTATTGTCTCTAATTTGTTCCCCACTAAACATTTTTTTTTTTTTTTTTCACAAAATGTTCAGATTTTATACAATTATTGTGCACTCGTGATTTTTCTAGACTAAATTTTACTGCGGAATTATCCACTAACCTAGTTTATAAAAGCATTTATGTCAGATTATGATAATATATTTTTTGTTGTTGTTGTTTTTCTTTTTTTCAGTTCTTATTATCAGTTCAACACAGAGTTATAGAAATTCTACTTGATAAAAAAAAACTGCGCTGGTATCGGTACGGATCGGTATCGGCCGATACTCAGAATTTTTGGTATCGGATCGATTCTGAAAAAACGGTATCGTTGCATCCCTAATTCCGTGATAAAAGGAAGTAACTCATTTATTATGAATAGAATAGTTCAATATAAAATATTCAGATATTATAAACTGATTGATGAAGTAAAGCAATAACATGAGATTGAAAAATTATTCTGCAACACTTTATTTAAAGTTGAATTGCACCTATGAGTTGTATTTAATATCAATAAGTTGGGGGCAGTTCATCTAAAAGTTGATGAGTGTTTTGTTTACTATATTTAGCTATTAAAAATAGTTTACCAAAGAAATAATTTACCAAATAAAAGAAAAAGAAAATTCAAACAAAGTGAAGTACTTTTCATTTCTAAAGTATTTGGGTTTATTATTTATTATAAAGCCCTTTTTGTCGATTTTTTGAGAACAACTACAACTATAAATAACTATATCGTGAAATATATCGTTACCGTGAAATAAAATTAGTCATACCGTGAAACCGAATTTTGGTCATACCGACCACCCCTAATTTAATCTCAAAAGCTGTAATAGTAAAGATATGGTAAAAGTTTTGTAAAAGTGTTCCACATGAAATGCTTATTTTATATGCAAAAACATTACCCAATCAGAGCAGTGGATAATTAAAGCAAGAGCAGCAAGTCTTGCAAGTCTTACTTAGCATATAACCAGAAGTTATTCTGGTTATTCTCCTATCAACCCAAATCATGTGATTAGAGGTTTCTCCATGTAGACTTAACTTTTTTGCAAAAGTTACTGGGTTCACATGGCAATGTTACAAGTTTGTGAAACATTTCTGACACAGTCAAAACATTTCACATTTGTTGCTATGGCTGTACTTTTGTAAGTATTTTATTGTTCCTTGCTTGACCATGTTTAAAAGTCTTTTTGTGGTTAGATATAAGAGACAAATGCTGTCAATAAAGCTCAACTTGCACTCAACCTGGAATCATTTTAAAGGGTCATTACTGAACTATGAAGGAGCGCAGGGATGCTAGAGCCTGCAATTTTCTGATAAAAATTATGATTGTGATTAAAATGTGAATTTGCTTGTTTGTACAATCTGGCCAAAATTTTGGCGACTATCTCAACATGCCTATAAAATAATATTAAAATAATATATTATTATCATTATTAAATATAAAAATGACTAAATAAATCAATAAGAAATATTACTATAATAATACTATTGTAATTTTAACTGTAAAATAAAAAAAATCAAGTATTTCATAATTTATATTGCAACTGTAAAATAAAAATACTAATATTCATGGAAGTTCAAACGTTGAACCATCTAACTTTTATTTTGATGAAAATCACAGTAAGCCCTTAAAACTTTGTTAAAGTCCCCCTGCAGTCAATCATTGTATCCCGGCTTAAAACTCATCTTTGATCATCAAAATTACATATTTAAAAAAATTAAAACAGCCTTAAAATAGCTTGAATGTGACTACACCCTTGCCTCATTTACTATATGCGGTTCTATGAATATGAAAATTATCCCCACCTCCACTCACTCGCACCAGCTCAGAGATCTATTTGTTGACAACCACACGTTGACGTGATTGGTTACAAGGTAGTTTGTGATGTCAGAAAAGCCAGTGATTTCAAACCTGTTCTTTGGTTCATTGGAGTTTTAAGGAGAAAATACTCAGCAATGGTGTTGACTTATGCATTTGTACATGGTTTGTCTTAAAGCATATTAAAAACACCACATAGACATAAACAACATTAAAAGCTTGATTTTCACCAGAGGGGGCAACACAGCGCTTCGGAGTGCAAAAAAACACCGAACCAATAGAGTGTGGGAAAACTACAAGAAAAAAAAATGCAGTCATTTGCATACGCAATTGACACCGTTCATATGCAACACTCCCATTTTCTCACGCAGTGAAAAATACAATCGCAGAGCAAAGAGGACACAGACAACGTGCCGACAGACAAGACAGAGCAAGCTTCTTTTGATAGGAAACAAAGTCTCAGCTTTTAAATTGTCAATTTTACTATGAAATTCAAATAAATGTGGATTTGATGCTCTTTAATGTGTCGTGACAGATCGCTGTAGTGCCTCCGTTCATCTATTCCTCTTTACTAGTTATATTATAGCATGAAATAAACATGAATGAATATCAGAAGGTATGTTGAAAGAAAAAAAAAAAAAAAAACAGTACAACTTCGTGAAATGGCATCATATCTCATGTAATCACTCAATCAGTGTTTAAACAGCAGAAAGACATCAATAAAATTATTGTAAAAAAAAAAAAAGTCAAGTGACGTTACATTTAATGCCAGAAACCCACCAGAAAGCCATTCAATGACCATAAACACGATAGTTAGCAAGAAAAATTAACTCTAGAGGAGCATTTTTCAAAAAATACATGTAAAATATTTTTCTCAAAAATGCACTATATTACACTGTTTCTGCTACATTCATTCTGCCGTGGTGGTCCGCCATAGCTGCAGCTTCTCAGTGAGGTCTGATATTGTGCATACTATTGTGTTATTGTTAAGCCCCACTAAAGGCATACAAAACATTGTAAAGCACCATAAAGTTTTTGTACACTATATTCCAAGACTTCTAAAGTCATTCGATAGCATAATGTGAAGTAAAAGTGAATATTTCAGACGTTAAGTTAAAGTTAATGGAAACTCATCTTTCTTCAGTCATTCTCCATTTAGCGTTCAAACAGCGCGTCGCGTTCGGTTACGACAGTAACACGATGACACTCTATCCAAGATCAATGTTCCCATTAGTATACTTTATTTGTAGATAAAGGTCTATGGTTTGCATAAAATGACTTTCTCTTGCTGGAGTTTGAGCTTTCTAAATCATATTCCTTTCTCCCGGGTGTCTGTTAGATTACAGCACTGGAGTAGAGAGCACTATGAATTGTTCTTCATGTGCACTGTAACTGAAATTTAAATAAACTGTTGCATAGATATAATACACTAAGCATCAAATATCTCTTCGATTTGTGCTTTGAAGTTTTCATTGCGAAGCGCTGCACGCTGTGACTTTGCATTGCTTCAAGTGCATCATTCTGCGCACGGGAATCACTCTAAATTGGAGCCTTTCATATTATAATATTATGGGGAGGTTTAAACACCTGGGGCAAGTGGGCGAGGCCCATGGGAAGAGAGAATATGGGAATATGCCAATATCTTAGAGAGCAGGGTGGCCGATATAAAGCCGATATCTTTATATTATACTTTATTTATTTTAATCAATATTTAATAAATTATAAATACATTAGAAAACAAATCTTTAAAATAAACATGCTTTTACTTTAGATGGCAACTTCTTGAATCTGCAATCCTATTACAGTATTTTGCACAAATAAAGTATTTGTTTAAAAATATATGAATGTGAATAAAAAGGAAGTAAGTACTGTAACAGGGCACTCCGTAATCTGATAATTTCGTGCGCACTGGTAATCATATTTTTTCAAATAAAGACAAGGTAATGCTAATTTTACATACAGCACACAGTGAAAACGATATGTGATCAAGCACTGCCATTCTCTTCTCAGGCGCTGGTGTTCTCAGCACCGCCCATCGAAATAAAAGTCCAGAGCACAGTCAAAATAAAAGTCCCGCTTCCAACACATCGACCAATCAGAAAAACTTATCGGCCGATATTTTAAAAATGCCAAATATCGGCCGATATATATCGGCCTTGGCGATATATCGGTCAACCACTAATTATAAAAACTGCATTATATACAAATCTGTTGTTAATTTTGAAACTTGTGACAATGTCCAGCCCTAATAAAAACAAAGTACCAGTCATTGTAGCAGTTGGGCTATTGATGACTTCTGAGAAGGACAGAAAACCTGAAGGAGATTGGTCCATACAGTTCATTAAAAAGACACTAGCCAGGTTTCCATCCAAGGATTTTTTGCAAAAAAAGGTTTAGCGCATCAAAATGTTTACAGATATAGATGATGGAAATGCCATTAGTATGTAAATTTATCTTTAAGCAAGTCATTTGGCTAATACCCCCAGAAAGTGTAAACACTGAGACGCTATCAAAACATTGCTCTAAGCATTTTTCTGTTTAAAGATCAATCACGACTTAATTAATCATAACCCCAGAGAAGACTGCAGGAGCAGTCATAATAATGGCTGAGCAGTCAGCGGTGGGTGAGCAACATAACTACATTACTGTCAGTGTCATTACAGATAAAATTCAAAATCCATGACCGTTCCACCCTCTGCATTCCCTACACTTCCGTTAATGTACACAAACCAGAAAACAACAAATCAAACGCCTTCATTTCTTTACATAGATGGCCTTTACTTTGGTGAAATGGGCAAAACATCCTTCTGATTCGAAATGAAATTACAGAGTACACCACGCTCCAAAACACATACTGGCATCAACAAACCATCAGCTGAATGATGGAAAAGATTATGCTATGAAACTCACCTTCTTGGGTCCACTGAAAATCTTCCTGCTGCCCTCCTTGGCCTTCTCCTGAGCTTTGACCTGAGGTTTCCTCACTGTTTCAGATGGGAAGGGGACCTCTGGGAACTCCAGAGGATCTGTAAAACCACAAGCAAACATCAGCCATGTACTTGCTAAATACAGTATCTCACAAAAGTGAGTACACCCCTCACATTTTACCGAACATTTTAGTATATCTTATCAAGGGACAATACTAAAGAAATGAAACTTAGATATATTTTAGAGTAGTCAATGTGTAAATGTGTCAATGTGTAAATATTTACTGTCCTCTGAAAATAACTCAACATACAGCCATTATTGTCAAAATAGCTGGCAACAAAAGTGAGTACACCCTAAGTGGTGGTGGTTGAGGAGAACATCTCTCCACAAAGATGGCCTAGGCTATAAGAAGATTGGTAACACCCTGAAACTGAGTTACAGTGCAGGCCAGGGTCATACAGAGGTTTTCCAAGACGGGTTCCACTTGGAACATGCCTCGTAAGGGTCAATCAAAGAAATTGATGCTTCTTTGATCCTCGTTGATCCTCGTGCTGTGCATCAGGTGCAGACCTGGCTTCAAAAAACAGATGCATGAGTGCTGCCAGCATTGCTTTAGAGGTTGCAGAAGTGGAAGGTCAGCTTGTTGGTGCTCAGACCATACACCGCACACTGCAACAAGTCGGTTTGCATGGCCGTCGTCCCAGAAGGAAGCCTCTTCTGAAGCTGGTTCACAAGAAAGCCCGCAAACAGTTTGCTAAAAGCAACCTGTCCAAGAGCATGAATTACTGGAACCATGTCCTGTGGTCTGATGAAACTAAGATAAACTTTTTTGGCTCAGATGGTGTCCAGAATGTGTGGCGACGCCCTGGTGAGGAGTACCAAGAAAATTGTGTCTTGCCTACAGTCAAGTAGTGGTGGTGGTAGCATCATGGTCTGGGGCTGCATGAGTGCTGCTGGTACTGGGGAGCTGTGCTTCATTGAGGAAAACATGGATTCCAACATGTACTGTGACATTCTGAAGCAGAGCATGATGCCCTGCCTTCAGAAACTGTGGTGAACTGCATGATAATGACTCCAAACACACTGCCAAGATGACAACTGCCTTGCTGAGGAAGCTGAAGGTGATGGAGTGGCCAAGTATGTCTCCAGACCTGAACCCTATTGAGCACCTGTGGTGATCCTCAAGCGGAAGGTGGGGAGGCGCCATGTGTCTAACATCCAGCAGCTCCATGATGTCATTATGGAGGAGTGGAAGACGATCCCAGCAACAACCTGTGCAGCTCTGGTGAATTCCATGGCCAGGTGGTTTAACCCTTAAAGACCGATACAGCCGCCCGCGGCATAAAATAACTATCATTCTAAAATGTTTAATAACTTTTGAGTCGCTAATCCAATCTGTATGCTTTATCACTATTGGTCATTCAGTGGCTCCGTAGTGCTGGTGATTGCGTCATCAAAATCTGCAGCAGTGATTCGTCAAGGAAACACATGTGGTTTCTTTCTCTGAGCCAAACAGGAACGATTGTTGCTGCTTAGTCCCACCCCCATGCCCAGATTCGTCCAAACGGTCATCAACTCAACCAATAAACACAGTGATTGGTGTTTTTAACAACCAATCTCGTTTCTTTATGCATTTTAACAAACGCAATGCATTGTAAACTACGCATGAAAACTAACGGATACAGAGTTTTTGACCATAGCGCAAAACACGAAAGAGCGCAAAACACGAAAGAGCGCAAAACACGAAAGAGTGCAAAACACGAAAGAGCATGAGTATGTCAAAAAAACAGCAGTACAAATCGGAGGATGTGTTAGAATTGATTTTTTTAAACGAGTCGTTAGACGAGCACCTTCCGATTCAGAAAATTGTTTGAATCATTTGCACTGTTTATTTATTTATTTGTATTTAGTTTGTGAAGATTATTTGCACTATTTGTTCATTAGCACTCAGTATATTACCCTCAATGAACAATTTCTTCATTTGCACTGTTTATTTCTTTTTGTATTTAGTTTGTGAAGATTATTTGTGAACCATTTGTTCATTTACACTCTGTAGGCTATATTGTATTGTTAGTATTTATATTGCACAGTTGTCACTACTTGTTCACTACTTGAAGCGCATTGCATTGCTGCTATGTATGAAATGCGCTATACAAATAAATTTGCCTTGCCTTGCCTTGTTATATTGTTTGCATTTGTTGTTCATGTTCAAATTATAATATAATTTTCTGAAGAAAAATGTTTGCTTCAGTGTTCTGTTGTAATATAAGAACTTTTCTATTTACTTTACTTCCTGAACTTATTTGGACACATCTACATTGTCAGTAAATGTAATACACCTGTTTTTACTCAAAAACACCTAGAATAATATTATAATAAATGGCTATAACTTGCTGAGGGATTGTTACATGTAGACAATTTCATCTGGAAGTCTAAAACAACCAAGTCTAACTTTCTAAAGGAAAAAAACAAAACTGTTTGAGTTCACACTGAAAACACCACATTTTTTGCTGCTGTTTTTCTTAAAATTCTGTTAATTTCATAAATTCTCTGACAAAAGAAATGTAAAACTGTGACTTTAAATGAGCTAGATGGAAACTTTAGGCTCTCCTGTTTAAAATTATATATGGCACTTGATGCTTGCTGCTAGAATGGGTTAGAAAAACAAAGAAAAAGTACAGGTGAGTCAGGCGCCCCAAAAATGTTCTAGGTCTTTAAGGGTTAAGGCAATGCTAGATAACAATGGTGCTCACACAAAATAGACACTTTGGCCACAGTTCTGACATGTTCACTTAGGGTGTACTCACTTTTGTTGCCAGCTATTTTGACAATAATGGCTGTACGTTGAGTTATTTTCAGAGGACAGTAAATACTGCTATACAAGCAGCACAATGACTACTCTAAAATATATCTAAGTTTAATTTCTATAGTATTGTCCCTTGAGAAGATATACTAAAATGTTTGCTGAAATGTGTGGGGTGTACTCACTTTTGTGAGATACTGTAAACAAAGGCACAATAAAAGAGCAAAATAACAATGAAAAAACAAAAAGCAACACAAACCTGTGTAAATGTCGATGTCTGAATCATAGATATGATATATGATATAAATATATGATGTATACATATACATCTCATAAAATAACGCCTAATTTTGGACCATTATGATTTTTATATTGATTTTGATGTTTTACAACGATTTATTATCATATGTTGATGTATAAATTAGTTAAAATGTATGCATTTTTGTATGCGCTTAACTGTCAGTAAATAATGTCACAATGCAAGAAAAAAAAAAAACAATAGCCCTAAAAAAAACAGGCTTCATTTTCTGTATGCAAAAGTACTTAATTTTGCAATGAAATAGAATCTAGATCTGTTCTTGATGACATTGTGAGATTGGGGAGTGTCTGCAGATTTGCTATGCACTCATGCAGGTACTGCGATGTAAACAGAGCCCAAAGTTAGATCCCCAGAAAGAGTGTTGCGTGTAAATACTGACCGTCTTTAAGGCAGTGACTGTCATCTGCAGTGTGACTGCTCTGAGAGTCCTGCATCTCCATGGGCTGAGGACTGTCAACATCTGTCTCTATAGACATCAGTGGCACTGCTACAGCTGCCGCAGCCTTCCTCTTGGCTCTCCTTCTTTCAGAGGATCCCTCGTCTTCCTCGCTGTCACTCTCACTGAGTTCATCAAAGCCAAAGTATTTGATCCTGTAGTTAGAGCTTCCTGAAGCAGAGTCGTCATCCTCAACAACAGCATCAGCATCATCAAACCCAAAGAGCTCCAGCTTACTGCTCTTCATCTTGCTCTGTGTGGGTTTGGAACGACTAAAAACCCAGACAAACAGTCAGAATCTCAAACATGTAGACTTCAAATCAATCATGAAAGAATGAGGCCAAGTGAGAGCAACCAAATGAATTATGAATTTAACAGAATTATATGGAATCTTTCAGGGTTTTTTCTATGTACATACTTGAAGTTGATATCTCCAAATTAGGTCTGGTGAATCCAAAGCTTTGCAATCCTCATGCTAGTATTCTCAAATTATTTGATTTTATTTGTTACATAGGGCTGTCACAATTAAAGTACCTGATTTTTTTTTTTTTTTTTATCTTTCAAAAAAGTGATCAGAGCCACCAAAACTAGATGACATCACATAAATATTTTTTAATGTCTGGAATTGGATGGAGTTAATAGTCATTTCTATTTTATTTTAAGGCACCAACATTCACACGGCAAAGTTATTTTTTCTTTCTTATTTGCTTAGGGCAGGGTTCTAGACTGTGACTAAATGGTTGCATTTTGCAACCCCTTTTGTTGCCACTACCATTTTGACCAACTAAGCGCTGCCTTTCTGTTGCGTATGAGAAACATTAAATGGCAAACAGCAGAATGGTATTCAGCCAAAAGCAGAATGAATCCCTGCTACTTGTTTGAACCACTCCAAAGAAACCATTTATCAGCTCAGCCCAAAAGAGAGCACAGCGTGAGCTTAGAGCAAATGCATTCACTCGCTGATGGGTAAACAGCGCTGTAAGATCCAGTTAGAAGCGTTTGAGTTTGGTGCGGAATATAGGTCTATGTGGTATTTTTAATATACTTTAAGACAAACCATGTGCAAATTCATCAGTTAACACCATTGCTGATATTTTCTCCTTGAAACTGCAGTTTAACAAAGACTTGAAATCGCCCTCGTTACCTACGTCACAGATACAGTCGTGCCCAGAATTAATCATACCCCTGGTAAATATGATCAAAAATGGCTGTAAAAAATAAATCTGCATCGTTTATCCTTTTGATCTTTCACTCAAAAAATTGGCAAAAATCTAACCTTTCATTGAAGTAAAAGAATTGAAATGGGGGGGAAATCACATTATAAAATAAATGTTTTTCTCCAAAACACGTTGGCCACAATTATTCATACCCCTAGAATTTTTTATGAATAAAATATCTCTGAAGTATATTTCCATTAGTGTTGGGCGATATGCTCCATTTTCATATCGTCCTATCATCAGCCTGTGAGATCGGCGATACACGATATTATCGTGAGGGGGCGGGGCTTACTTATTTGATTATTAACTTGCTTATTTACTCATCAATTTGCTTGTTTTATAACTTCGTTTAATATATGAGAATATTTTAGTGTTTATTAATAGGCTAAATCAGGTTATTTCCCGGTATAGTGAGGTAAAAAAAGATCTTAATCATTCTTGTATCTGACTCGGAGTATTTCAACATGTCAGCGGGAAATTTACGGACACATTATCCTCTCATGCCGTTACAGATGCAGCATTTTGACTGTAGCCTACTTCTGCACGAGATAACACGTTTTAATAATTTCTTGGGTCAAGAAAGAGTCGGAGTCTGCGATATATGTCCTCCTACCAGTGCTCTCTCTGTCTGGATGCACTTCACATATGCGCACCGCACTTCAATAAGCCCAAATAACGCGGGTTAATGTGTTTTAAATGCCGGGAGAAATCAGAGGCAAAAATCTAAAAGTCAATCGGTTAGACTTAAACTTGTGACTTGACTCTGATAAAGGAAAACGGGTTAATGCGTTTACATGACCACATGCATTGTCAGTTTATTCAGCATAATCGAGTTAATAATGTGCATGTAAACGCGCTCATTCCCTGAAAGTGAAAGCAGAAACGGACTGAGCTTTCGCTGCATTAACGGCGCGTTCTCTCAGAGACGACGGTGGATATAACGGTATAGCGACTATCTTAATTTACTGGCTTAATATCTCTCTTGTGGACTTACATTAATGACAGTGAAAAAAATTTAAGAATATTTCTTTGTTAAACAAGTGTTTGAAGTTGCTTTTGATTTTCACAGATGTTGTGCTACGTTCGTGAACTTAAGACTTTTATTAGGCCTAGGCATAATATAATTTTATTGATATTATTATCATTAATATTTTGTAATTGTATTGTTTTTAGTGTTATTAGTGTCATTAAATGTATTGTTAATGTGCTGGAAACAAAATACTGACGAACAACGATGCCGTCTTCATCTTGGCTCTGTATATGTGTCTGTTAAAACAAGCACTCTTGACAATTTGTGAATGGATCACCTTGCAATTAAATTTTGTTGTGGGATGTAGTTTTTTAGTCTGTTTTAAAACAATTTTCTTTGAGGAGTCCTCATACGTGCGTGTCGGTGATGTCGTTATGAATTTAGGCATATTAAATGTAGTTCCTAATTAATTTAATAATACTAGCTTCATAATAATAATAATGATTTAATACATTAATGGGAAAACAAGCAAATTATCGTATTGATATCATCAAAGGCATCTGCCATCGGCGATTTCTCTGACTATCGTCGATACACGATACTATCGTCTATCGGCACAACCCTAATTCCCATTAATATTTACCTTTTTTAGCACACCAGGGTGACTAGGAACATGAAATTGTCCAGCCATGACTTCTTGTTTCACAGGAGTTTAAATATGAGGAAACACAAAGGCCAAATTCCCTTAATCATCCATAACAATGTGTAAAACCAAAGAAAATAGTTCTGATGTGCATCAAAAGATTGTTGAGCATCACAAAATAGAGTGGATGTAAGAAAATAGCTAAAGAATTGAAAATCCCCATTTTGACCTTCAGGGCAATAATTAAGAAGTTCCAATCAACTAAAGATGTTACGATTCTGCCAGGAAGAGGACGTGTGTCTATATTGTCTTAATGCACGGTGAGGAGGATGGTTTGAGTGGCCAAAGACTCTTCAAGGATCAAAGATGGAGAATTGCAGAGATTAGTTAAATCTTGGGGTCAGAAAGCCTATTAAAAAAAAAAAAAAAAAAAATCAAACAACCCCTACATCCCCACATGTTGTTTGGGAGGGTTTCAAGAAAAATGCTCCTCGCTCATCCAAGAACAAACTCCAGCATATTCAGTTGTCAGACATGACTGGAACTTCAAACGGCACAGGCTTCAGTTGTCAGATGAAACTAAAAAAAAGAGCTTTTTGGCAGCAAACACACTAGATGGGTTTGACTTAGGGCAACGATCCAAAACAAACATCAAAATCAACACAAAAATGTGTTGGCCCTTTCACACTGGACGCGATTTTGACGCACGAATAATTCGCGCGCTGGTTTTATTTTTTGATCAGCTGTTTGTGTAATGAGTGCTTCCACATCGAACGCGAATGTGCTGCGGCGAAAAAACGACTTATTTTTTCCGTTTCGATGTCGATTTTTTTTTTACTTTTGCGGCGACAGAAAAGGCTTCAGCCAATCGCATACTACAAGGACAATGATCAACTTGGTTATGACTGTGAGTATGTTGTGTGATAGTTTTAGTCGTTGTATAGTCCTGTGCTGTGTAGGCTAGCAGGCTAAACTACATTTGGGATAGAAAGCTAATCGTCAAAGATAGAGACAGAGACCGTGGTTACGCGGCTCATGTGATGGGTTTTGACGCGAACTATTCGCACACGAACTATTCGCTTTTTCGTTACGCATCCGGTGTGAAAGGGCCTTTAGGGAGCACAAAATGAAGCTTCTGCCATAACCGTCCCAGTTCCCTGACCTGAACCATATAGAAAATGAGTGAGCCAACATGGATCTGGGAATCTGAAGGATATGGATAGATTCTGTATGGAGGAATGGTCTCTGATCTCTTGTCAGGTGTTCTCCAAACTCATCAGGCATTATAGAAGAAGACTCAGAGCAGTTATCTTGGCAAAAGGAGATTGCAAAAAGGTATTTAATAAAAGGGTATGAATAATTGTGGCCAACGTGTTTTGGAGAAAAACATTTATTTTATAATGTGATTTCCCCCCCACTTTCAATTCTTTTACTTAAATGAAAGGTTAGGATTTTGGCAATTTTTTGAATGGAAGATCAAAAGGATAAACGATGCAGATTTATTTTTTACAGCCATTTTTGATCATATTTACCAGGGGTATGATTAATTCTGGGCTGGTCTGGCTTTAGCATATCATTAACTATATGCGGCAAAGCAGGGGGGTCTCAAGAGAAGCCAGGTTATACTGCTATATTCTTCTGTTGATATGAAACTCCCACAGAGGCGGGGACTAATTTGCATATGCATGACTCGGCATATACTAAATGAAGCAAGGGTGTAGAGTTTCATTCAAGCTATTTTAAAGCATGAAGAAATTATTTTCACAGGAATTTCATTTTGATTATCAAAGATGAGTTTTAAGGGATACAATTATTGACTACAGTGGGACATTAAGTGTAAGTGGTTTAGGTTGGAGCTGTGGATTAATAGTAAATGGGTGACAAGTGTGAGTTCAGCTTGTATCACTTCAAAAAGAGGCTCAAATAAAAAAAATAAAAAGACAGACACTACAAATTAAGAACATTGTCCAAAAATAGTATGAAGTACAGCTCAAAACAAATACTAAGAATTTCACGTAATTACAGTAATGTTCTTACATTAAACTATTACCTGAGAGGTTTGATTTCTATCTCGGTTTTCTTCTTCAGTCTTCCTGCATCTCCTGGACCAGCCGCTGGGGCGCTGGCCATGTACTCCTCCATACTTCGGTCCATGGAGTCCTGGAAGGTGACGTTAAACATGGAAACACAAGACGGGTGCAGCACTGTGTAGTCTCTCGTCCGACCTCTACTCGTCGTTTTCCCAGCATTTTCGGCCCCGCTGTTCTGCAACGTTTCCGTGGAGCTATGACTGGAAGCACTTCCACTCCCATCAGCTCCACCAGGCTGTTTGCCTTTACTGGGTCTGCAATACGTTCTGCAGTTGGACGCCCTGAGAACAGACTGAGAGTGGTCCTCGCTTTCAGATGGCTCAACAGGAACATTAAACTCCCCTTGGGCAAACTCTTCTAACCGAGTCTCAGTGGAGGATGTGCCCTGAATGTTGCTGCGACTGTAACTACTGGATGCCCACAAGGTAGATGGAGGGTTTTTATGTCCGGTAAAGAGGGATGTGGAGCGTGCCCCCAGTCCGACCACAGCACTCCAGGCATCATAAGAATCCTTGTCCTCTGTTTTTTCAGACTTTAACGTGGTGGACTGAGCATAAGGTCTCGTATCGCTTTCAGAAGGGTTTTTGTACCATGAATAGCTGTGGCTGTCAATGCTCTCAGTGGACCAACTCGGGGTCTTCCCTACAGAAAAACAAAATCAGCAGTAAAAACATCAGTCAGACGTAACAGAACTCTGACTTCAACTAAGTACTTGATCAGACCATTAACTTAAGGAATATACTGTTGCAACTGTTAGATATAAGCCTAACTTCTAAAGCTGTGCTACATTAGTTGTTTGTTTCTCTCACAAAAATGACTATATTAAAGATGCACGATAATGGTTAATAGGGCCTAAAAAAAAAAAAGTTTGGTTCCTGTTGGTTGTCAGTTGAGGTCATGGGTCGGTAGGGTTTTTTTTTTTTTTTTTTTTTTTCAGTGGCAGCAAGAGAGAGGTAGGAAATTATTATAATATTTTTAATTTTACTTTACAGTAGCGATGGATACTCTATTTTTTCATAACATAGCCTACCTATTTTACATGTACATGTACCTATACCACCTTGTGTGTCCCAGCATGTTACACACACACACGCTGATTTTAAATGTGTGTACTTTTTTCTACTCCAAAAAACCAGACATCAAGCAATGTTTCATCTATACCTTTAATTGTAACCTCAATACAAACGGGGGAAACACGGGTTTAAAACAATCACATGCAAACGTAAAAATATATGCATATTTTTAGGAACACATCCAAAAAAATATGCCTGTATTTCAAGTTGATAAAATAATTTAAAGGGTTAGTTCACCCAAAAATGAAAATTCTGTCAGTAATTACTCACCCTCATGTTGTTCCAACCGCGTAAGACCTTCGTTCATCTTCGGAACACAAATTAAGATATTTTTGATGAAAACTGAGCCCTGTCTCACTCCTCCGTAGGCTGCTATGTGACCGAAACTTGCTGGCCCAGAAAAGTTATTAAAGAGATCGTTAATATAGTCCAAGTGACTCCAGTGGCTCAATCTTAAGTATATCAAGCGACGAGAATACTTTTTGTGCGCAAAAACAAACAAAAATAACAACTTTATTCCACTATTCATTTCCTTCTCTCTGGACCTCTAGTTGGTTCGCGTAGTGTTTTTGCGCAGCGCGTCTGTGTTACACGTCACCACGTAGGCTCACTATTGGCCGACGCCGGTCATGTGTGTGATGCGTGATGACGTGCAACACAGACGCGCAGCGCAAAAACACTACGAGGCCCAGAGAGAAGGAAATGAAAAGTGGAATAAAGTCGTTATTTTTGTTTGTTTTTGCGCACAAAAAGTATTCTCGTCGCTTGATATACTTAAGATTGAGCCACTGGAGTCACTTGGACTATATTAACGATCTCTTTAATAACTTTTCTGGGCCAGCAAGTTTCGGTCACATAGCAGCCTATGGAGGAGTGAGACAACTCTCAGATTTAATCAAAAATATCTTAATTTGTGTTCCGAAGATGAACGAAGGTCTTACGCGGTTGGAACATCATGAGGGTGAGTAATTACTGACAGAATTTTCATTTTTGGGTGAACTAACCCTTTAAAATCCACATCAGTTTATTTGTGCCCACGCGCCACGCCCACGTTACCTAGGCTACTTACATTTTTAAAAATTCATCATAACCGCGCGCGCGATCTGCTTGCAGTCGTCGAGATGGATGCTGAGGAGTTGAAGAAAAGAATAGCTAGTGGAGATTGTAAAGTTGTCGACAATACGTCATCAAAAATCAAGTCCAGTGTGTGGGAGAAATTTGGAGTTATCTGAAGAAAATATTGTGAAAGGCACATGTTGTTTTCGTGTTGGATAGCCGCAAATGTGGAACTTCATCGCTGAGGAAGCACGCAGATTACTGTGGTAACAAAGCAGTTCTATCGAACAGTATTTTCACATTTAACACTGTTAAGTATGTGTGGTGTGCAGGGCGTGTTTGAACCAAAAATTTATGTAGGCTAGACGAAATTGCGTGGCAGATACAGTGTTGTAGCCGCGTCTGTTCGATTGGTAAAATGTTAAGGTTACTCAGTTTTGTGGTAACGTTTGCCATGTTCTTCAGTCCTTTTGACAGCTTCGGCTGAAGTTGTCCTTGTGTTAAAGGGACACTCCACCCATTTGCACTAAGCTTTGCATTGTTAGAAACCCAGTCATACTATTGAATGGTCGTGCAACACTCTCTCATTTTCCCCTGAGACGGGAGAAATCCGTTATTTACCTCTTACACTTCCTCCCACAATGACGCAAAAATCGTCATTTTGCGTCATTGTCGGAGGAAGTGTAAGAGGGGGGGATTTCTGTTGAGACTACAGACACTCGTTCCTCATCTTTCCCAGGGGGCGGGACCCACTCACGCTACAGACCTATTACAGATCAGTGGGTGGGACTTTACTCTCTGAAACTGAAAGCAATATCCTGCATCTTGTTTGAAGCTAAGCTAACAGGCGCTGTGGAGACAGATGTAAAGTTATGACAATAGCGGAAGAGAGTACTCAATATGATATAGAAGAAGAGGATTTCGGAAGTCTGATGCTTGAATCAGGTGTTTGTGGCTACCTTTACAAGCCGCATTATAGAGAAGAGCAGCCGAGGCAGAAGATCTGCCTGTCGCGGACGAGGAGCCCGGACTGGCTCGAGTTAGGGCGGACTGGTGGCGCCGGTGATCTCACTATGCAATTACGAACACAGAGATAGAGTCCGTCTGCGGCAAAGAATTCCAACAATGACAATTTCTCCTGGACGAAATCTCTGAATCAGACGAGGACACGGACGTTTGTGTTGTGAACTATCCTAGTTTGGCGCCGCATATGTTCTGACTGAACATCCCGGTACCATGCAATAATTCACCTTTTCGAAAGAAATACAAACGAGGAGTAATGCACTAATGAGTTTGCCAACTAACTAGACATTTTGTGTGAAATGAATTTCAAGCTCTGGTGGTAGCTAGCCTTGTAGACGGAAGAGTGATTTCTCTTATAGACAGATATGCGCTGTTCTGGATTAGTGGGAGTGGCTTGCGGAGCTGTGCAATGTGGTGCATTGTGGGAGTTGTTGTCTTTTATACAAATGCGTCCTGAAGTTATTTTTTGTCTTTCCTCGGTCACAAAGGCACCAAATTCAAAATTTATTTTACATTGACTACATATATGACCCACTTTCAATAAAAAACAATGTTCCTATGGGTGGAATGCCCCTTTAATTGTCGTGTAGCCTAATAACTTCTGTATGACCTGGCAATAAACATTTTTGTAAGTGTGTCTATAATGTGATTGGCTAAACTGATTTTATTTCGGGTGCGGGTCAGGTGTCGGTTCTATTTGAGGCGGGTCGGGTCGGGTGCGGATTTCAATTAGTGCTACTGTCGGGATAACGGGTCGGATGCGGTTTTAAGCACTGCGGGTACGGGCGGGTGCGGATTTACAAAATCGGACCCGTGCAGGACTCTGTCTTGCATCGCAAGAGTGCTATACAAAAACGGTGCTGTACAAAAACTTAAATTATAGTTCGCCTCAAAGTTTTTTATTTGTGTATTTAATTTGTATTATTTCTTCCCCAAGCTCATAAAATAAATTTGGGTCGCACATAAATTGACAGGGTCGGTCGGAAACCGGAACCAAACAATTTTTTTTTTAGGCCTAATGACTATTTTGCTCAAATTATAAATCGCAATTAATCGTGATTGTTCTCATTTGAGAAATTTCTTTACATTTCACCCATATTTTGGCATAAGAGCATTAATTCAGTTACCACAAATGCTGACAATTAGAATTGCAACTAAAACAGCAAACAGCACAAGCGGCCTCATGAAGGAACTAGGGATGCACCGATACCATTTTTCAGAACCGATCCGATCCCAAAAATTCTGAGTAACAACCGATACCAGCGCAGTTTTTTTTATTTAAAGCAACACTATGTAACTTTTCGACCTTCATAATATATTTCCAAAACCCTTGTGATGGTACATGGACTTACAATAGGTTGAATGACACGTCTGCCATAGCCTGACGGGGTCTGTATCGCTTTTACTGGCACTATGTAACTTCGGGGTTCGGGTAGTTACCCGAGCACAAAAAGAACTACAAAATTCGACTGCTTTACGGCATATGTCACTTCCCCCACCACTTCGTCAAATTTGGACGCGAGAGGCCAACCAGCGTTTGTTTTTCCGGCTTTCATGCGTATGTTTTTGGGGGTGTTTACACCTGGCCACTTCATGCGTTTTCTCAATTCGGATAGCTATCCGATCGTGAAAAGACCAGGTGTAAATGTCCTCCGAAACGCATTCAAGACGGATTTGAAACCGATCGCTCAAAACCACTTCAGGAGGAGGTCTGAGACGCATTCCAGATGAAACTGGACAAGTGTAAAAATGCATCTGGTTGTTGAAACCACATATGTAAATTGTACTCCTCCCAAAAATGCTAAAAAAATAAATAAATACACGCGTTATAGGCTATATGTAATGTGATAGCCAGATATGACGACGCTACTGGAATCACCGCAGATGAGCAGCTGAGTAAGTTATGTATTCATCAAGCCAACGTGCAAACTATCGCAAATCAAAGTGAAAGTAAGTCGCAGACGCTTAACACACAATCATCATCATTAAAAGTAAATAAATGAAATGATCTTACCAGGGCTGTTGCTGCTCTCTCTTATTGCGGTCTCTGATTTTGAAAATTTAGCTGATGATCAATAAAATGCCGCTCGTATCTGTTGCTTTCAGTGACGTGCACTCCAATAAACATGCATATATATCACGGGAATTGAAGATCGGATTTAAATCCGTTTCGCAAAAACACATTTATGTGACCAGGTGTAAATGGAATCGTTTTGATATATCAGATAGCTATCCGATCTGAGAAAACGCATGAAGTGGCCAGGTGTAAACAGCCCCATGGCCAAAGCATCAACGGACAAAAAAAAAAGTCAGAAGTAGGCTAACTAGCCTAATGACTGCAGGCTGATAGTCATGTTTGTTTATTTATTTTTCTGGTGAAAGTGTCTTGCCTCAGGCTATAATGCAAATTGATTTTTCAACTTTGCAGATTCATCTATGGTAGCTTGATATTATAATGTTGACGATATATGGCTATTACCTACCACACAAACATTGAATTGAATTAGAATTCTGTAAAACAGTAGCCAATAGGCTACTATAATGACGCTGGCTTGTAAACGTGAGTTACGCGATCTTTTGGCGCTTGAAAAAAATAAAACCCATGAAATTATATTCATATGACATGCTGAAATATATGCCACTGTATCTGGGTTGAAGACATTTCACATGCAACGCAGGCTGTCTGCCCAAGACGTGAGAACTCCTTCTGCAGAGTTTGGGTAACGGCTTGTCAACAAATGCACGTGTTAACCATGTAACCATGACAGATTTTACGACAGTAGTAGAAGACAATACTGTTTCCCAACTGTAGGGGGAGCCCGAGAGCAAAAGTTACTTAGTGTTGCTTTAAATCAAGTAGAATTTCTATAACTCTGCGTGATGAACACAATCTACTTAATACAGACAACTTCATTATAAAGAAAAACAACAAATAAAAAAAAAATATATATATAATCAATCTATGACAAAACTGCAATTATAAACTAGATTAGTGGATAATTCAGCAGTAAAATTTACTCTAGAAAACTCACGAGTGCACAATAATTTTATAAAATCTGAACATTAAGTGAAAAAAAAAAATTTAGTGGGGAACAAATAAGAGACAATAAGTGTAGTACTAAATCTGGTAAAACATTACACATTGCTCTTTGTATTGTTGTAAAATACATTCATGAAAAACAAGATAAAAATAATTTTAGGCTATATATACTATAAAATTAAGACATTTTTTAAATGTATAGCACAACTGTTTAATGAGGCAGCAACATATGATAGATAGGACAGAACAAGAAAGGCTATAAATAATGTTTCATTGCGCAAAAGTATTATGAAATGCTCCAATATAGTGCAGCACAAAGCACTTATGCACATCCCAAGTGCAGAATGATGCGCTTGAAGCAACATGGAGTCGCAGCGCGTCGAGTCCGCATTGAAATGTTCAAAGTACAAAGGAAAGACATATTGATGCGTAGAGTATACAGCATCTATGCAATAGTTTATTCAGCCTTTTCTTTTAACAGTTTTAAATTTCATTTACTGTCTGGCCTCGTCTAACCGATACCCGATCCGACAAAGAATGGCAGTATTGGAGCCGATACCGATACTGAGTAGGCCTATCGGATCGGTGCATCCCTAGAAGGAACATAGACTGGCTGTATTACACTTTTTATTTGAGTGTAAAATTGCAATGGAGATCGCTAAACTTCAGCATACATGTTTTCAGTTCTCAGATCATGTTTTTTTTTTGTTTTTTTTGAAGTGCAGAGAAAGCATGTGCACATGGTTGCCAGGTTGGAAAGATTACACTGAGTGGAAAATGTATCCATTTACAGGGTTTTTCCTGCGACTCAATTTTGTTAAAGGTCACACTGGTGCCACCACCACTTTGGCAAAATGATTAAAGAGTTGCCATTCCTGTTGCATATGAGAAACATGAATGAAATGAAAGTGGAACAAAGCCACGCTATTCGTTTGAGCTCAGGATTCGTACAACCTTTTGAGAGTAAAATTCAAGTACTTTTTAAGGGCTTTTAAGAGCTTCACACTTTTCCCAGCACTTCAAAGCTCTAAATATCCAATTTTACTGTTATTTTTAATGTGATTTGTAAAACTAACACTTTGTAGCAAACAAAAACTTATTTTAAAAAAAGACGTGAAATTACCACTATAAGTAGTGGTGGCAGAGGAGCACTAATTGACTTTCCCACTCCCTAATATATCATCATCTATGGGGCTGTTTACACCTGGCCACTTCATACGTTTTCTCAGATCGGATAGCTATCTGATTTATCAAAACGGTTCCATTTACACCTGGTCACATAAATGTGTTTTTGCGAAACGGATTTAAATCCGATCTTCAATTCCCGAGCTATATGCAGATTTAACGGAGTGCACGTCACCGAAAGCAACAGATATGAGCTGCATTTTATTGATCATCAGCTAAAATTTCAAAATCAAAGACCGCAATAAGAGAGAGCGGCAACAGCCCTGGTAAGATAATTTCGTTTCTCTACTTTTAATGATGATGATTGTGTGTTAAGCATCTGCGACTTACTTTCACATTGATTTGCGATAGTTTGCTCGTTGGCTTAATGAATATATGCTCAGCTTCTCATCTGCGGTGGTGCGTGTTCCAGTAGCGTCGTCATATCTGGCTATAACATTACATATTAGCCTATAACACGCTCTCACACTTATTTTTTTAGCATTTTTGGGAGGAGTACAATTTACATATGTGGTTTCAACAACCAGATGCATTTACACTTGTCCAGTTTCATCTGGAATGTGGCCCAGACCACCTCCTGAAGTGGTTTGAGCGATCGGATTTAAATCCGTCTCGAATGCGTTTCGGAGGGCATTTACACCTGTTTTTTTCACGATCGGAAAGCTATCCGATCTGAGAAAACGCATGAAGTGGCCAGGTGTAAACGGCCCCTATAGAACTTAGTGAAACCAAAACAACTGATATCAAATGTTAGTCTGAAGTAGAGCTGCATGATTCTGG
The DNA here is from genome assembly GCF_963993115.1 of Abramis brama. Taxonomy (NCBI): domain Eukaryota; kingdom Metazoa; phylum Chordata; class Actinopteri; order Cypriniformes; family Leuciscidae; genus Abramis; species Abramis brama. The sequence goes on from NC_139976.1 coordinate 28,831,029, forward strand.
ATAAGTTGAGAACCAAAAAATTGTTGAGATCACGATTCTCCCAGCATTCTGAACAGATACACAAAATAACTTGTAATTTACTATAGACCCCTTCACGGTCGACGTCACAGGAAAATTCTAAGTTCGCAGTGCGCATGTCGGGGTCAGAAAGTTCATTCCATCCCATTGAATTGTGTGTTAACCAGAGAATTTCTCGTCAAGAAAAAATGCCTACTTGTTGCGTCGTGGACTGTGAAAATCACACCAGTTGTGGAGTCAAGTTTTTCAGGATTCCTGCAGGATCTCATCCGTTAAAAAAAAAAAATAGACGACATCTGTTCAGATCTATTTTTTTTTTACAGTCTATGGTTCAGATAGATACTGCTATCTGCTAAGTAGCATGACACAGGTCACAATTAATGCCAGATATCGAACTTCACCTAACTATTAAACCAGTCTACAGTTTACAGAAAACATTTGTTTACTTACCAGGGCTTAACTATACCGTTGTTGTCACAATAACTGTCAATAACAAAACTACAAACACGAGCATCTTTTACGAAGATGAACGAAAGTCTTACGGGGTTGGAACAACATGGGGGTGAGTAATTACTGACAGAATTTTCATTTTTGGGTGAACTAACCCTTTAAGAGAAAACCCCTTTACATCTGCCAACCCCAAACACTTTGTGGAGGCTTGTTGCCAAAGCAAGATAACAAAAATATCGAATGAAGAAAAAAAACTTTTCAGGATACCAGTGGGCAAATATCACAGATGACCATTTTCGTTATGTAGAATAAAACTACTCTTTCTAGAACATTAAAGTGACTGGATCTTATGCAAGTGTATGACTTTTTAAACAGATGTCAAAAGTAGTTTTCTTTGTGCTTAAAAACTAGTGCACCTTTTAGCTCTGAAGACCATCTGAGTCCATCAATTTTCTCTGATCCCATGACTAGTCAAACACAGGCCAGGAGACACACAGCTAGACATCTTTAAAGCAATAATCACACCTTTGCAGTCATAACATCTGTGCAATGGTCTGCCAGACAACACTCACAGTTTACCATTCTTACATTACTGTATTCATCATTATACCTATACCTACAATTATGTCTATGTACTATGAGTTAGGAGACAGGACAAAACGCTAATGGGCAGCTTTGAAAAAAGGTCGCCAACATAAAAAACCCTCATTGCGCCTCATGACAAAAGAAGCAGAGAGACTGTAAAGCATCTATTACACAACAGGAGTTACAAAATTTCAGTTATATCACCACATGAACATTCTTTTCATTAGATTATTAAGAGCCGAAAATGACAAATTAGGCTGTTTTCAAATTATGACAATTTAAATCAGTCATTGTAATCAAACTATATAACTCTACAAAACCCAAATTCTGATCAAATCTTAGTTGAAAAGGATTTATGTAACAGACTTATAAATGGCTTTAACATCTAATTTGAAGAATGTGTAATGTGTGAAATTGTCAGCAATGGGGCAATTATACTGACACTGTTTTGGATAGGGCAGCAGAGTTAGTGCGTTGAGGCGATGTGACTGACAGCAACCATCCACGATGCAACAAAGTTAAGCAGTAGCGTACTATGTAAATTACCATTAACATGATACAGCAACCACCAATCACAAATGGAAAGGCAGTACTTGGGTTCCATGAAGTTGGAACATCTACCATCAACCAAATATACAAAACCGCAATCTCCGGCCATTAATCTTGAAGTAAGCATGAAACATGAATTGCGTAGGAGAATCTTTAGGCACTTCACAACCTTATTTTGTAAATCATTTCAAAAATGATTCTTGATTAGGCATGCTGCGATAGTCATGTTACCGGTGTTAAGCTGTGTTCAGCCACAACACCGGTTACATCACTTGCCCATCGCGGCACCACCTCCACCTCCAATGTCATTTTGATTTTTTTTTTTTTTATAGTAATAGAAATCATTTAGTTCAGTTAGAGAACAGAGGGAAAAACTCAAACTCCATCAGGTGACAGAGTGTAGAGGTGTTCTCCTCAGGCCAAACGATTGAACTTGGAGTGATTATGATTCCAGGCTGCATTCACAAGTCAGATTGTGGATTGACATTTCTTCCAGCTCCTTCTCTGTTATTAGAATAGACTTAACCGTCAAGGTTATGATATGACTAATGCATTAATTCATAAAGTTCATGTAGATGTGATGTAGAAAGACTAGGTACACTGCTGTCTTCTGGTATGTTTGCACACTGCAGACGGTGAAGCGGAGAACCAGCCACTGGGGAGGCAAAAACCGCTGGATGGAGGAAGTATTTTGACGTTTTGAAAGACAGAGTAGCTTGTGCTAGCTTGTTAAAATAAAGTTGGCCTGATGACAAAAACAAAGTTGTCACTGCAGAAGAACTTGTGCCAAAGGAGGAAGCCTCTTGACTGTGTTGGAAGTATTTAGGCGTTAAATACAGCGGAGCATGGTTATAGCTTACCATGCTGCTTATATCATTTTCCCAGACCAGAGAAGCAGCAATTCACTGGTTAAATTTTTTACCTATAGCTAAGCTCAACTTTAGATATGAGTGAGTCATGCAGAAAATTTAAACTAGAGTTAAAGCTCTATTCACCCCATATTTTAATGTTCCAGGTGTCAATTTGCATTAAGCATACCTGTTGTGCAGAATTCCATTTGAATTTAATTAATTTGCCATTAATGCTGGATAATACTTTACACGTCAGTAAAAAAAATTTTTTTAAAAAATGAGACGTTCACTTTGAAAGGTTGGATTTTTTTATTTTTTTTTGCATATTGGATGTGTAATTATTTTTAAATCTCATCATTATCTGGTTTTAAATCTCCTTATAAAAAATGTAATTAAATTTTCCAATGAGTTTATTGCATCTATAATTTCCCATCTATATCACGCAGCTCTAGTTCTCCGTGTGAACGAACCTTAAAGGGGTCATCGGATGCCCATTTTCCACAAGTTGGTATGATTCTTTAGGGTTTTCATGTAAAGTTTGTAACATACTTTGGTTAAAATTCCTCAATGGTTGTGTAAAACACCCTTTTTGCCTCCTCAAAAACAGCTCTGTTCACAGCGACCCGTTTCGGTGCATGTCTCTTTAAATGACAATGAGCAACTGCTCACCCCACCCCTCTCTTCCGTGGGGCGTGTGGACACAAGACACACAAAGTGCTGCCATGGCAGACAGTATACAAATGGCTGAGGGCGGAAATATGCTAATACGGGACAGTCCGTCAGCGGTCATGGGCGGAGCATGAGCAACATAACATCATATAGGCTATGTGCACAAGCGTCGCGACGAACTTCCGCTATTGTCAGTTGTCGGCATATCAGTTTCCGGTTTACGGCCGCTTCATCGGCATCCGCTGTAAACAAACAAGATGAGTGCTGCTGTTGTACGAAATAAAGAGATACTACTATGTGCGTGACACATCTAAGTTTCTAAGAACTGTAGGTGGATCTTACGGCCGTTTCCCACATACTCCGTGTGCAGTGTGTGTGTGCGGTGCAGGAGCTATAGTGCTTCATATATGATGCGTTTGCAATGAATAACTGATTCACGGCTGTACCACAAACACTTACTATTTTTATTTAAAATCCAGAAGTTACGCTGCAACTTTTATTTAATAAAATGTTTTTTCAGCATTGCGATTCTCTTTGTACACATATAACCTACACTCTTTAACGCATGCACGTTTAAACACAATTTAAACAACGTAGGGCTATTATTCCATGCATTACTTAAGTTGCTCAAGCAAGTGGTCAAATATTTAACTGTAAATTGACAAAAACAGCCGACTCTCATGCCTTTTCTTTTCCATTTAAATTTTAATAAAATAAATCTTGCATGTCACAAAGAACTTGTTTTTCCACCTCCACGAATGAGAGTGTTGATCATTATGTCGCCTTGTTGAAGTAAATTGTAGTTTACCTTGCTTTACCCCGGTCTTCTAAAAGTAAAAAGATGACTGTGAAAAATAGTAGTAGGCCTATAGAATTAAATGCATTTATGGTGAGATTACTACAATTTATTGTACAATTTATAAGCACCGAGTCTATTTCTGCTGTGCTGCAAACGCTGAATTAAATTGACAGCGCATGTTTCGTGGTCAAAATTAACAAAGATTGACATGAAAATGTAGTAATTTCACCATAAATGCATTTAATTAAATAAATTGTAGTCTCATTCGTGGAGGTGGAAAAACAAGTTCTTTGTGACATGCAAGATTTATTTTATTAAAATTTAAATGGAAAAGAAAAGAAAAGGCATGAGAGTCGGCTGTTTTTGTCAATTTACAGTTAAATATTTGACCACTTGCTTGAGCAACTTAAGTAATGCATGGAATAATAGCCCTACGTTGTTTAAATTGTGTTTAAACGTGCATGCGTCCATTAAAGAGTGTAGGTTATATGTGTACAAAGAGAATCGCAATGCTGAAAAAACATTTTATTAAATAAAAGTTGCAGCGTAACTTCTGGATTTTAAATAAAAATAGTAAGTGTTTGTGGTACAGCCGTGAATCAGTTATTCACTGCAAACACATCATATATGAAGCACTATAGCGCGTGCTGCTCCTGCACCGCACACACACACACACACACACACACACACTGCACACGGAGTATGTGGGAAACGGCCGTAAGATCCACCTACAGTTCTTAGAAACTTAGATGTGTCACGCACATAGTAGTATCTCTTTATTTCGTACAACAGCAGCACTCATCTTGTTTGTTTACAGCGGATGCCAATGAAGCGGCCGTAAACCGGAAACTGATATGCCGACAACTGACAATAGCGGAAGTTCGTCGCGACGCTTGTGCACATAGCCTATTGCTCCGAAAATCCAAACGGCTTGATTATAGAGTGTGTTTAGGCTTTTTGAGGATAATTAAAAAAAAAAAAAAGAAAAAAAAAAAAAAGAGTGAATGGATTTTTTTCATTGTATGGTGGTTGTGTCCACACACTGCAAAGACACATGGCAAACACCATATAAAAGTGAATTTTGCATCCGATGAACCCTTTAAGGTTAGTGGTCGACTGATATTGATTATATAGTACCTATTATAGTATTTTTTCAGAGAAAAAGAAATAGTTGAAAATATGAAGTAAACTGTAATCAACAGTGGACTTAATAATCTGGCAAGTCTGTATAGGTTACACGGAATCACGTTATCCAAATAAAGACCAGGTAGCACATGAATACAACATAACAACTGGATAAAGTCCCTTTCGGGCAAGTCATTTCATTCTGCGGCCATCTTTGAAACTCCACTCGGGCAGCCATTTCAGTCTTGCAAGTGCAGCTCCTGCAGCTCTCTTTGAATGGGGAAACATCAAATTCTCTAAAACCAATGACAAAAACTGTCTCATAAACTTTAATTCTAAACACTCAAATCATGACAAAAAAAACTTGTGCACATTCCATCCCAGAACACTGACTGTTTCTATAGCAACCGGAGCTGTAGATGCAATGACTTTACCAATTGCCGATTGGCTCTTTAAATTAGAAGGCAGGGCTTATTCAGCCATATTGCACGATGCACTTTCTCCCGTTTATAGTAATATTCTATATATAAAGTGTTTAATATAGTGCGCAGCATAGTTTGATAGAGGATTTAAAGTTGCTCCAAAATGTACAGACTGACCGTTACATTTTTATGCTATCTACAAATGCACACTTCAGAAAATCTCTCAGCTGGCTTCACCAAAGTTTGTGAAATTAAATGTTTATTAGAAAGATTTAAAAAAAAAAATCCCAAATCAGCTGGATTTGGGAAAATCAGCTGGAAAACACATCGGCTTTCACGTCAGCTGGAAAAACAACTGATAAAGATTGCAACAATATTGTTCCTCTTTGTCTTTATAATTATAGCAGTGGTGGTGGGAGGGGTGACTTCCCTATTCTCATAGAATTTAAACAATTATTAAAACAATATAGTTTTAGTATTCATCCATAAACTACTTCCCCTTTAATCCAGTTGGCTTTGTTCTGCTGTCTAGAGAACAATAGGAACATAAATGTCTACTTTTTGCAGATAATAGATTGATCCAAGCAATATTCACAGGAGCAACAAAACTGAAGTATCATCGAGAGAGCCTCTCATCAGCATACATTATCATAAGAGACCCTTAGCAGTTACAGACAAGGTGATGAGTTCAGTGTGCTGAGCTTCAAAATGAGATAAGCAGCTCACAGGGGCCTGTCCAGATGCTACGCTTCATCAGCGTCTAAGTGTTCTCCTAGTTTCAACATCGCCGCTGATGGTGTCAGTGTTCTGAAAGTTTCCTCTAACTTCACCTCATTGATTACTTAGTCAACCAAATGATTTGCAAGACCCTGGAGGAGTTCCGACCTGAAAAAGCAATTATGCAGAGGAAATGTAAAATAGAGTTTGGGCCAATTAAAGATTTTCATTTCTTGGTCTGCTGGGAGCTCCAGGCTGCTGTTTTAAGAGTCAGACTGCCGTATCCATTACTGTGTGATATTAAGCAGGGTTTTACACAAGTCTACAGCCCGTAACACTGGTGTCCTGAGCATTTACAGCACTTATGGTGCAGATCCCCTCAAAGAAGTTTTATTATTTATAATTATAATATTATATAATTATATATATTTTTTAAATCAGTGAGTGATGGGTCAGTTTATTTCAGGTCTGTACTGCTACAACCAACATCACAATTACATGCATGTGAAATTCCACCCACATTCACTTCCACATTTCTTTTCTCTCCTAACAACACAATTAAGAAATGAAACTGTGACGGTTTGTTTTTTGGCATTTTACTGAGTATGAACAGTAGAAGTAGTCTAAGGCAGGAGTCTGCAACCTATGGCACACATGCCAACATTGGCATGCGGAGGGATAATAACTGGCACGTGACAATAGCTAAAGAGGTGTATTTAAATAAATGTAAAGTCCCTTAAACTTGCATACATTACAAACATACATTTTGAGGTAATTAATCCTCAGTATCACAGCCTGTTTTATCATATTAGGAACTACAAATACTATTAAACTGTGAGATTATAACCTGCGCTAGTGTGCAGATCCGACAAACCATTTACGCAACCAGAGGTTTCTGTGATTATCCCTCAACATGCCATAGGTTGCTGAGCAGGTAAATCTGTCCGTCACCCAGTTTGCACTGCTCAATGTTCCGCTTCGTGTGTGAGCTCTCTGCTCAGTCCCTCATGGGCCAAGTGAAAGCTCCACTCATGAATCGCTCACGCTCACCGGAAAAGCAAAATCTGTTCAAATAACATGCAGAAATGAAATTTCTCTGTAGTAGACTTGTTTCTGTTTGCAATAGCCCTATACTGAGCGGTATAGCCATGCTGGGAAACGCTGAGAAAATGACGCTAGACTCCCGCTACGCACTGCTTACATGCTCTGATAATAATAGCTTTGAGTCAGTCAAAGAATAGGACTATGCTTTATTTTGATAATTGTTCAAAAATAAATGTTAAATCTGATTCCGTTGAATATAATTGAATGGAGAATAATACATTTATTTTAATAGATATTTATTATTATTATTTTAATATATTTTCAAGGGATGTGCTGATCCGATACTGATCGGTGCTGATCGGTTTGGGCTCCGATACTGCAATTCTTTGTCGGATCGGGTATCGGTCAAACGGGACCAATCCAAATCCGATATTGTACGTATACTATTCTGTGTTATTGTTAAGCCTCACAAAAGGCACAAAAACATTATAAAGCACCATCAACTTTTCGTGCAATATACTATAAGTGTTTTAAAGCCACTCCATAGTTTAATGTGACAGAGATAAATATTGAAGTCATTAAATTCAAGTTCACGTAAATCCTCCGCTGCAGCTGTCAGTCATTCTCCATTCAGCATTCAAACAGTGCGTCGTGTTCGGTTACGACATGATGAAACTCTGTCCAAGATGATTCAATGTTCATATTATTATACTTGATATGTAGATAAATGTCTATGGCCAGGGTGGGAATTATACCGCGGCCACGCGGCCATGGCCGCCGTTGCCCTACACTTTGGCCTTCATGCCCCGTGAAAAAAAAATCATCGTATGGCCACAGTGGCTTGTGTGCCCTGGCCCTGTCCAAGTTCCATGTATAAAGCAAAGCATGTGAGCGGAGTGGAGCGGGAGCGCGAGCGGGCGGATCTTGGACAGAGCGTAGAGCGGCAATTTCAAAAGGACGGAGCGTCGCCCTATTTCCCGCTCCAGTTTCGCTCCGCTCACACCACGAGTCTGAAGCATGCTCGGTCAAGCTTGACCCTGAATCCATCTGTCTTGCACAGTCATCAACAGTAGACTATTTTCAGTCAAAACTCAGCTCAATAATGGAGTTCAAAAAGTACTTCAAAAAGGAAAATGAGAAGTCATACAGGTGTAGCCTACTATTAATAAGTCGCTCCGGAGTATAAATCGCAACAGTCAAAAAATGCGCCATGAAGAAGAAAAAACACATATGCCTAGCCTAAGTCGCACTGGACTATAAGTCGCATTTATTTAGAAATTTATTTCACAAAAAAAAAAAAAACAATGTTACAGACTGGACAGTTCTCCGTTACGGACGTGAGCGCTCTGAAAGCGGCACTAAAAGACTGCTTTATAAAACTTTCACAGAGACCTCAAGCAGAAAGCACAAAGCCTGTCTTTAAATTTAATTTCGTTTTGTATTAATTGTATCTTAATTTTAATCAATGTTTCATCAACCAATTGTCTGGATTTAATAAATTAGAAGTGAATATATTTAGAAAATAGATAATCACAACACGAAGGCGCCGGCGAAACTGGAGCCAGACTCAGCGTATAGCCTACTTGCCTCACAGACCTGAGACATATATATAAAGCTTGAAATGTCTACTTTTAAACAGAACAATTCAAAACGAAAGAAAACAGACTTCTCTCTTATGTAATCCGTATGAAATGTGCATTTCTCTCTGGCGCGTTCACTACTGCGAAGATCGCGAGTCAGCATCTTTCCAGCCAACACAGACATACAAAAAAAAACTGGTTTATTAGTAAACAATTAAAATGTCTCCTGCTATATTTTACATATTCATAATCATTGATTTTGCCGTTTCGTCGTTCAGACTTTCTCAGTTGTTTTTAGCCGCGATGTTAGAGGACGCTGCTAATAAAGTTGCTAGTAGGCCTACACATTGGATTCACGTTTATTATATAGGCTAAAAAAAAGGCCGGTCCGTGAAAATATTGTCTGATATTAAACCGATCTGTGGCACAAAAAAGCTTGGGGACCGCTACAAGTGATATACATGTAGATTTTTTTCCATTTTTGGAGCGAGCGGGGGGGCGATTTGAGTGGAGCGCGAAGCAAACTGCATTGAGCGCTGAGCGATAATGATTGTGAGGGTGTATACCTTCTGGATGAAATGGTTCTCTCTCTCACACTCGCATGATATAGAGGACTGAATGAATATTTTGAATGCTTTTATTGGCATTTGTGTTGTTTCTGAATGCTTTTATTGATATTTGTGTTGTTTCTGAATGCTTTTATTGGCATTTGTGGTGTTTCTGAATGCTTTTATTGGCATTTATGTTGTTTCTATTGTTGTGTGAGGGTGTATACCTTCTGGATGTAATGGCGCTCTCTCTCTCTCTCTCATTAAAAAATGTTTTTTTTATTAAAAAAGTCATAATCCATTTCTTATTCCAAATTAGGATGTTATGGTATCAATCTGAATGGGAAAACCATCGAATTGTACTCAATTGCCTTTGTGCCCTGTCATATGGCCTTGGTGCCCCTAAAAAAAAAGAAAAGGTGGAGGCCAAATGGCCTTGCCCTTAAAATTACATAATTCCCACCCTGTCTATGGCTTTGCATAAAATTACTATCTTGCTGGAGTTTATTGCTGTTCATGTAACTTTCTCCCGGGTGTCTTTTAGATCACAACACTAGAGTAGAGAGCACTTTGAATTGTTCTTCACACGCACAGTAACTGAAATTTAAAACTGTTATTTTTGCATTGATATAATATACTACGCATCAATATCTCTTCATTTTTGCTTTGAACTTATCAATGCGAAGCGCTGCGACTCCATGTTGCTTCAAGTGCATCATTCTGTGCACGGGATGCGCTTAAGCGTTTTGGGCCGCTCTGTATTGGAGCATTTCATATAATAATAGTTTTGTGTAATGAAAGATAAATAGCCATTCTTCTTCAGTCCTATCTGCCTCATTAAACAGCTGTGCTATACAATTAAAATAAATCTTTTAATTGTATAGTAGGCTATATATTATATATAAATATATTTATAAAGTGTTTCACTAAATGTTTAGATTTAGGCTAATACAATTATGGCGCACTCATGATTTTTCTAGAGTAACTTTTACTGCTGAATTTTCCACTGACCTAGTTATTAGTATTTTGTCAGATTATGATCATATAATTTTGTTTTTCTTTATAATGATGTTTAACACACACACAAAACAACTTATCAGTTCAACACAGAGATATAGAAATTAAAAATTAAAAAAAATTAAATCACTGGGCTGATATCGGATCAGTATCGGACAATACTCAGAATTTTTGGTATCAGATTGGTTCTGGAAAAATGGTATCAGTGCATCCCTAATATATTATGTCCAATTTTAGTGTGATACTTTAAATAAGAGTGTGGTTATTGGCTTGAATTTTAAAAATTCTGATTCAGTAAAATTATTGAATTTAATTAAAAAGTCTAATAATAATACAATTATACAAAAAAAAACTAATTTAAAAAGAAATTGATTATTTCTTAAAAAGTCATTTTTGGTTTTCAGCCAAGTGCATGCAGAATTTTTGGTTTTGGCCCAGAATTTTCATTTCGGTGCAGCCCTAGTTCTCACATTTCATTGTCCGCATTTTGATAAAAAAAAAAAATCTGGCCTTCAAATTACATCTCATCTGAATGCGTCTTCTTAAAAAGCCATTTGTGCAAGTGTTGTACCTAAACCACCGTTTAACCGGTTCAAGTTTCATACATTTTTTTTTTCCTCACAGCATTATTTATGCAATTGTAAATGCATTCAAGCCAATTCTGAGCTGCATGGCACTTCATATGCACACAGAAAAAAAAAAGAAAAAAAAAAACATTACTCAAATTGCTAATAAATGTAACAATTAATTACAAAGAAAGAAACTGCAAGCAACACATTGAATTAAAAGACTGAACTAGTATTTTCATTTGATTGGTAACAGTGTCTTATTCTAATTGAATGTATTGATTAAATGTATGCATTTTATTTAGTCAAATTGTTACATCCGATAAAATAAGGAAAAAATGCCCTTATACATTTCAAAATTCCCTTTAAATCAGTTTAAGGGGGGGGGGGGGATTCACAGCAGTGGCAGAAATGAAGTTTTCCACTACAAGGCTGTGGAAAACTTCATTTCTGCCACTGCTGTGAACTAACCAAGGCATTGAATATGAAGAATATGAAAAGCGGACCATGACAAGCTAATGGTCCCAAGTAAATCACACACAGCAAAATATTATTTAAACTGTCGTTACTGACAAAATCCCAGAAAATATTGGAGTATGATTTTATTTTTAAAAAATTGTCAACATCGTATACTAATAACATCATCTTTTCAAAACCCCATGAAGGTCACTATTCAAAAGACATCTAATAACCAGAAACTGCACACACAAGCCGAAGTAAAGATTTGCAAGACAAAGCATAAACTATCTTAGTAACCACAAGTAATCTTGATGTTTTCTTCCAAGCATTCACGTGCACTTGTAAATGATGCTGAATATCCATCAGAAACACCTGATGAAAAAAACTAAAGTGGAATTCACCAATGCTCTTGCATGTCTCCTAATCAGAGCAAAGAGCCACTGAGTCAAAGAAACTGCAAAAACTGCTGACAAACCCTGCAACTATAGGACATTCAAGGATTTGTCAAGGACTTTAGTGATGATACATGCTCCCTAATTTCAATTATGTGCATTACGCTACGTATTACATTACGTAGTAGATGTTTAGATACAATCTTGTTCAGTAAATTAAAGTACTTTGTCAAATGTTTCAGGCAAGTAAACAACCACAAAAAAAATAAAAAATCTAGGGCAGCTCTATACAATGTGGTAAGTAAGTGCTTCCCGTTGAGATAAATGGGTCAAACACCTGAACCACAGTGTCAGCACACATAACTGATTAACACAGAAACGCTGGAACAAATCAGATATCATTTGAACATTAAAACAATTCCAAGGGATTTTAGGGGGGAGGGAATTCTCCATGACCAAAACATACCTGTAGTAGAGGTGTTAAAAAATTTCCCAGGGTCCTCTGGCACTTTGTGAGCACTTCTCTCACTGCTGAGAGTGAAAGGGGCCCTGCTGGGGGCCACGGCCTCCACGCTGGCAGGCTGGTTCACCCTACTGTTGGGCTCCAGCGTCAGACTGGCCTGGGAGCCCCCTGTGGACGTCACTTTGGGTTTAGACTGGGCTACGCTACGAGACGTGACCGGCTTGGATTCGTCGTCACTGTCGAATCCGAACGGATCCTCTGAGCCATCACCTTCTGAGACCTTGGACCTCTTGGTCTGATCCGTCAACTCAGTCTTTAAACCAGGCCTCTTTGCTCCCACCTTGGCTTTGTAAGTCGTCTCACCCCATTTGGTGCTGAGCGTGGCCCTTTTATTGGACAGCACCTCGTCAAACTTGGAGGTCCCATCTCCTCCTCTTCGGCTGTATGTTTTTCCAAATCTAGACGTCATTGTGGCATCCGTCTCATATTCCCTGTAAACGATAAAAAATTGTTTCAAGAATAACTCACTGGCTGTTTTGCAATCAAATGCTGACTATTAACAATTTGCATCAAGATTAATCTGTTCATAATTAATAAAATCAACATTATTCTGCATTTTTCATGTCTGAACCTAAAAGATATTAGGGCTACTTATTATAAAATAGATGCACTCGTAAATGCACTCGCTTCTGTGCTGATAAAACATAGGAATCAGAATAATTTTATAATATGCGTTTGATTTCTATACACGTCTCACAAATAACAAAGTAAAAAGGGTTAAAAAGTAACTGCGTCCAACATAAGAAAAAACATCTGATGCAATAGGCCTAAAAACTGAGAAGTGTAAGCTTTGATAAACACAATAGCTAATAAAAAGCAGTGCAAGTTCCAAGATCCTAACTTCTATAACAGCTAGGCCTGACGCAACTATTGAATTAGTGTCTAATCGTGGATATTTGATCAAATCATAATTATTTGAGATAATCGCAATAATTGTATCAGATTTAAATCAGATTTTGCCAAAAAAAAAAAAAAAAAAAACTGTTCTCAAGTACAAAAACAGTCAGGTCTTTATACGAAATGAAGGTTTGTGGGTTTAATCAATTACATTAGCCTATATTATTATAATTAATTATACAAATTTTCACAGCATTAAGGTTAATACTATGGGCCTATCATTATAATTGTTTATTATAATATATTATTTACTACTGTTCTCCAAGTAAAAATATAACATTACACTAACATAAAACAGAATTAAATTATTAATCGCAATATTTGTATGACAATTAATCATCAGCAGAAAAATTCATGATTGTGTCAGGGTTACTAACAGCACTAAAAAGAACCAAAACTATCGATTTTAGACAAGCCAAGGCTGTAAAACTGTAGGCCTATTCCTTGAACTAAATGCCATGGGCACATTAATATGGCAATCATAAAGTACCATGGTATTACGATCTTAATAATTTGCCATTGGCTTTCAATCTAGCTAGTGCCAACTAAGCAACCCCAACAATATTAAACAACATTTATTATATAATACCTTTCGATATTTTTGCAAAGTTTGTGATTTTACATACACAAAGGCATCACAAATAACTAAATAAATAGGTTTAAAAAGTCACTTTGTGCTCTACATAAGAAAAACTAATCTGGTGCAATGTGCTCAAAAAGTGAGAAGTGTAATCTTAAAATGTCCTAACAACTAATAAAAGGCAGTGCAATATTGTGGCTATAATAGCACTAAAAAGAACCAAACACTATCATGAATATTAAAGTTCAATTCCATGAAGTAGCCTACTAAGTAAATGGCATGGCATGGCATATCAATATGGCAATCATTCAGTACCATGATATTACCATCATAATAACTTATAGCCCGCCATTGGCTTGCAACCTAGCTATTGCCAGAACTGGACAACCACAAAAATATTAAACATAATTTATGCTAGAAATCCATTCCACATTATTGCAAGCGCAGCGAATTTCCCTCAATAATCAGTAATAAACTAAGAAAGCTAAAAGCTAGTGTTATCCACACGCTAATTCTATTTATTTTACCTGCTGTCTTCTGTTTATCTGTCATTTTAGCAACTTTCTTTTCTTTCGCTAAGCAAATAATACATTAACGCAACGTTTTCCCTCGGATTAAAACGAAAGAGGGTCTAAAAACTAGCACAGTTGATAAAAACAACATATCCATGCTAACGGCTAATTGGCTAGCAAGAGGATTAGCATGAAGAAGCTAGCAGGCTAATAAGGCAATGCTATGAAATGCACTTCTTTTCCAGCATTAAAACTCATTTAATACTAGGTTACAGTGCATATTTAGAATGTACAGAAGAAGTGAGCCCACAGCAGGACCAAATGAGGTTAAATAACGTTACTCGCCAGGCTGGTGAAGAGAGTGAATCCGGGCCTTTGAGTTCCACTAATACTATAAACAAACACTAAATACTGACACGCACTGCCTCACGACCTCCACCAACACAGTTATACGTGTATATGAGATATGAGTTTCGATATAACTAAATATAAAAATTCACAGGCTTTCTATTTGAGTTTTCCTCATGTATTTCTCCCTCAATTGTTTCGGCTCTGAAACACCAACGGCCTCCATTCGCATTCCCCCTCCTTCACGTTTTCGCGTCACGACAATCGCGTCGCGGAAGAGGCGTATCAATCTTGACCAATCACAGGCCGCACTATGCATCCGGCGGAGGATTTTCGAGGCGTGTGATTGGCTAGTTTTATAAAGAGTCTTGAACTTGAACGCGATGGGCGTCACGTACTGCTTCTCATTGAATTATGGGGATTGTAGGCACTTGTCGGGTTTATGTTAAGGAATTTAATAAAATAATATTCGCATAAAATATATACACACCCAAGTAGGTTATATTCAACTATAGAATCTTTGGTTAGTACAAAAAAACAGTTATTAAACTGAATGGAAGAATAAGTCGGTTTAGGATTGTCAACATTTTGAGGCAAAAGTGAATGCAGCAAGCATGTTTTAATTTGTCTATGTAGCATTTTGTTTCATTTGTTTGTTTTGGTAAGGAATATGTTAATTTGTGTCATCTGACACTAACAGGTCAAGTGACCCACATGTATCCTAGCAACAAAACATGTAAACAAGAAGTATAAATTATAGACCACAAACTACGGCTAAGTCTCGATCACCCTCACTCTTCATCCATCTGTAAAGTAACTTAGAGCCTGGGGTTTTTTTAGCGGCATTTAGTGTTTAACCATAGTGAGAAACAAACACCTCTTTAGTCTTAAATGTTTGGGAACGTGATGTGGACACCAGTCAGTCAGGACAAGTGAAAGCATTTTGGGTTTTTTAGGATTTAAACAAAATGCACATCCAGTGGAGTCCTTTATCATCCAGGAATATGCCGCCCAGACCTCACACAAGGTGGGTTAATGCACAAGAAGTGTCATGAAGTATCACTAGAATCACTAGAATATAGGGTCCTAACTTTTTAAAACCTTTTTTCAATCTATAACGTTAGGGGTTTTACATTTTTAGATGCTACAAACCCCAAATATGATAATTCCTGTGCAAGGGACCCCCATCCTAAAATTTAAAAGGCAGCTATAGTTTCATATAGTTATAGCCTATTAGGCAGCTAAGACTCAATTTGAAGACTGTGTAAAAAATATATTATTAATATGCATAATATGTAATTTGGAAAATATTTAGTTTGTATTACATTACATTATACTCACTATGGTATGGCATTAAATAAATCTATGTTGTTAGTTTTATTTATTTTAATTTTTTTTACACTGTCTGAATTGTTCCCTATCCCCTATAGGTGGGAATGATCCTATATAGTGCACTATGTGCCATTCACCATGTAGAAAATAGTAAATGTGTGAACAAGTGACCGATTTTGGCTGCAGCTTCAGCGTGTAATTATAATGTAGGGGGCGGGATGCTTCAGATTCTAGAGAGCATTATTGGACAGAAAATCTGATGACAAGCTGAAGTGAGAGACTGTCTTGAATGTCTTGAATTAAATTCGAATTGTGTCATTGTTTTAAAGCACACTAGCTTATAACATTCAGGCTAAAATATTCATACTAAAAGCCAAAAAACTTTCATTTTGATTTCATGAGGAGTTCAAAGATAAAATAAACATAAACAACAAAACAAAAGTAAAGCGGCAGCCCATCATGGACGACTGCCGCAGATAAAGATAAAGTCCAGGCCTGGTCCCGTCTCGACTTCCACTGTCGTCACTCCTCTTTTTTTCATTCCGGAGCTCCTCTGTGGGACTCGGCTCTCGGCCCCACCCTGCTTGCCACAATCTTATTTATTTATTAATTTTCACATTTGTTTTTCTGTAAACTTTTCCATAGACCCCCTAGCAGTCCCTTGTGGCCCCCAGGCCTCAGTTTGAAAACCCCTGCTCAACTGTATGCTATATTAGACACCAGCATACTGTCCATAATTGATTTCTCAAATCAATGTTTCTGTGTTTTTTGCACTTCACAGATATAAAGCTAGTTCATTTCAAATGGCTACCCATTCAGTACTTTTGTCTTTCAGGTCGGCGCTTATAACCTCCCACATTTCACAACAAAACTCTACAAGAAGTGTAAGTTTGAATCTTCTTCATGACTCTGGACCACTGATCTATATAATGACATTCTATATAGATCAGTGCTCTGGACCAAATATATTTATTTGTCTTTGAAACTTTTAGCACATCACGTACTGTTATTCTATGATTCTAACAGGTGTCAGCTCGCTCACTAGGTCAGCGCACACAAGCTGGCCACACTAACCGCTGGCAGCTGCCTGGTGCTTTAGGCAGTGACCTGTTGGGACAGGCGCAGGTTCAGAGGGCAGAGGAGTTCGGCAATAAATCATTAGACAGAAAAAATTATTCAGGTGAGATGTGCAATTAGCCTAAAAATGCAAACGAATTACATGTTTTGGATCAGGAATATTAAAACTCAGATATAAGTATTAAGGAAAAATTGTCTTGAACAATACATTATTCCATATAAATACATTTAATACCATATGAAACCTTTTATCACAATAAAATAATAAATATAATGTAAAAAAAAAAAAAGAGACCATAACCCAGTCCATGTCAAAACATCATAACAATAAAAAAAAACATACACAATACAAAATATCTTCTAAAATATTTATTAGACCCATCAAATACCTAAATACAAAACATTCAGCCCTTTTGCTCTTTTTTCACTTTCACTCATTTCAATTTGCAATGACTTTTAGTCACCAGATGTGACAGCTCTTAAAGGGGTGGTTGATTATGATTTCACTTTTCTAACTTTAGTTAGTGTGTAATGTTGCTGTTTGAGCATAAACAACATCTGCAAAGTTAAAGTGCACAAAGTTCAAAGCAAACGGAGACATTTGCTTTTAAAGAATTCAATTTTTAAGGACTACAACTGTCAGGGTTGTAACAGGCAGGATGCTGAGACGAGGTTTAAGTAATTCAAAAACAAAGTATTTATTTATGAGAACTGAAATGGTTTCAGATTACAAAATCAAAAGACAAAACTCCAGGAATCAAACATTAACCATACAAAGACAACCATAATCTGACGACGACAGACCAAGACTGAGTAAAACACTGGGGTATATATACACAGGCAAACAGGATGATTAACAAGACACAGCTGACACAAATTAACTAATAAAACAGACCGGGGAAAACAGGACTAAACCAAAATCACAAAAGACAGGGGAAAACGGATCACAGAAACTGAAAACATAGAAACAGATTCATAAAACAGAACTCAAAAACCTCAAAACGTCACAACAACAGGACTACACGACATTCCTCCCGGGTTAGTGACATCACTAACCCTAAAATTTACATAAACCCCGCCCCTGGAACACGATTTATAGATTATCAAGACAGAATATGCTAATCAATGACTAGAAGATAACTACACATCAGCTACATAAATTCATCAACTAACCATTCAGAAACGTCCTGTTGCTTCTACATGTCGTCACTACTTCTTGAATCTCTCCATCATTGACTCCATTGACATCATCTGAATCCGGTTTGAACATAAAAGGCTAAAAGTTTTTGAAATTTTCAGTGCATGTCTGTGTGAGGTAAAAGGACAAGAGCTGTTGAAGCTCTGCCCTCTGTGCTGGGAGCAGCAGCTCATTTGCATTTAAAGGAACAGACACAAAACAGTGCGTTTTTGCTCACCCTCAAAAAGTGACAATTTTAACATGCTATATACAAATATCTGTGGGGTATTTTGAGCTAAAACTTCACATACACACTCTGGGGACATCAGAGACATATTTTACATCTTGTGAAAAGGGCATTATACCACCCCTTTAATAAATGTATGAAGAGACATGTTTCACTAACATTTCACAACCACAATGCGTCACAGTATTGTCTTCATTTCAACACTATATCCGATTTATCATATTAATCTTAATAAATCTCTTCAGTCAGTCTGTCAGAGGTCTGGTATTTCTACTTTATTTATAAAAAATAAAATAAAAACACTTAGTAAGATAGATCAAATGTATCTATTATTCATGATGAAACATTTATTCTTCTGTAAGAGTGTTCGGATTTGGAAAAAGCTCTTTTATATCAAGGAGTAACCACTCGCATTAATGCGATGGGTTTTACCCATAATGCCACAGCGCGCCTTCAGCACTGACTTTTGCCAGAATCCTGGGTTTACCAGGGGGATACGAGTGCCACTCTATGCCAACCCGCCGACCTGGTGTCACAAACCTGGCATCATTTTAGAGATAGGCACCTGTAGGGTTTTGGCATAAGAGTTGTATAAGAGGAATTGGCAGTTACGCACATGAACGACCTTTACAAAACCCCCCTTTTTATTTAAAAGACAGTATGGCTTTTGATTCCTGTGCCAGGCTTCTGTGAGTCTGTTTGATTCAAAATAATCAGAATATTGCGGTGAAATAGAGGTGGACATGCTGAGAGGCGTCTGCTTGAATTGAATGAGTTTTCACATCCAAGACACTGAATATGCAGATGTTAAAAGACACTCTCCACAAATAACAAACTGGTGTCCTATTATTTGTTAAAGCCGTGAAGGCAAAAAACCCTTTTATTTTTTTTATTTTTGTGTGTGTGTGTGTGTGTGTGTGTGTTATTTTTTATTAAAGGCTTAGTGCACCCAAAAATGAAAATCCTGTCATAATTTACTCACCCTCATGTCGTTCCAAACCCGTAGGACTTTCGTTTATCTTCGGAACACAAATGAAGATCTTTTTGATGAAATCTTAGAGCTTTCTGTCCTTCCACTGACTACACAACTACCACTTTGACATTTCAAAAAGTTAATAAAGAGATCGTAAAACTAATCCATTTGAATTGAGCTGTTTAGTCCACATTTTCTGAAGAGACTCGATCGCTTTATGAACAGATTTGATTTAGGCTTTTATTCACATTTAAACATTGATCAGCGAACAACCTGCTTGACGTGCGAGAACAAACCTCATTGGTTCTTGCGGAAGCTCAAACGTGCTGCGTAACACAAGAATGAACCTCATTGGTTCTCGCACGTCAAGTGAACATTTCCGTTTACCACAACTGATGTGTGAATTGATGAATGTTTATATGTGAATAAAAGCCTAAATTCAGTCAAGTGTTAATTATATAAAGCGATCTTTCTTTGTCTCTTCAGAAAATTTGGACTAAACCACTCAATTCATTGGAACGACATGAGGGTGAAACGCCTAATTAATGACAGAATTTTCATTTTTGGGTGAACTATTCTTTTAAATATGTTAATTAAATATGTTATTAAAAAAATTATATTTTGTTATTTGAAAGTGCTCTAAGCGATGTTGGGTGACCTCACTTCTTGTTGACGTTCGAAGTATTGTCAAATTCGTGACTTTGCGCGTTCCTTCTCCTTTTCCCTCTTCTTTGCTATCTGTTCATCGGAACGTCGTCTCTTTGGTCGTGTGTCGGCCATATAAAATTCAAGAGAATATAATTCTAACGTTAGTCGTTGTCGTTGTCTAGGACATCTCTCCTCTAGCTAACTTCATCTTCATGCTTCTCTCTCCTCCACTCCCCACACCCCCCTTCATGTGCACGAGCACTAACCCCCCAACCCCCACCCCCAAATCATTCTTGTCAGTTATTGGCTGGAACACTGTTTGTTATGTTTCGTGGGCCAGGTTGGGCCAGTTTGTTTTTGTTGCCGTTTGTGGAGCCTGGGCTGTCTTCAGAGACCGCGTTTTTTTACAGTGTGTTCAAGGGACAGGCAGCTAGCGGATAGTGAGGAGATGTTTGCTGTATGTGACAAAAAATGTTTTGGCCTAAAAAACGCGTGACATCGCTTAGAGCACCTTTGAACACTGTCTTGTTCCAAACCTGTATGACTTTCTTTCTTCTGTGGGACACAAAAGAAGATATTTGGAATAATGTTGGTAATCAAACATTTTTGATGACCATCGACTTCACAAAATTACTTCTCAAAATATCTTCCTTTATATTCCACAAAAGAAAGAAAGTCATACAGGTTTGAAACAAAATTAGGGTGATTAAATGCTGATTTTAACTTTTGGATGAACTATTCCTTTTAGCTATTATCTTGTTACACCATCCCAGCAGGCCGTTGATAGTGGATTTTTTCTTTTTCTTTTTTTTTCTTTTTTTTTCTTTTTTTTTTGTCCAATACTTTGTCCTTTCTCTATTTAAAAATGTCCAACACATAGTTACAGATATACAAAACTGTATAACTGAAACTAACAAGATCTATTGTTTAGAAAAACAAACAATTACTAACTATTCACTGTCTATTATTATAACAGGGTTGCAAAGATGGCATGCAAAATTATTTATAAAAAAAAACAATCATAATATATAGAGGTTAATTAGTATTAATGAGAAGTGCAAAAGTATGCATAACATTATTGAAAAATATATAGTAAATTTATGATTTAAAAAAATAAGAACTGCCCAAACAAACAGTGATTGCTGGAGTTATGAAACAAAGCATAATTAAAAGGGTTATTCTTATATTCGTAATTTGCATAAATTTTTCATTATTTTCTCTCATTTTCATTAATGCACACAGCCATCTGTCACAGACATATGTTTGCTCAAAGCTCAAATATCTGGATCACTTCATCCTATTCTTAAACACGCACACACACTCAGATTTTCTCTCACTGTGTGTTTATGTTGCAGCTGACCCCATGGCACTCCACTGGCACGAGACTGCCACTAGCTGCCCACATTCCCCTTTGCCACGTCTCGTTCACCCGCTCTCGGCCAGCCGACGTGCCCGACTCTGGTATGTTGCCAGGGACAAGTGGACTTCCATGACAACTGTTTAGCGGGAGAGAGAGACGGGCAGGCGAGGGGAGAGGGGGACAGTTTATCTCACTCCAGGATAGATCTGTGGGAAATCTGCCAAGCCACATGCTATCATTATGGAGCAGGTTGGATAGCACATTAGAAAATGACAACTTTCAATTTGGTGGGCTTTTGAACACAAAGACTATCAGGAGGGGCCGCAGAACACTTGGCACTGAAGCACTGTGGGATGAGAGGGGATTAAAGTGACAAAGTGTGTGTGTGTGTGTGTGTGTGTGTGTGTGTGTGTGTGTGTGTGTGTGTGTGTGTGTGTGTGTGTGTGTGTGTGTGTGTGTGTGTGTGTGCGTGCGTGCGTGCGTGTGCGTGTGCACATATAATGTCTCTCTTTACCTTTATATACAGCAAAGATGTCACATGGTCCTCAAAGCTTGACACTCCAGAGGAACGATTTGATGTTTTGTCTCGCAGAGTGGCCCATAACGCTAAACCAGGTATGACGTACTGGAAATCGAATTGGCGGTGTTTGCTACGTCAGAAATCATTATTGCTATTACTCAAATTAAAGGTTTAAGGGACAGTTTAACCAAAAATGAAATTCTCTCATCATTTACTCACCCTCATGCCACCCCAATGTATATGAGTCCCTATAATGCCTTTGATTGGCTGACACTTGTTTGACACTTGAAAAACCACACACAGCCATTATAATGGTAAAAAGCATTGATGTATAGTTAAAAATATTAGTTTTTTTTTAATATATATACCCCTATCATTTTGCTTCAGAAGTCTAATGGATTACTGTCACGATCACTGTGTGATCACTTTATCTGCAGAAAGAAAGTCATATATTTCGGGGATGGCATGAGGGTGAGTAAATGAGAGAATTTTGAAACTATACCTTTAAGGATTTGAACAACCATGTTATACAAGAAAAAATGATGCCTCAAATTATGTGATTTGTGAATAAAAGGTGAGCTGTTGTATTTCTAAGTCATTTTCACCTGGATGATGATTAAAATGACTGAATAAATCCCATAGATTTACATTGAAGAATGGACCAGAGTAATATCTAGAGACCAGAATATCATACAGGGTGGATGGGTGGTCTCCTATGATTTAGGATAGTAAGCCAATACTCAGAACACCAAGAAAGCAACACCCTAGCAACCACCTAGAACACATAGGTAAACCACATACAGTACACTGCGTCCGAAAGCTTAGGCTGCTGGCTTGTTGCCTTACTGCCCTATCTGGCAATAGCAGCATTTGTGCAAGAAGGGGTGAATGTGATTTCACCAAGTACAACATGTTCCTGGATCAACATCATAGTTGATCCTGGAACAACATTCGATCAACCAATCAGATTTGAGGGACACGTTTACAGTTTATGTCAAGTTTATGCTTTCAACCAGGGTGAGGTGCTTCTACATCAGTGTTATTCACCTATACCCTCTGATTTTTGGGATAAGTTGTTGTTATGGTTAGGGTTGGGGATAGGGTTAGGACTATGTTTTCTGACAGGAATGTTGTTCCAGAATCCAGGATCAACAAAATATGTTGATACAGGAACATGCTTTACTCTGCAAAATCGTGGCGACCTGCACAAAGGTGCAGAATCTGATTTTGCCAAGTACAACATGTTCCTGGATCAACATCTATGTTGATCTTTCATGGAGCAACATTACATTCAACCAATCAGATTTGAGGGACAAGTTTACTGTTTATGTCAAGTTTAGGCTTACAAACAAGCAAGAAAATGGCTAACCACACACTGAATTCAATCCAGACTAATGCATGGTGCAAAATGTGCAAAGTGCATGTGAATTAAAAGCTAGACAAGCAGACGTTTCAGCACATTCAGCACTTTTGGTTCTACACACCAGAAGCAATAGGATTTTTTTACCTATTTGGAGCACAACATTTTTTTCATGTCTGTTTAGACTTACAATCAGGGTTTGGTGCTTCTAAATCAGAGTTATTCACCGTTAGTCACAGTATCATTTTCCTCATAATTTATCGATAAGATATGGTTTTGGTTTAGGTTTAGGTTTAGGTTTAGGTTTAGGGGTAGGGATATGGTTATGGTTAGGATCAAATTTTTGGACATCAACATGTTGATCCAGGAACTTGGCAAAATCAGGATGATTTCGGACAGAATTCTGAATTCTGAGGCAGCATAACAGTTTAATGATCTACAACAAAACAGAGAGAGCTTTGTTGCTATGCAAATATTTACTACAATACTAATTTCTCACTAGAAATGACATCAAAAGTCAAGGAAAAAAGTCAAGGAATCAAATGCAATCTATGCTGCCTTCAAAAATCAATCAGATGAAGGTATCTCATTCTCAGTAGACAGGATGTGACATGATCATCGAATTCTGACATACCTTATTGCCTTTCTACCTCCACATTTTTTAGCTTTCAGATGCAACCATAGTGACTCCCTGGCAATGACCAACCCTAGGGGCCATAGAGACTTAGGGATGGGCTGTTTTGATTTATAGCAATGCCATAGCAACCACCTACAATTCCCTAGCACAGTTACAGGGGACAAAATGCACTCACATTTCGTTCAGAAAATGTTCAAATCTAGTTTCTTCTGTTTATTCCCACTGCCGTTATTCTATTCATATTTCTGCATGAATGATATATAATGATGATATTCTAAATGTCTGTCCTTTTTGTGCATGTTCATAGATGCAGTACTGGAATGTCTTGGAGTCAAATGGAAGTTGCATTGCTCCGTCCTGAGTAGTTCAGACACGTTATCTGAGTTGTATACCAACAGCAAGAGACAGCAGGATGTTGAGCTACAGGAGAGAGCAGGTATGGTGCTGTATAGATCAATGGATTTAAAAATGCATTTAAAAAAAATGTTTTGGGTTTGTTTGTTTTGGGGTTGTTTTGGTTTTGTTTTGTTTTGTTTTGTTTTGTTTTGTTTTGTTTTGTTTTGTTTTGTTTTGTTTTGTTTTGTTTTGTTTGTTTTGTTTTGTTTTGTTTTTCGTTTTGTTTCGTTTCGTTTCGTTTCGTTGCCTCCCATAATGTGCATTTTCAGAAATCACATTTGCCTGAAGACGTAACCAATAGCATCAGTGTGCAACCTGAACACTCTCAGTTAGGGGTACAGATATCACACACTTTACCTATAAAATTACCTTAAAAGATTCCTTTGAAATAGTTGACACCACCCAAAATGCATTATATAATGAGCACATGCTTGGGAGAGAGCTGTTTATTTACAAAATAGTTCATTAAAATCGTCATAAAATATGCAGGACAATAACTGAGAACGATTATGGTGTAATAAATAATGCAAAAGAGAAGATCATGTTATAGTGACCAGTGTTATCCTTGTGATCATAATAAATAGACCACAATATAACTTATAAATATTCAACATATTTATCATAGAGCTTGTGAAATAGACATACTGAAAAACAGAAATTCAGTCCGTCCATTTTGTGTTGTGATATTGCAGTCATTGGGAAAGACAGCAGAGTTAGTAGTTCTGCATGTGAGAGAGGACTTGTCTACAGGAAGTGGCTTCTCAGAGGTCCTTTGACTCTCCAACTGCCTGTCAAAGATGACTCCATCAATAAAGAGGGTAAGCGCTAAAAGGGCATCATTTTTTATTATATTAGAGCGGTAAATGACAAGCTGTGTCATCATCTCTTGTTGACTTGCTGTCACATGAGTTTCTGATCTAAGTGTACTCTCAGAGATGTTGACTGATGAGGGGGCACACAGTGACAGTTATGGAGTAATACAGTTATGTAAGAATCTCTCTTGTGTTCCAGCGTTGTCTTTTGCCCTGCGTACACTGTATGACCCTGAGGAACGCCCTGATGAGTGGGGAGATGCCATACTCTCCACTGCTGCATTACTGGGAATGTCAAACCTCTTCCGGAAGTGAGTATTAACCTCTTCCTCTTCAAATCTGTTCTTGAACTGGCAGATTCATTCGGGCTGGTACATGATGTCCAATACACAAGCTACTGCAGTCACTGCCACTGGCGTGCGTGCGTGCGTGTGTGTGTGTGTTATTAAGTAATAAACGCTAATCCAGAAGTCCATAATTCCACACCCTGGTCTCTAGAGAAGTTTGTTTTGTCCAGTTTTAGATTAATTCATATCCAGGATGTTGGGTGGAACTGGATGTGAATTGTGGCAGTCACTGAAGATATTTTTCATATAAGATCAGCTATGTTCCACCCAGCCTAGTTTAACTCAACATGCATTGCATCACAGTCCGTGTCTCCCATGTGTGCGTCAATTTGTAATTATCCAAATCAAATTTTATACAGTCACGAATACTTACATGTTTAGTTTTGGAATGAATACACAGTGTTGTATGATATATCAAATATTATATAATTTTGAGACTGATGCATATGATAAACAGGTGTCTTACAGAGATGTTGGCACATATCTCGTCTTCGACTGTGTGCAGCTTTCATCAAGTGTCCTGCAAGGTAACTATTATTATTATTATTATTATTTTTGTTGTTGTTATAAAACTATAATGAAATGGATCCTATTCCTATTCAATCCTTTTCTATTGTTCTTTAAATGACCAATAGGGGGAGCTCTGTATTCAGCTCTGTATTTAGTGTATAAAAGTCTATTAACCTCTTTTTGTGTTTTTCAGTTTAAAGAGACTTTTCTCCAGAGAGCATGTGAGCGCTGGTTGGAGCTGTTCCTAGTGACCGAACTCTCTTTCCACATAAAACTCAAAGATTTGCCTTTTGACCTCATGCTGAAGACCCTGCGTTCTCCAAGGTCTCATACTTTTTCTCAACTTTTTTAAGAGTATCACTGACAATTCGCATCGGGAAACACTTGCATCATGATCTTGCTTGATTGCATTACTTTTGCATAAAGAATATGAAGCGTATTTTTATAGGACCGTTAGGATTGTTCAGTAGTTTACATTAGTTAACTATTTTGCATTGTGACTTTCATCCCAAGCCTTAGTTTGTTTATAATCCTTTTTTTTAATCTCAGGAATAATTAGATTCTCAGTCATGAAAAGTCATACATTTATCGTGAAAATAGTCCTGATTTTTGTAATGTCACTCTGCAAAACATGAAGGTCGTAAAATAGACTTTTTTTTCCTTGATGTAAAATATATATATTTATTTTTTCTGTTGATTTTTTGGGTGACGTATATCCTGGCCATTCCTTGCAAGTTTTTAAAGCACTTTTCTGAGCTTGAAATAACCTTCTGCATAGATAATGACTATTTAAAACGCATCAAAAATGAGCAGATGGAGTAAATCAGCAGGAAACTAATAAGGTCTCTGTGTCTAGACTGTTTGCATCTAATGAATATGAGGTCTTGAGAGCAGTGCTGTACTGGCTCTACCTGAAGTTAAACCCCCTCCGAGAGACCCTACCTGCCCATAGCATCATCATCCACTTCTTCTCCAGGTACATAACCTCCATCAAACCATTTACAGCTATCAGCAACAACACAATGCACGTGGTCCATTAGTATAATTCCAGTCGGTAAAAACCCCATTTACAGAAGACATTACAATAATTCAATGACTTCAATTGTGCAGCAAACTACATTCTTTTTTAAATGACCTTGATACTGCTTAGCTACTTTCATGCACATATGCTGTTTTTAATGACATCCCTCCATCATGTATCTGTCTGTTTCAGGGAAACGGCTGTTTTCTTGGAACAGCCTCAGGGTCAAAAATACATCACTATCTTTCAAGCTCTTCATATGCATGGCATTACTGAATGTAAGTTTTGGATGCTTCATGAATACCAATTTTTCACAAGCTCACAAACTAACACCATCTACAACATTAAAATGAGCCTCAAAACCAAGCAGACATCTTTGATTTTTCACCAGATCTCCTAATACTGTTGCGCCCCATCGTTAGCTTAAATGAAAACAGACAGTTTGGCAGAATAATGAGTATATCTGACAAACAGTGTGTCCCAGCTACAGGCTCACGTCATGGACACAATCAGAACTATCCACTGGACATCCAACACACACCCAGCATGTGATATAACCCACCCCTACCCAACAGACATGACAACACTATCAGCTATTCAGAAAACGCCTCACAAACACAGTCATGTTATGTGTGCCATTTTGTTGATCTTAAGGGATAAGTTTATCCAAAAAGGAACATTTTGACATCATGTGCTCACCATCACGTCTTACCAAACTTGACTTACTTTCTTCAGTGGAACACAAAAGAAGATCCTTTGAGATATATTTTTTTGGGCCATAAATTCCAATCAGATGGGTTCTACAGTAGCTGCATTTACATGCAACCAAATAATCTGTTAGCAATCATACGGACTGAAAAGACTGAAAGCCATCTGAACTCGATTTAAATGGAATTTCATTCGGATTGGAAGGGGTAGACCTGAAATAAGAATCATTCAGATCAATAAGAAAGAATTAAGCATAAACGCTTGACTGTTTTCTCAATCGGATCCCAAAAGTGTGGGTTCATATAAACAAAACTTTCAGAATTTAAAACTGGATTGGATTCATTCCGACCGACTGATGAAAATTAGTTACGGTAATGTAAACATAGCTAATGTTGTTTTGGACCCCCATTGATTTTCATTGTATGGATGAAAAAATTAAAAGAAATTAAGAACACTGTAAAAACTTCTTCAAAATATATTATTTGTGTTGCATAGAGAGAAAGTCAGAATAAACTTTTTGGGGGGTGAACTATCCCTTTAATATAAAATGCTCTGTGTCACTTTCATAACATTGTTGAGTGCCAAGACATGTCAAATTGACATTCAGAATACCTATTAGCGGTGTTTGCTCATACGCCGGATTATGGATCTGAAGAAATTCTTAAAGTTGGCATGAAATGGAAGTTGCAATTGTATTTTCTATTATTACATATATCTGAGTGAAATGCTTCTCGAATAAATAAAAAAATGTTGGATGGGACTTGATTATGTCCACCAGGAATTGATTGGATCATTGAAATACACTGTTTGATATTAGTATAGATCTCATGTGATTGGCAGGTTGTCCCGCTCTCACACAGTAAACACGAAGAGAAGAGATGTCGCATTTGAGGAATAAGTGTGTAATTTGTGTGGTAGAATTAAAAACAAAAAGGTCTTGTCAATTAATCACACACAATACTTGTTAGGAAAAGTAGCTTGTTACTGGAAAAGCTGTGCTGTTTGCACACAACTGCAAAGTATGCTTAAGTTAGTAGCGCTGCTACTTTTAGTCTACTACCGAAAACTATATTTGAGTTGTGATGTTTATGTGTGTTGATGTCTCAGGGCAGCATCTGCAGGAGCTGCAGAACATCAGAGTGCTTCCTGAATCCTGGCTGCTGAGCATCCTGTCAAACCATTATCAAACCGTGAGCATGTGTAGAGACCTCAAAACACAACACCATATTCAACCCACCCATCACTCCAGTTGTAGTGCCATACTTAATTCATGACCTGCTTGTTTCAAAGCAGCTTTATATAAGTTGTATTTGACTTAAGTACGCAAGTGAAAACTAATTCATTAGCTTCATGGTTAATCTGTATGGTTTTTTTCCATAGCTTCACAGCGGGGGCAACATGGTCGTGACTGACTTCTCCAAACAAGCCATCCGGTTTGGAATGATGTTTGATAGGGTGCGGTACACTTTCTGATACTTTAACACAGATGTGTTATTTCTAGAGCTCCATGTTTTTCTGTCCTTCAGTCACTCGTTATTTCTGTTGTTGCAATATGACGAAAGTCAATCCATTTTTAACCTATTATGTGTTTGTGCTCTTTTACTTGCTTGTAAGCCTGTATTTTGTGTGTTATGTGTTCTGTCGGCGTACAGGAACAAGAGTGCTGCACTCAAACCATCAGCCTCTGTGGTTTTTACTTTCTTCTCCAAACTGCTAAATTGGGTGAATCAGATACGTACAACTTCTCCATTGAGGTTAGAGCACTCACAGGTTCATACCCTTGTGAAAAAGGGCACGTGATTGTATTTAATGTGCACTTGTAGTGTACTTCAAGTCTTAAAAGTATATATATAAAAAAACTGTATTTGCAGATAATATAATATTAAATAAATAAAAGCTCACTTAAGTACAGTACACATTTCTATGGAAGCTTATTTCCGCCAGAATAAACATTTTTAAAGGATAATTTTGACTTTTTATCTCACAATTGCGAGGCATATAAATTGCGAGTTTATATCTTGCAATTCTGACATCTTTTCTCAGAATTGTGAGATATGAACTCGCAATTGCGAGTTATAAAGTCCAATTCTAAGGAAAAAAGACTGACTTTTTCACAAAAGTCACACAATTCTGACTTTATATCAAGCAATTCTGAGATAAAAAAAATCTATTGCGAAATGTAAACACAATTGTGAGAAAAAAAGTCAGAATTGTGAGATAAAAAGTCGCAATTACCTTTTTATTTTTTTATTCTGTGGTGGAAACAAGGTTCCATAATATTCAGTTAGTATATTATTTTTAAAGTATATTATTTCAGCAATAAATACTCTTTTTAAAAGTATTCTAAAGTGTAATTATTTTTAATTGGGGGACTTTATACCTTATAATGTCTTAAGTATCCACCAGATGGCACTTTCAGATGGAGCTATCAATGTATTTAATTGGTGGTGTTCATTTTAATTTGTAAATATAAAGATACAGTTTACCCAGAATAATGCCATGATTCATGCACCTTTATGTCATTTCAAAGCTGAATTACTCACAACAGAGGAAATTTAGAATGGCCTAGCTGTTCTATAGGATAAAAAACTAAAACAATGAGGTCTGGGGCTGTCAAGCAAAAAAAAAAAAGGCCCAAAAGAAGCCCCTACAATACCAAATCACTATCTCTCTCTCTGTGTAGAGGTTAAGACACTGGGATCCTGCTGTATCACAGTCTTCCATAGTGAGCCGTCCATACTGTATGAGGCCAGATCGATCGGTGTGCTATCACATCACAGTGCAAAGCTTCGCCAACGGCAAGTGGCAAGAGCACAGCAGTGGCCCTGTCAATCAAGAGTTTGGCTTATGTAAACGCCGCAGTAGAAGCAAGGTACCAACACACAAACACACTGAAACAAAACTAGAGACACTGCAATGATTGGTTTGACAGAATAACCTGAGGCCTGTTGCATGAAGCCAGTTTCAGTTAGTTTGAGCAAACTCTGTTTTTTCGGGCTCAAAAAAATGTGTATGGATTTGTATGTTTTTGTCAACTCTAAACCTACTCTGAAACTCAGAGTTTGTTCAACTAGCTTTATGCAACAGGCCTCTGAACACTACCAGTTTAACAGTTATTGCTAAATAACGGTTTAAATATACATATATATATATATATACACTAAATGAAAATGAGAAAAAGCTTAAATAAAATGAATAATGTTTATTTTATTTCAAGTAGTTATTTTTATTTTAAAATAGTTTTAAATGGTATTAGTTTTAGTTAACTATAATTGTCCTGATAGTGATATAAATAATAATTATTATTTTTGTAGTCTAAACATTATTTAATCATCATTACTGAATTATTATCTTTTCAAAAAGCGGATCTGTATTCTGTACAGAAAACAATAAACTTAATGACAGATGCTTCATTATAACAAAGTTACAATTTTCTAATTTGTCTTTTTCAACAGCCGTTTCAGATTGAAGGACTTTTTCCACCCATCCTGGTCACCTTTGCTCTGGCATTCCCATTTTGATGCTGCCTCTGCCTGGGATTTTTGCTGTTAAATAAAACAAACAGTCCATTTCATAGTAAATATATTAATGGATTATATCTAATGTCAAAATGCTTTTGTATTTTTCATGTTCATGCATGGTGAATGGCTATGTCTATTAACAGCTATACTACTTATGCTCTAAGAGCCACTGGATTATATGTGAGTAATGCACATGCTTGATATGCTTGCTTAATTATTGATGCTTTATTTAAACAACATTACTAAAAATAGCATAGAAATGCTTAGGTTTATATAACTTAAAGTTCTTGCGAAGATACCCAGCATATTTTAATGTACAATCCATCATAGGATATGTAACATACGTCCACTTGACATGACCATAACTTGACTAAAACCATGAACTAAACTTGAACATGAACAAGACTCACCAATAGCAGAATACAGGCAGAATAAAGATAGACAAAAAACAATGGTAACATGAGGGCTATATATACGGACTAATGACATAACAAGACACACCTGAAAACAATGAATCAATAAGAACATGACACAAACCAATCAGAACATGACATGAGGGCAAGGAATCAAATGACCAACAGGAATGACTGCATCCAAAATCGCATACTTGCCTACTATATAGTATGCGAAAAACAGTTTTACAGTACTCATAAAAGAGTATGCCAAAAAGTACCGGATGACCAACCTCTTCTGGCGAGATTCTGAAGTGTGCATAAGATGGACACTTTACTATCCCATGAGGCCATGAGAGAGGATTTATGAATGGCAGTAAAGCGACTTAACTGACGCTAGGAGGTCACATGATAATGACAACATGGCGAATGTAGTACTTCCAGATAACATTCACACACATTCATGCTATACTGTAAACCCTAACACTCAAAATAATTAATTGGTGTGAGTAGGACAAACTTAAATTAAACTAATTAGTTCAGTCAAATGAACTTTTATGAGTATTTAAAACTTTCTTTTTCTTTTGAGTTCACAAAACTGACACATTTTAAGTAAGTTGAATAGTTTCAGTGTTTTGAGTTTCGTGAACTTGTTCCTTTTAATTTAGACAAACTTAAATTTAACTGAAACTGGGCTGGGATTTCTATTTCCCAGCATGCTTTGCCATGACACTCAAAAGGGAGAGTAAATTCCAAAATATACCCCCGGTTTCACAGACAAGGTTTAAGCCTAGTCCCAGACTAAAATGCATGTTTGAGCTGTTTTAACTGAAAACAACTTGCGCTGACGTATCTTAAAATATGTCAGTGTCATTGTTTTGTCTCAAGATGCACACCAGTAATGTTTTTTTTTTCTAAGGCACATTTATGAAAGCTACTTAAATGTCCTAATTGAACTACCGTAAGGCCTAATCCTGGCTTAATCTAAACTCTGTCTGTGAAACCGGGCCTAAGTGTTACATAATGTTTTTTTTTATTATTATTTATTTATTTAATTTTTTTGTGCCAGATTAATATTAAGTGGGAGATTTAGTAGTATTTAATGTTTTGTTATACTAGTTTAGAAGAGTTTCTGTCATGTTGGATCTTTTGGGGGGGGGTTGCCATCATGGTAACGAGTGGAGCGTGAGCTTGGTTTGAGAACAGTGTATGTTATTTTATTTTTTAATATTGTTGTAACAATATAACTATTATATTGTTCAGCATGTGCTATGCTATGCTAATGCTATCAAAGCATTGTGTAACCAATTAGCATTTACTGAATCAGCTGGTTAAAGTTTAGATTACATGATAATCTTAAATTGTGTATGAATTAGCTTACTCAAATATTTCAAGTTAAGAGCAATTACAATGTATGAGTATAAATTAAAAACGTTAAATTTCTTAACTTAAAAAATTTGAGCTAACTGATTACCTCAAATTATTTCAGTGTTTAATAATTTGCATATCCTTATTCAGGTTTACAGTGTAGGCTACCCATAAGTTATCCCTAAAATCAGAGGCATAGTTGAATAACACTGATCATTGCACCTAACCCTGGTTGTAAACCTAAACTTGACATAAACTGTGAACTTGTCCCTCAAATCTGATTGGTTGATTGGAATTTTGTTCCTGGATCAACACATTTTTTTTCCAGGAAAAACAAAGATGTTGATCCAGGAACATGTTGCACTTGGTGAAATCACGTTCTGCATACATGCAATCTCAATCAAAAATTCTTCTTCTTCTGCAGAAAGCAGTTATTGCATCATTAGCTGTTGTTTAAAGCTCATTTCTCATGCCTCGATCTGACTGTCCACGTCAACACTGTGGGCTGTCGTCATTTGGCTCATGCAACCTCAAAATAGTTTTCCCCCCATTTGAAATGTGCTGCAATGCTATTGTTTTCAGGAGCTGCGAATTGAGGGAAGAGGAAGCATGCTTTGCGTTGTGTGCTCTGTGTTTTCACATGGGCAAACTGCCACTGAGGAAGCAAAGCTATCCTAATCACAATACATGCTGGAAAAAGCTCAGTGGAGCAGTGCGGATATAGAGCAGCCGTCCACAGACTTTTAAATAAAGCTACTCCGCTGCTTTGACCCGCGACTGACTTCCACTGACCCACATTTTAATTCGAAAGTGAGTCTGAGAAAGCAGAAAACCTAGATTTTAAAGAGGGTCTGTTATGCTTTTTTACATGTTCAACTTTCTTTAGATGTTGCTTTTTAAGAATGAAAAAGGTCTGAAAAGTTACAAAGCACAAAGTTCACTCCAAAGGCAGTTTTTATTTATATCAGTAAGTGTTTCTTGTGGTGATAGTAGTGTGTTGAAACTTGTGGTTATGGTAAGGAGTGTGACATTCCCAAAATACTCTCGAAGCGGTTGGTTGACCAACCACAACACACTGGTTCAACCAACCAATTAGAGTGCATTGTGCTTTTCAGAAGGAGAGGCTTCATAGAGATGGGAACTAAACAAGGGTGAGATTTCCGAGAGCATCATTGGCCAACTATAGTTGCAATTCCATCATTACCAACAGTTCAACGATTTGGCGTTTCCTGAAACAAACATTCGCAAACTTGCGTGGTTGGTACAGCTATCGAGCTGTGATTAGAAGCATAATTTCTTTTTAAATGACATGTGGACTTAATAGATTCTGCTCATGGGCACAATAAACATGCAGTACATTATCCTTCATTTTATATATATATATATACAGTGAGGAAAATAAGTATTTGAACACCCTGCTATTTTGCAAGTTCTCCCACTTGGAAATCATGGAGGGGTCTGAAATTGTCATCGTAGGTGCATGTCCACTGTGAGAGACATAATCTAAAAAAAAAAATCCAGAAATCACAATGTATGATTTTTTAACTATTTATTTGTATGATACAGCTGCAAATAAGTATTTGAACACCTGAGAAAATCAATGTTAATATTTGGTACAGTAGCCTTTGTTTGCAATTACAGAGGTCAAACGTTTCCTGTAGTTTTTCACCAGGTTTGCACACACTGCAGGAGGGATTTTGGCCCACTCCTCCACACAGATCTTCTCTAGATCAGTCAGGTTTCTGGGCTGTCGCTGAGAAACACGGAGTTTGAGCTTCCTCCAAAGATTCTCTATTGGGTTTAGGTCTGGAGACTGGCTAGGCCACGCCAGAACCTTGATATGCTTCTTACAGAGCCACTCCTTGGTTATCCTGGCTGTGTGCTTCGGGTCATTGTCATGTTGGAAGACCCAGCCTCGACCCATCTTCAATGCTCTAACTGAGGGAAGGAGGTTGTTCCCCAAAATCTCGCAATACATGGCCCCGGTCATCCTCTCCTTAATACAGTGCAGTCGCCCTGTCCCATGTGCAGAAAAACACCCCCAAAGCATGATGCTACCACCCCCATGCTTCACAGTAGGGATGGTGTTCTTGGGATGGTACTCATCATTCTTCTTCCTCCAAACACCTTTAGTGGAATTATGACCAAAAAGTTCTATTTTGGTCTCATCTGACCACATGACTTTCTCCCATGACTCCTCTGGATCATCTAAATGGTCATTGGCAAACTTAAGACGGGCCTTGACATGTGCTGGTTTAAGCAGGGGAACCTTCCGTGCCATGCATGATTTCAAACCATGACGTCTTAGTGTATTACCAACAGTAACCTTGGAAACGGTGGTCCCAGCTCTTTTCAGGTCATTGACCAGCTCCTCCCGTGTAGTTCTGGGCTGATTTCTCACCTTTCTTAGGATCATTGAGACCCCACGAGATGAGATCTTGCATGGAGCCCCAGTCCGAGGGAGATTGACAGTCATGTTTAGCTTCTTCCATTTTCTAATGATTGCTCCAACAGTGGACCTTTTTTCACCAAGCTGCTTGGCAATTTCCCCGTAGCCCTTTCCAGCCTTGTGGAGGTGTACAATTTTGTCTCTAGTGTCTTTGGACAGCTCTTTGGTCTTGGCCATGTTAGTAGTTGGATTCTTACTGATTGTATGGGGTGGACAGGTGTCTTTATGCAGCTAACGACCTCAAACAGGTGCATCTAATTTAGGATAATAAATGGAGTGGAGGTGGACATTTTAAAGGCAGACTAACAGGTCTTTGAGGGTCAGAATTCTAGCTAATAGACAGGTGTTCAAATACTTATTTGCAGCTGTATCATACAAATAAATAGTTAAAAAATCATACATTGTGATTTCAGGATTTTTTTTTTTAGATTATGTCTCTCACAGTGGACATGCACCTACGATGACAATTTCAGACCCCTCCATGATTTCCAAGTGGGAGAACTTGCAAAATAGCAGGGTGTTCAAATACTTATTTTCCTCACTGTATATATATATATATATATATATATATATATATATATATATATATATATATATATATATATATATATATATATTAGCGTGTTAACGATCAGCATAGCTAACAATCACATGTGCGTAAAGTGCATATCCTTGATGAATCAAACATACAATAAAGCAAAATGACATGAAATAAAAACAGTGATGTAGTCAGGTGCCATTTTCATTACAACAGGATCTCAGAGATCTCCAATACAACCCCAATTCCAGAACAGTTAGGACATTTTGTAAAATGTAAAATAATCAAGAATCTGTGATTTGTTAATTCTCTTTAATCTTTATTTAACGGAGAAAAGTACAAAGAAAAAAATGTCCAATGTTTTCACTTGCCAAATTATTTGTATTTCTGCAACACACTCTCAAAAAAGTTGGGACAGAGGCCAAATAAAAGTCAAAAGACTATAGAATATCCAAGTTAAACTGTTTTGAAGCAGTCCACAATTAGCAGGTGAACTGATCATCCAGGTGAAAAGAGCATCCACCAAAGACTCGGTCTTTGCAAGCAAAGATGGGTCATGGCTCACCACTTTGTGCCAAATTTCATGAGAGAATGGTCAAACAGTTCAAAAATTTCTCAATGCAAGATTGCAAGAATTTGGGTCTTTCACCATCTACCATTCATAATATTGTGAAAAGATCCAGGGAATCCAGAGAATTCTCAGGCCATGTAGGGAAAGGCAGGAGACCTCCGTTGAATGTGTGTGACCTTCGAGACACCCTCAGATGGCAATGCATGAGAAACCATCAAGCTACGCCGTTAAATACATGGGCTCGGTTGTACTTTGATCCAAAAGACAGTGGAAATGTGTGCTGTGGTCAGATGAGTCCACATTTAAGCTTTTTTTGAGAAAAACAGACATGGAGTTCTCAGTCCCAAAGATGAAATGGACGATCCAGACTTTCATCAGCGACAGGTTCAAAAGCAAACATCTGTCATCTGGTATGAGGGTGAATCAGTGCAAACAGTATGGGTGACTTGCATGTGTGTGAAGGTATCAAGTCAAGTCAAGTCACCTTCATTCATATAGCGCTTTTAACAATATGAATTGTTTCAAAGCAGCTTTAGAGTGATAATAGGAAATTACAGTAACAGAGATTGTTTTGGCTTTACAGCAGCTCTACGATAAAGTTATTGTCCAGCTAAAGTTATCTTTGATTGATTCACTTCCGTTGCGAAGATCATTAGTTATTAACTTAGGGGCCGCTTACACGACACCGTTCTAACAGAAAACCCTCATTGCGTTCCGGCCGCCCATCCGCACAAAACAGTGCCTGGTGGCTCGATAACGCACTCCGGGAAATAGGTTCCAAGCTGCAAACGATTATCAGTTATCTCTGCGCAAACCTACACAACCTCTGCGCAAACACTGATGTCGCGCACATGCGCATCACATGTTCAGTCCATAGGTATGCGTGTTTGAATATATATGTGCGCAGGCGTGTAGTCAAATCTTTACAAATCAACCCTCAACAAACTACTTTTCTGGCTGTAAAAATGTATAATACAGAATTATTTATCGTGTCCGCGTAGCCACATGGTGACTCTGTACAGATAAAACGACAGTGTTTTATCTGTACAGAGGTAAAGGGAAGGGAAGGGAGGGAGGCCTTCACACGGGAGAGACTAGTTGACACTTCAGGCTGCGTTGGAGCCATCAAAATCAAAATGTGTTTATATTTACAAAACACAATTACCTTGGCCAGTGAAAACATTGGACTTTTTTTCCTTTGTACTTTTGTCAGTTAAATAAATGTTAAAGAGAATTAACAAATTACAGATTTCATTGCATTTTACAACATGTCTCAACTTTTCAGGAATTGGGGTTGTAGATTAATTAGCAGAAGTTATAACTCTTCCACCTGCACATGATGTCATTAACGACTGTCCTATATTGTTGAACCAATGGTTCAAACAACAGAGGTGCGACCATGTTATACGGTTTTGGGATAAAGTTGTGACTAGTTGGTTAGTAAACGCACCCAAGAGCGCTACTGACAGAGTAGGGAGAGAGGTGCTGCAATAATGAAAAATATGTGAAAAAATGATGTGCTTTTAAGTTCATAAATTAGAAAAATAAATAGAATTTTACAGTTTTTTTTTTTTTTTTTTTACAATCACTAAGACACATTTCTCAATACTTAGGTGACTTTTTCAAAACTCTTCACACAGTGATCAACAGCAGTCTATGTGGGCTAAACTGTGGAGTGTTTATCATTGCTTTGGCATAAAATGCATTAAATGACCATCTTTCAGATTACATGAATACATTTCTCACTTAGACACATCACCACCAAAACTCCTACAGATAACTGTGTGAAGAGTTTTGATAAAGTGACCTAAGTATTGAGAAATGGGTCTTAGTGATTGTAAAAAAAAAAAATAAAATAAAAAAAAGAATTGAGATGTTTGTGTATGTATTTAGTTATTTTAGAAATGTAATTAGCAATTTCACACACATCAGTTGGTCCATGCTGTCAACCTTGCACAATACACTGCTTTTGCATTGTTTAAACTATAAATGCATTACAGTTTTTTTCGATTGCTAAACTACAGTGGGCACAACTGGAGTCATGTGCAAAACTCTAACTACAGCAGCAGTTCATGTGGATCAAACTCTAGTTCGATTTTCATTGCTTGAACACAGTTTTCAAAACTCTACACACTTATCCCATGACTTTAACCACAACCTGCACAACACTGTGGATTTACAGCACTTTGTTCAAATGCTAACACACTGCTGTCAAAACTGTGAACCACACATTCAAAACAGAATAGATTTCACCCTTGTGCCTTTCAAACACTGCTGATTGTGGCCTGATGCTAGAGAAAGGCAAGATTAACCCCTCAATTACAGTTTTTCTCAATCGATTTGGTACATTTCTCCAAACTCAGGTAACTGCTCTCAAAACATTTAACACAGTGATCTGTACACTTTGTAATTGTCCTAAACAGATAGTAAATTCTCCTTAATTTCATACAAATTACAAATCAAAAGCATAATTTTCTCAAAACACTGTGCACAAAATTCCCTAATGTTATCACAGCAGTTCATACAGCCAACCAAATCTTTAATATATCAGGAAAAACATTTGCAGCTTTTTCATTGGTCTTCACAAAGATCACAAGCATTTTTGTACCATTTTCAAAACACAACAAACAAAACTCTGTGAATTGTAAAATAGTCAGTTGCACACCTTATGTCCTCAATTAACCCCAAATTGATATCTGATGAGTTAGTAATCCACTCAACTCAGAAAAAGCCAATTTCCTAATTGTTCAGACAGCTGTCATAATTTCAACAACTACAAAAGGTGAAGAGAAAAACGACAAAGAAGACGAATGAGGAGAAAAGACAATAAAAAGAAGAAGAATGAGCAATGGAAAAGGAAGAGGTGTAAGAGTGAGAGGTGGTGGACAGGGTAGAGGGAGAAGAAGAGGAAGAGGAGATGGAGAAAGAGAAAGAGCAAGAAGAGCTGAAGATGTAGGAGAAAGAGCAAGAAGAGCTGAAGATGTAGAGAGAAAGAAGAGCTGAAGATGTAGGAGAAAGAGAAAGAAGAGCTGAAGATGTAGGAGAAAGAGCAAGAAGAGCTGAAGATGTAGAGAGAAAGAAGAGCTGAAGATGTATAGAGAAAGAGCAAGAAGAGCTGAAGATGTAGAGAGAAAGAAGAGCTGAAGATGTAGAGAGAAAGAGCAAGAAGAGCTGAAGATGTAGGAGAAAGAGAAAGAAGAGCTGAAGATGTAGGAGAAAGAGAAAGAAGAGCTGAGGATGTAGGAAGAGGAGAAGATAGAGGAGTAGAGGGAGAAGAGATGGATAGATTGGAGGGCAATGGTACAGTGGAAAGAGAAAGAGTAGAAAATATAAGAAGAGATGGACAGAGAGGAAGAGGAGCGCAAGGTGTAAGAGGAGGGAGGAGAGGTAGAAGGATAAAGGTACACACGTGTTTCAAATGAAATCATAGCCACACTTATTGACCATGTCATAAATCATGGTCTCTCACTGAGAGAAGTTCAGCCCAATATAAACAGATCCACAGTGGCTTCAATTATCCGCACATTTCAGAGGGAAAACCGGTAACTATATCATTCTACTTCTACAATGAGAGTCCATGTAGTCTTGTTTGACATTAGATTATTTGTTTGACTAGATTTCTACAGTAAATGTTCCTGCTTGTCCAAACATTTTTCAGAATTGAAGTTAGAGAACATTCAGGTGGACGAACAAGACTTCTTTCAATTGAACAAGAGCATGCCATTGTTGACATGGTGGTCCAGAACAACACCCTCCGCCTCAAAGAAATTCAGCAAAGAATAACACAGGACAATCAGCTGTTCCACAATATCCACCAATGCAGTCTCTCCACAATTGATCGTGTTCTAAGGAGAAATGCAATTCGAATGAAGCAAGTATACAAAGTGCCCTTTGAGAGGAACTCCGTTAGAGTGAAGGAGTTGCGATTCCAGTTTGTTCAAGTATGTGCAACCCAATTACTGCACTTGTACTGTCAAAACAAAGATATATTTTTCCTGAATTTTAAGTATGTGTCCATAAACTATTCCATGCTACTGTAAGTGAAAAGATTTAGGCATATCTATGTATACTGCGTCTTTAAAGTGTGAACTCAAACTTCAGCAACAGTTTCACAGTAGTACTGACTGCAATCAATGCCATTACTGTAAAACACTAACTTACTGTATTGTACCTTGTGTTCTTTTTACTCTAGAGAATCTTGGAGTTGGATAGCAGTGCAACTCATTATGAGTACCTGTATATTGATGAAGCAGGCTTCAATCTTCAAAAAAAAAGGAGAAGAGGGATAAATGTGATTGGCCATCGTGCTACAGTCAATGTCCCTGGACAACGAGGAGGAAACATCACTCTCTGCCACAATTTCTACAACTGGTGTGGCACACAATGCTTTCTTGGGACCATACAACACAGCAAGGCTCCTACATATTTTTTAAACCTCCTCAATGAAATCCTCTTTCCGCAGGGTGATCAGGAGCAAATGGTGCGGAATTTTGTTGTTGTTTGGGACAATGTCTAATTCCACCATTCAGCACTAGTGCAAGAGTGGTTTGAGAATCACCCACATTTCAGGACGGTGTTCCTTCCACCATATTCTCCTTTCCTGAATCCAATCAAGGAATTCTTCTTCTCTTGGAGATGGAAAGTACATGATCGCAACCCTTACAACCAAGTAAGTCTTCAAGCGATGGAAGAGGCCTGTGGAGATATTGGGGCACAAGCATGTCAAGGATGGATCCAGCATTCAAGGTGTTTTTTCCCACGATGCATGACTCGTGAAAATATTTGCTGTGATGTTGATGAAATTCTCTGGCCAGATGTAATTGAGAGGCATTATCAATAAATTATTATGACCGCCGCTAGCATAGCTAGCGAAAGCGGTCATATAGGGATTGTCAAAGTTTTTTTTTTTTTTTTTTTTTGTCATCTACTGAATTTTTCGTCAACGATACCAGGGACACCGAAACACCGGGGAACATGAAATTTGGTGGCCATGTAGCCCCACTAGACTTTTACGGAAAAATTTTGTTTGGTCCCCGGGGGCCACTCCCCCCCCGCGCTGGGTCCCCCCAAACCCAAAAAATGCAGTTTTTCCTAAATAACTACCTGAACCGTGGCACCGAGGATGAAGAAATTTTTATGGTATGTTGGTCTTAAGGGCCCACATCAACCTAGCCCATAATCACTCATTTGTGATTTGCGCCCCTCCCATCAAAAATGAAAATGCAATATTATTCTGCTTTAATCGCCCCTATCTTCAGTTGAGATGTTCAGAACTGCACCATATTTCATGTGTATGATTAACTTGACATCCTCTGGGGGTATGCTAAGTTTCGTAGAATTTCATCAATGGGGGGGTATAAAATAAATTCATTTATGTGCACATTTAGTGACTGTACACTCATCGGCCTGTAGATGGTGGTGTTGAGCGAAGGGTTGCTGGTTTAGGATGATACTGTCACTAAGGTTGCCAACTGTCCCGAATTAGGCGGGACGTCCCGTATTTTGGGCCTAATTTATTTGTCCCGTGCGTGACCTCCCGTGTCCCGTTTTTTGACAAGCTGATAAACCACTGACTGATACAACAGCAACAGCAGCAGTGCTGACCACGACACTTGAGAATGATCACCGACACCTGTCATCATCCAATCACAGCTTTTTTTAATCACTGTTTTGAGACAAATCATTGTTTGATTTGCGAACATCCTCTGCCGTCTGGTCGCTTCCGCTTCAAGCCGGACTCGTCTCGCGCTAACGGTAATTTCCTTTCACTGTCCACGTTTTGATTTCGGCTAATCAATTTTGGCGAATGCAAACAACGTGATTATTGTTCATGAGTCTAACATCCAGCCACGCAAGAAAACATGTAATCTACCTGAGGGAATAATATGCTCAAAAAACATTTCTGATTATTATTAATGTTTTAAAGCTTTTAGAAAGTACATAGAAAGCTTTTGTAACATTATCTTAACTGTCACTTTTGATTAATGTAATTGTCACGGTTGTGAATTCATTGTTTCCTCTGTGTCTCGTGTCATTGTTGTTTACATGTCTGTGAGTTTGCGTGAGTGGGCGTTGTCCCGCTCACGTGTTTGTTCAGTGCTCCAGCTGCTCGCAATCTTCTCATTCTCCACCTCAGCTGATTCACATTACCGTTCCCTATTTATACTCACTCACCTTTCCATTCCAGTGTCCATCCGTTGTTTGCCTGTTCCTGCTTGTATGTTCGTGTCGTCTTCCGGGTTGTCGTGTCTACAGTGGATCCCTGTTGTTTCACCGCACCCGAGCACAGACCACCGAGCACCTGCACTCAGCACCGAGCACTGACCATCGAAGTCCCTGTGTGTCCGAGTCTGAGCGTCTTCCCCTGTGTGGACCGTCCGGAGCTGCTGTTTACTCGCGAGATCGCGACCACGCCTTGAGAGGAACCTTCTTTCCTGAATTGTCTTATTCTGTGTTGAAGTTCCAATAAATATATTGTTCACCCGCAATTGCTTCCAGTTTTGTATCATGACAGAACGGATGGACCAAACGATGGGAGCAGCGGGTGATTCATCGGCTTCCTTAGAGGATTTCATTCGAGTGTGCATCGGCAGGATGGATGCACAGGAGCGCAGCCAGGGGGAGACAGGACGCGCCATCCAGACTCTGGTCACACAGGTGTCCGAGCTCACCCAGCGATTCCATCAGCTACAACCCCCCACTGCGCCAGCACCTCCAGCAGCACTTGCAGTTCCCCCCACACCACCCGTGCCTCTCTCCCAGTCGGAACCCAGACTGCCCACGCCTGAATTATACTCTGGTGAGCCGAATTTCTGCCGTCCATTTCTGACACGTTGCAGTATGCATTTCTCATTACAGCCCAGAACTTTCGAAAAGGAGGAGGCGAAAGTAGCCTTCGTGCTGACGCTATTGACTGGGAGAGCGGCGCTTTGGGGAACTGCAGTGTGGGAGAATCGAGACCAGTGCTGCTCCTCGTTCCAAGCCCTCTCGGCGGAGATGAGACGGGTCTTCGATCGAGCCGTCGAGGGGAAGGAGGCTGCCAGGGTCTTGACTGACCTACGTCAAGGAGACCGATCGGTGTCAGATTATTCCATCGAGTTTAAGACCCTGGCGGCCGGGTGTCGCTGGAACGAGGAGGCGCAGTGGGACCATTTCCTGCATGGGCTGGCCGAACGTGTCCAGAGAGAAATCTACGCCCTGGACCTTCCTTCAACGCTCAATGGACTCATAGACCTGGCCCTGAGAGTGGACGCCCGTCTGTCCAGGATAGGGCAGAGAACAGCCACCAACCCAGTTCCGAGTAGGAGTGAGAACCAGCGGTCCAGCGGCCTGGACACGTTCGGCTCCCACGATCCCGAGCCCATGCAGGTGGGGCGAGCTCGGCTTTCCCGGGAGGAGAAAGAAAGGCGGAGATCCCAGGGCCTTTGTCTCTATTGTGGTGGCAACGGACATTATGCCTACAGCTGTCCAGTAAAAGGCCCAGCCCGATAGTAAGTTTGAGGCTACTATCGGGTGGGATCTCCGCAGGTAAGACCTCATCCACTTCCACCATCCTCCCGGTAAGACTGAGATGGTCAACTCTGGATCACCACTGCACTGCACTCATTGACTCTGGGGCAGAAGGTAACTTTTTGGATCATCAGTTTGCACTTCAATTACAGATTCCCCTTCATACACTTTCCCAGAAGATCACAGTCAACGCATTGAACGGACAGACTTTACCCCCCATCTCCTTGGTCACCGAGAAACTTACACTCATCACTTCTGGAAATCATGCTGAAACCATATCATTTTACATCACTGACTCTCAACTCACACCCATAGTTTTAGGACACCCTTGGCTCAGTTTACACAACCCCCGCATCGATTGGAAGAGACGTACCATCTCAGCTTGGAGCACTGAGTGTCACAGTTCGTGTCTTGTGTCTGCTTGTTCTGCTGTTTCTGTTCCTGTGTTACAGGAGGAAGCGGTGGATTTATCAAACGTGCCCGAGGAGTACCGTGACCTGAGTGAAGTGTTCAGTAAGTCTAGAGCTGCTTCTCTCCCTCCGC
Source organism: Abramis brama (assembly GCF_963993115.1). Classification (NCBI taxonomy): domain Eukaryota; kingdom Metazoa; phylum Chordata; class Actinopteri; order Cypriniformes; family Leuciscidae; genus Abramis; species Abramis brama. The sequence goes on from NC_139976.1 coordinate 28,875,696, forward strand.
ATCGTCCCTATGACTGTGCTATAGATTTATTGCCAGGTAAGTCTCCGCCTAAGGGCAAGATTTATTCACTTTCAGTGCCTGAGAGAGAGGTTATGGAGAAATATATTTCTGATTCTCTAGCAACCGGGTTCATCCGCCCTTCCTCTTCTCCAGCGGGGGCGGGGTTCTTTTTTGTGGGGAAGAAGGACGGTTCTCTGCGACCTTGCATTGATTACCGAGGGCTGAATAACATCACGGTAAAGAATACTTATCCTTTGCCGTTGATGTCTTCAGCCTTCGAGAGGTTGCAGGGAGCGTCTCTCTTCACTAAATTGGACTTGCGTAATGCTTATCATTTGGTCCGCATCAGGGAGGGGGACGAATGGAAGACTGCTTTTAACACCCCCAGGGGGCATTTTGAATATTTGGTTATGCCTTTTGGGCTTTCCAATAGTCCCGCAGTCTTCCAGGCACTAGTCAATGATGTGTTGCGAGACATGATCGATCAGTTCATATATGTTTACCTGGATGACATATTGATTTTTTCTTCGTCTCTCCAGGAACATGTGCAACACGTACGACTAGTACTTCAGAGGTTGCTAGAGAATGGGCTTTTTGTCAAGGCGGAGAAATGCGTTTTCCATGCACAGTCAGTTCCTTTCCTGGGACACATCGTGTCGTCTGAAGGTATGCTTATGGACCCTGACAAGGTTAAGGCTGTGGTAGAGTGGCCAATCCCAGATTCCCGCAAGGCCCTGCAGCGGTTTCTGGGATTCGCCAACTTCTATCGGCGTTTTATTCGCAATTTCAGCCAACTAGCCGCACCTCTGACCGCCTTGACCTCTCCCAGAACTGCGTTCAGGTGGTCAGACGCAGCTGAGGCTGCGTTTGCCAAACTCAAGAGCCGCTTTGTTTCAGCTCCCATTCTCATAGCCCCTGATGCTTCACGTCAGTTCGTGGTAGAGGTCGATGCGTCGGAGGTGGGGGTAGGTGCAGTGCTTTCACAACGTTCACCTTCAGACGACAGAATGCATCCCTGCGCGTTTTTGTCACATCGATTATCTCCTGCCGAACGAAACTATGACATTGGTAACCGGGAGTTGTTGGCAGTCAAGTTAGCTTTGGAGGAATGGCGTCACTGGTTAGAGGGTTCAGGGGTACCCTTTACAGTCTGGACTGATCACAAGAATTTGGAGTACATTAGAACCGCTAAAAGATTGAACTCCAGGCAGGCTCGGTGGGCACTTTTTTTCGGTCGTTTCGATTTTACACTTTCCTATCGTCCGGGTTCCAAAAACGTCAAACCCGATTCTTTGTCGCGTATTTTTGATCGTCCCGAACACGAAGCTACTCCTGAGCGCATTTTTCCTGAGAACCTGATTATCTCTTCGCTCACTTGGGAGGTCGAATCGAAGGTCAAGAGGGCCTTAGAAGGGGTAACGCCTCCGATCCGGTGCCCACCTAATCGCTTATTTGTGCCGGAGGAATTACGATCAGAAGTCGTCCAGTGGGGTCATAGTTCCAGTCTAGCTTGTCATCCAGGGGTGAGTCGTACCATATTTCTAGTTAAGCAGCGATTCTGGTGGCCCCTGATGGCTCGTGATGTTCACAATTTTGTTTTGGCTTGCTCTAGTTGTGCCATTGGTAAGTCGTCCAATCGACCCCCAGCTGGGTTACTTCAACCGCTGTCGGTGCCTTCGAGACCTTGGTCCCACATCGCTCTAGATTTTATCACCGCCCTCCCACCCTCCCAGGGTAACACGGTAGTTTTGACCGTGGTGGACCGATTCTCGAAGGCAGCCCACTTTATTCCCTTGCCCAAATTACCTTCAGCCAAGGAGACAGCGGTGGCAGTCGTTGATCACGTCTTTCGGTTACATGGCCTCCCGACAGACGTGGTTTCTGACAGGGGACCCCAGTTTGTGTCCAGATTTTGGCGAGAGTTTTGTAAGTTACTGGGGGCGACGGTCAGTCTGTCCTCTGGGTTTCATCCCCAGAGCAATGGCCAAACTGAGAGAGCCAACCAAGATTTGGAAAGATCATTACGATGTTTGGTCTCCAAGAATCCCTCCTCCTGGAGTCAACAACTTTCCATGGTGGAGTACGCCCACAATACGTTACCAGTGTCATCCACGGGCCTATCTCCGTTTAAGTGTAGTGTAGGGTACCAACCACCTGTTTTTCCTAGTGCTGAGTCCGAAGTCGCGGTCTCCTCCGCCCACGCCTTCATCCAGAGGTGTCACCGTACTTGGACGAGGGCCCGTGAGACTCTCCTCCAAGTGCGGGAACGCACCAAGGCCAAGGCCGATCGCCACCGGTCAAGGCCTCCCGTATACGTCGTCGGTTCCAAAGTGTGGCTTTCTACTAAGGACATTCCGCTCCGCTCCGTTTCCAATAAGTTGGCACCCAAATTCATTGGCCCGTTTTCTGTCACTAAGATCGTTAGTCCGGTGACAGTCCGCCTCAATCTTCCTCCAGTGTACAGGAGGATTCATCCCGTTTTCCATGTGTCCAAAATTAAGCCCGTCTTTTTTGCACGCATTAATCCGCCAGCCCCGGTTCCCCCCCCGCCGCGTCTCGTAGATGGGGAACCATCCTATTCGGTTCGTCGTATTCTGGATTCCAGGCGGAGGGGACGCGGATTTCAGTACTTGGTGGATTGGGAAGGTTACGGTCCGGAGGAGAGAAGTTGGGTTCCTGCTCGTGACATCCTGGATCACTCCCTTATCGATGATTACAATCGACAGGTAAGGAGTTCTGGGAATGCCGTGAGGCATTCCTAGGAGAGGGGGTACTGTCACGGTTGTGAATTCATTGTTTCCTCTGTGTCTCGTGTCATTGTTGTTTACATGTCTGTGAGTTTGCGTGAGTGGGCGTTGTCCCGCTCACGTGTTTGTTCAGTGCTCCAGCTGCTCGCAATCTTCTCATTCTCCACCTCAGCTGATTCACATTACCGTTCCCTATTTATACTCACTCACCTTTCCATTCCAGTGTCCATCCGTTGTTTGCCTGTTCCTGCTTGTATGTTCGTGTCGTCTTCCGGGTTGTCGTGTCTACAGTGGATCCCTGTTGTTTCACCGCACCCGAGCACAGACCACCGAGCACCTGCACTCAGCACCGAGCACTGACCATCGAAGTCCCTGTGTGTCCGAGTCTGAGCGTCTTCCCCTGTGTGGACCGTCCGGAGCTGCTGTTTACTCGCGAGATCGCGACCACGCCTTGAGAGGAACCTTCTTTCCTGAATTGTCTTATTCTGTGTTGAAGTTCCAATAAATATATTGTTCACCCGCAATTGCTTCCAGTTTTGTATCATGACAGTAATGCATCCTTGCTGAATAAAAGTAGGCAATTACTTTCTTTATTTTTTTTCCCAAAAAATAATCTTACTAACCCCAAACTTTTGAACTGTAAGCCTAGTGTATAATGTTAAAAAAGCTTTCTATTTTAGATAAATGCTGTTATTTTGAACTATGGTTTGTTTGTAATGTGACTTTTTTCATGTATGACATTAAAATAATTTTTAGAATTAAATACATAAATAGGTTAAGCAATACAAATGTGTTTATGTCTGATAACCTTTTAAACACAAACTTAACTGCAGACACTGAAATGACGTACACTGTGTGATACAGTACAAATATTTTGAGTGTCCCTCATTTTCCTATAAATAACCACGATTGTCCCGCATTTTCCTTTTCTGAAGTTGGCAACCCTAACTGTCACACACACACATGCAGGAATACAAACAAACGCAAGCATGCACACACACTGACATCCACATGCACAGACACACACCCATACACACACATACAAATCCACATGCACAGACACACACACACAAACACACACGCGCACACACATGTACGCACGCATACATACACGCACAGACACACACACACAGAGACACACACATACACAAACACACACACATACACACACACACAGACAGACATGCACATACTACTACTTTTTTTAGGTATATACATAAACACGCAATACAGCCAAATTGCTCCACGTCATTTCTTTTTGTGGAAAGCCAGTGCAGGCCTGAGCGGCGGTCATATTTTGTACATCTAGTTGATTCAATGAATGCAGTACATTTTTATTATTATTATTATTATTATTATTATTATAATTTTTTATTTTTTTATTTACCCATGTACTTATTTGCATACAAATTTTTTTGTGGGGTGACAAATTGTTATACACCTGAACTCCTCATTAAAGAACTTAATGAAAAACATGTATTTTCATTTATTTATTTGTGTATCTTCAGCTGAATTTGTTATCAAATCAATAGAGAACACACTTTTAGTTTTGATGTTAATATTGAATTTTACAGTTTTTTACGATTGTTTACACACTAAAATAAAAATTTCCACACAATTTGCAAAATTCTACTCCAATGAGCAAACACCTCCACAGATTTGCACAACATTACACACAATGTCTGCTTCACCCTTTTTTGCAAAACATTACACACAGTGATTTGTAAAGCTCTACACACATTTTCACACCTTAGACACAGATAAGGATTGTGAGGTTACTTCCTTGTCATTACAAAGCCCTGGATTGCCAATGACCACACTAATGAACGAATTGGATAATCACATCCACCAGGTGTGGAAGCACATATGTGCTAATTTGAAAACACAGCACTCAGGTGTGCTATAAAAGGCAGCAGGTGAGTTCACCTGTCTTCAACAAAAATGGAAGGAGCTAGAAGAAGAAGAAGAAGAAGAAGAAGAGTGAGAATGAGAATGAGAGGGGGAGCTCAAAGAGGAGATGAAGGAGGAAGAGGAGAAGGAGGTAGAGGAGGAGGCCCAGGTAGAGGAAGAGGAGAAGGAGGAGATAGAGGAAGAGGCCTAGGTAGAGGAAGAGGTAGAGAAGGACTTGAAGAGTTGATAGAACCTGAACAAAGAAGACGAGGACCAAATTTGACTCAAGAAATCCGTGCAACACTTATTGACCATGTTATCAACCATGGACTGACAAGTTCCAGTAGTGTCAGTTACTTTTCAAATGTTCTATGGTCAGATGAAACAAAAACATTAGCTTTTTTGGCAGCAAACACTTAAGATGAGTTTGGTGCACACAGGGATAAAAAAGTACCCTATGTGTAAAATGAAATACTCTGCTGTATCTTTAATGCTGTGGGCCTAATTTTCTGCCAGAGGTCCTGGACATCTTGTTCAGATACATGGCATCACGGATTCGATCAAATACCAACAGATAAAAAATCTAAACCTGACAGCCTGTGCTAGAAATCTTATAACGGAGAACAGGATGGAGAGATTCTGTATGGAGAAATGGTCTCTGATCTCTTGTCAGGTGTTCTCCAAACTCATCAGGCATTATAGGAGAAAACTCAGAGCTGTTATCTTGGAAAAAAGAGGTTGCAAAAAGTATTTAATAAAAGGGGGCAAACAATTGTTCCCAACGTGTTTTGGAGAGAAACATTTAATTCATAATGTGATTTTCCCCCCACTTTCAATTATTTTACTTCAATGAAAGGTTAGATTTTTGCACATTTTTTAAAAAAAATATCAAAAGGATTAAAAATGCAGATTTATTTTTTACAGCCATATTTGATCATATTTACCAAGGGGGCAAACACTTTTTCACACCACTGTACTTCATGCAGTAATTTTTATTTGTCTACAAATTTTATTTGTTTCATTGTTGGTTGATTACTGTAACTGATTATGGTAAGAAATACTGTAAGTATTGAAATAAATACTTGAAATATTCAGTCTGCAGCATCAGTGTTGTGCAGTGCTTGGTAAGTTTATAGTAGGCCTATTTGTGTACATTCTCCCTATATCTCAAACTAATCATGAAGAATGTTGTGGGTTTGTCACTATTTTTTTTTTTCATCTAAATCATCCCTTACATAACAATGTCTGGCCAAAAATGCTATTTCCTAAAATTAGTTTTTTTACAAATCGTGAGCTTAGAATTATAAGGTTCTATCTCCACTTTTGGTCGAAATTGAGTTTTTGACATAATCTGATCCATTAGGTGTTTATTAATGCCTGTGTGGTGTTATTTTTGTAAAAATTACTAGTTATTAATAAAATAAAAAGGTTCCATCTCACAAAACATAAACCGAGTTGGGATTATAAGGTTCTATCTCCAGTAGATTCAATATCCAATCAAAACCCTGAATGAACACGGACGGACCAATCAAAACCCACCTCTTAGCTCTGTAGCCTGGACACAGAGCTAAGGGCTGGACATTAGCCTGGACATTTGAAGCCGGCAAAAGATGGCATTTCCATCTTTCTATCTTTTTTTTATAACGAATCAATCGTTCTTTCTTTCTCTCTTACTCTTATACTCTTATCTATCTATCTATCTTCAAACTTTATCTATCTATATATATCTATCCTTAATAACTATTCCATCTTTCTTTCTTTCTAACTAATCCATCTTTCTTTCTTTCTTTCTTTCTTTCTTTCTTTCTTTCTTTCTTTCTTTCTTTCTTTCTTTCTTTCTTTCTTTCTTTCTAACTAATCTATCTTTCTTTCTAACTAATCCATCTTTATTTCTTTTATTTCTTTCTAACTAATCATCTTTCTTTCTTTCTTTCTTTCTTTCTTTCTTTCTTTCTTTCTTTCTAACTAATCTATCTTTCTTTCTAACTAATCCATCTTTCTTTCTTTCTTTCTTTCTTTCTTTCTAACTAATCCATCTTTCTTTCTTTCTAACTAATCCATCTTTCTTTCTTTCTAACTAATCTATCTTTCTATCTTTCTTTCTTTTCTTTATTTCTAACTAATCCATCTTTCTTTCTTTCTTTCTTTCTTTCTTTCTTTCTTTCTTTCTTTCTTTCTTTCTTTCTTTCTCTTTCTAACTAATCTATCTTTCTTTCTTTCTTTCTTTCTAACTAATCCATCTTTCTTTCTTTCTAACTAATCCATCTTTCTTTCTTTCTTTCTTTCTTTCTAACTAATCTATCTTTCTTTCTAACTAATCCATCTTTCTTTCTTTCTTTCTTTTTAACTAATCCATCTTTCTATCTTTCTAACTAATCTTTCTTTCTTTCTAACTAATCCATCTTTCATTTTTTTAAATGTTTCAGAGCACAGAGGGGGTGGGGGTGGTGGATGCATCAGGATGCTGTCGCGGTGTCAGGTTTGTGTTCTCCAGGTGTCCACTAGATGTCCTCCTTCCCCACGGTGTCAGTCACATTTTGAAACTACATTCCCCACGATCCTTGTCTCATCATTGCACTCAGCTGTTCTTTATCACTAATCATTGCACTCAGTCAATTCCCCATTAGCATTGTCATTTCCCTGTGTATATAACCCTGTCTGTTTTAGTATGTGTCACGGAGTCCTTGTATATTCACGCCTCTTCTGAGTTCTGTTATTGCCCGTTGTCTTGTTCCTGTTTATGTTTGATTGCTACCTTGGTTTTGACCCTTGCCTGGACTGTTTCTGAGTAACGGATTACCCTTATAATAAACAAACTTACTGCGATTGGATCTTCGCCCTATTTCCTGTGTGTGAGATCGTGACAGATGCATCCATGTCCATGTTCTTTGAAAATAAAAATAACATTTTTTCTTACAAACTTGCTTGGCTTTGATGTATACTATACTATTATATATTATATACTACAAGCTGTGTGCTTGTATTATAAATATATAAATTGATTAAAATCAATGGTTATATACATTTATTTTTTTCATCTAAATTATCCCTTACATAACAATGTCTGGCCAAAAATCTAGCACATGCTATTTTCTAAAATTAGTTTTTTTACAAATGTGTTTTTTATTTATCACAGCAGTGTGAAACTGGCTGCAATAGTGTCTAATCATTGAGGACTGTGTTGGTTAAATGAAAACTAATAGCATTTTCACAAATATGTGTATATGTTTTGACTGAAGTGTGTATGTTTTGACTGAAGTGTGTCATTTTGCAAACAATCTAGGAATTATGCAAATTGAGTGTGGTGTTTGGATAATTGTGATTATATTTTGAAAAAAAGAACCCGGTTTTCAAAATTGCGTGTAAACAATTGAAAAAAACTGTAATAAACGCATTACTAGAATAAAATGCTGTGTTTCATTATGCAGTGAATACTTAACTGTTTCGCCAACATAAGAGTGTGTTTAGTTTGCTGTGTTAACTGTTTTGAGAGCTGTTACCTGAGTTTGGAGAAATGTACCAAATCGATTGAGAAAAACTGTATTTGTTCGAATTACAGTATGTACTTTTAGTTTCTACCTTTTTTTTCTCATTACTGTAATTCCATAAATTACTACAGACTATTGAAGCAAACTGCTAATTTTCATTTACCTTAAAGAATTGTTATGTTCTAAAAATGTAAATAAATCATGTGAAAGAATGTCACTCTTTTCTTTGAAGAAAATATGACTTTGTATGAAGTCACTGAAATTGTTCAAAGTTTGTATTTTCTGTATTGGTGTTTGATGCTAGTGTTTTTACTCTCAGTGTGTTCTGAGTGACATGTGTGTTATCAGTGAGGGTTGTGCATAGTGTTTGGCTGCACTGAGCCTGTTTTGAGCCATGTGTTAAGAGTTGTGTTGCTTGGAATGAGTTTTGCAGGTGATGTGAACTGTTTAGCTCAGGTGACTGTTGGTAGTGCAGACTGTAGTTAGAGTATTGCAAAATGATCCATTCAATTATCAAAATCTGTTGGACTTATTCCATAAATACCTTTGACATGTAATGTTTGTAATGAAATAAGAATCACAATCTTGCAATCAACCAATCATGTTTGGAAGCATACAGCTACTGTATATGGAGTTTGCACATGGAGGAACGTCACAACCCTAAACAGCAACATCAGTTTATTTTTGAAGAAATGTGTTACATGTAAACTGAAAATTCACAGTTGCTTGTAGTGGAAGAGCAATAGGAAGATATGTAAGAATGTACATCTAAACATTTTGACCAGTGCGGCTTACATGATGACAAAAACACTTTTTATTTTGGGGGCACTGGCCAATTTACTGACACATTAACTAGGTTTTGAAGCATGGATTAAATGTTTTGGTTGAATAATACAGTTCTGATGTTCAAGCAAACAGTTGTGACGATTGAGCTAACAGTTTAGAGAATATTAAGACTGTGTGTGTGTGTGTGTGTGTGTGTGTGTGTGTGTGTGTGTGTGTGTGTGTGTGTGTGTGTGTGTGTGTGTGTGTGTGTGTGTGTGTGTGTGTGTGTGTGTGTGTGTGTGCGTGTGTGTGTCAATACATCTGAATGCAGGTCACTATAACCTCTAATAACCTTCCCTTATCTGAACAATACAATGGGGATTTCCCACAGTTATAACTGTGCAATGCAGCACATATTTCCTTCTTCAGTTTCTTAAGTCACCTATGGCATCAGAAGGCATGCATGAATCAAGCATTAAAACACACTTAAGATGCCCCAAAATGCTAACAAAGTGTTCTTTAATTTTATTTTATTTTATTTTATTTTATTTTATGTTTTTACACAATCCTTCATAAATCATTCTAATTTGCTAATTTGTCAGTTATTTTCAGTTATTACTGGTTCTCTTTTATTAATAGCTAATGGTTCTTTCTTATTATTATCATCAATGTTGACAAAAGTTTTTGCTCCATAATATTTTTGTTGAAACCGTGATACATTGTTTATCAGTATTCTTACTTGAATAGAAAGTTCAATGAACAGCATTTATTTGAAATAGAAATCAACATTCTGTTGAAATAAAATAATTATTATGCCTAACAGCAATAAATCTGTTTCAGGATTAAAGTTTTTCTCGATTGCTTAAACACTATAACCAGGCTTTTGAACTAAAATGTCAATACCATAACGCCATTTTTCAAAAAAACACACCCATTTCCCTAAACTTTAAACACTAACTCCCCTGTTTTGACACATAAGTCAGATCTGTTGAACTGTCACTGCAAAACTCTACACACAAATCCCTTCATTTCTCATTGCTTAGACCATGTTGTCATGTATAAAGCATAGCATTCAATATTGTTCACACAAGTCAGCACAGCTTCAGCTCAGTTAGCACACAATTACCCAAGTGGAAACACTAAGAGTCAAAATTGAACACACACCAATCAGAACCTTCAAAAGACAGATAAAAGGGCCAGAGTCAGTTCAGTGGGTTTTTTTGAACAATGAACAATGGATCCAGAAAGACATGAAGAAAGAGGTTGAGGACACTGGAGTGGAGGAGGAGGAGGAGGAAGAGGAAGAGCAGTAGAGCGTGGAGGAAGAGGAGGAGGAAGAGGTGGAGGAGGAGGAAGAGCAGTAGGGAGTGGAGGAAGAGGTGAAGGAGGAGGAAGAGGAGGAGGAAGAGGTGGAGGAGGAGGAAGAGGAAGAGGTGAAGGGGGAGGATGAGGAAGGTGAAGGGGAAGGCCAAAGAGACAAGCAGTGCCACTCTAGTTGCCCATGTCTTTGTCCATGGTATGACTATGAGGGAGGCTGGGCAACGAGTACAGCCAAACTTGAGTCGCTTCACCATCGCCTCGATCATAAGAACCTTCATGGAGAAAAACAGGTACAGTAGATGTACTTCAGACTGCTCTCTACTGTAACTTTTGAGTGCTGCATTCTGTGCTGTTGCAACACATACATGTACCGTAGCTGTTACTGTTACCCTATACTACTGTAATAAAAAGAAATGCATTAAACCACAAGCAACATAACTTACCAGCTTTGGAAATGTTGTTTTGAATTTATTGCACCAGTGTGTATGACTATGTTGTAGTGTGTGTGTTTGTGAGGTCTTGTGTGTCCTGTCTGTGTGTCCTGTCTGAGGGCAAAATTTGGCTTTTCAGCAAGAGTGAATTGTTTTGAGTGTAGAGCTTCATTTTGACCTGAAAATAGGATGTTTGGGGAACTGGGTGAGACTTACGAGAATACGTTTTGAGAATACGAGGCATAGTTTCAAGAAATGTGTTTAAGCAATCGAGAAAAACTGTAATAGGCTACAAGTAACCAACACAGCAGGCATTCTATGTATTACTACAATTCCCATAGTCCTTTTCTCTATATCCGGAAAAGAAGGGGCCTTTTCCGCCTTCGTTAGCGAATTTGTGAATCCTACTATGGTGAAGGTTCGGCTCATGAATATTAATGTTTTATCTGACATAAGCCTAATTGATTGGCCGAATGAAGACATAGGAACGTGGGCGTTAGTAAGTCGAATCCAACTGCAGTCGAAGGCTTGGCTCATGATTATTAATAAAGAAACATGATTTGACGGTGTAGGAAGGTTACCTAGCGACGTCAGCATTAACTAATTGACATTCATGAGCTAAACCTTGGTCATAGTAGGATTTGCAATTCCGCTCTCCACCCGTAAGTTGCGGGATAGGCAGACCGTCGGAAGTTTGTGGGAGATGGGCTGAAAGTCCAGCAGAAGGCAGACCGAACAACTGCTGCACAGGAGTTTCACAGCTGCTTATAAGTGTGTAAGTTATCCTCTTACATCCTAACGAGATATATTTTAGAATATAAAAATTTGAACGTGTTTTGAACGTGTGTTCTAAATCAGTAGTTACACATTGACTTTGGCAGTTCACTAGCTCACTTTAAATTCAAAACCTGTCGCTTGTATTTCAGACAGCAGGTTAAATATTATTTAACGAACGGAACATGTAATGTCATTTACATGTAAAACCTTTTTTTTTTCTTCAAAACGGTAGATAAATTATGTCTGAGCATTCATGCCTTATGGCTGTAGGCTACTACTGTGTGTGTGTGTGTGTGTGTGTGTGTGTGTAACAGTTACTGGCTGGATGTCTTTCAAAACCTAGCGCACTGCATAACTAGACAGCATTTTTGGACATTATAGTTATGAATGGAACGCACAAGCGCGAGTGTCATAAAGGGAACGCTACCTGGTCTTTGATCAACCATGGTACAGTGATTCAGTGACTAATAGTATCATTTGGGATTGCCATGTTACTGGTACTGAAATGCACGATTATGATATATGACTGGTAGTTCAACAATGCCCTTGGTTCTGGCAAGTATTTTTCTCATTAATTTTTCCCATTGGGATTTTTAAAAATCTTTGTTATTTTATAAGCCATGAACCAAGCCAGCTATGAGGTGAATCACAATATTGCAAACTTTGATTTGAAAAATTATTTGAATATCGGACAAAAGACTAAGGTACATTAATGTCTACAACGGCTTTGATGAAGGAAAGAACTACAGTCACGTGAAGCATTGCAAATAAAATAAAAACTGACAAATACAAACTGTTGATTTAAAGATGTTTATATTGAAACAATATATTTTAGATTTATTGCAAAATATGCATACAAATATGGAAAGATTATAGAAATATTGAGATTCAAAATATTGAATATCAATTACAGTGCTTCATGGGAGTGAGCTGGAGCTAGAAAGTGTGTTTTTGGTGTAATTTGCTTGGCTGTATCCGAAATCCCCCTATACCCTCCTCATTCACCATTCCCTACATAATTTACTCCACTAATATAGTCTACAAATGAGTGAATGAAAACAAATTTCGGACACTGAGTGTCGCTAGAATTCATTCGCTGTGCATGGCGCTCAGAGTGCCATGGGTCTAGTCTAAAGGCTGTCGAGTGTACTCCAGGGCTGAATCCAAAATGGCCCCCTGTACCCTCAAATAGGGCGTTATTTGAGGGGACAGCCTCAGTAGTGGTTAGTCCGACGTTATTGAGTGCACTTATTCAATCCCACAATTCACTGCAACAACGAGCATAGGCCTACAACCGATTTTCGCTCAACGGCTGTCCGAATTCGCTCACTCGTTTTTTATTTAGTTCCTTCAGGTTTTTTTTATTTATTTAGTTCCTTCAAGTGAACAGTATTAGTGGACTAACGTAGAGAATAGTGAATGAGGGTTTAAGGGGCGATTTCGGATTCAGCCAAGTTGTATATTTATTGAGGTGCATTATGGGATTGAATGAGTGTACTTGATAATGACAAATGGTTGTTCCCTCAAATAATGTTAAATAAGATTATTTATAAAATAAGTTGAAATAATGCAGGCTGATGACTTCAACAAAAGCATACACCATTGATTAACTACCACGTAACTCACAATTATTGTTAAAATAAATTCACCTATGGAGAAAATGAATACTTAACCCAACATAGCATTTTTTTTTTTCTTAAATTGCATTTGCATACTGCTTTCAAACCATGCCATCACTGTTGCCATCCCTGTTCTTTTAGTAATCAAAAAGTACCATGGTAATATGCTGTTTTAAACATGTTCCATGATATTCCTTTTTTTTTTCCTCTTGGCATTGTCCTCCTTATTTGTCACAAATGTGTCATTGCTGCAATGTGAAGTAGCTTGGACTCACATATTGCAGAGCTTCATTATATGCTTTTCTTTTGTTTTTAAGCTTTCAGGTTTGAAAGAAATTGTAGAAAATTCTGTCATTATTCACTAACCCTCATGACATGTTAAACTTGTAAGCAGATATTCTGAACATTTTACCTGCTGCTCTTTTCCATAAACATACAACTGTGCATACTTTCTTATTATATAGTATTAGAGTATATTCCATATTTCCATATATAAGTTCCATATTTTGGTGCAACCATTGGCAGCTATCCCAATGTTTTCTGTTTCCATACAGACGCTCATGGGCTCTGAGTTAGGAATCAATGTGTTGAATACACACTCTTTAAAGCTCTACCCCCCCAGTCAAGTGCATCTCCCTGCACCTATTGTTTTCTGAAAACAATCAGTTTCAATTAAAACAACTGTTTACTATTACAGAGAATATGACATTTATATAAAGATTTGTTCATTTTCCAACTATGGAAGTTTTAACTATATGATTGCAACATACCAGCTGAAACAGGATTAATGGGTTCTCGTGTGATGTTATGCTCAAGGTATTTCACTCAAGTATGTCAAACCTGTCAAGCAAGTATGTCAAGGGTATCAAATATATCAAAGTTCCTCCAAAATGCAGTGCTAAACTGAAAACTGTCTATTGTTTTGCTAATGTATATCCAAACAGTTTTGCACATGAAGCAAATAGAATTTGTCCAAAAAAGTACTTTGGTACCATATTACAGTTATAGTAGGCTACACTTCTGTTCAAATGTTCGGGGGCAGTAAGATTTTTATTTTTTTATTTTTTTTGAAAGAAATTTATACTTTTATTCAGCAAGGATGCATTAAATTGATCAAAAGTGACAGTAAAGACAATTATGTTACAAAAGCAAAATAAATGCTGTTCTTTTGAAGCTTTTCAAGGTGATTCATCAAATGATTTCCGAAGGATCATGTGACACTGAAGACTGTAATGGCTGCCGAAAATTCAGCTTTGCCTTCACAGCAATAACTTACATTTTAAAATAGAAAACAGTTTATTTTAAATTGTAAAAATATTGCTGTTTTACTATATTTACGATCAAATAATTGCAGCCTCGGTGAGAACATATAAAAAATCTGGTATTTCTATGGTACTCGTTCGAAGGAACTCTAGTTGTACTATGGTACATGTCCATAAAACATGGTATAACCATTGTACAAATCCATAAAACATGGTACTTCGATGCTACCTGCATGTTGAAAAACACCTTTTGTGGTTCATATCCAAAAACATGGTAGTCATTTTAATTGAATAACTGTACCATGTCCAAAAGCTTTTGTATTATCATTGTTATTTGTACAAAAACATGGTATAGTCATATCATGTCCAAAACATGGCATTACCATAAATGTCCAAAAAACATGGTGCTTTTTGTTATTAAAATTATCAACAGAGGCCTACATTTTTGCAAAACTCAAAAAACTTCGAATTCACTGCAGTTTCCAGCTGTAATGAACACTAGTGGCAGTAAAACAACAACAACTTTTATAATAAAATGGCAAGGTTGCTTCATCAAATGCATTTTTATCTCACTTTTTTGTGCACTATTAGATTATGGTTTAATATAGGTGGTATTTCCAAACGCGATAGAGCCTATATGCGATTAAACTTTTAGAACCAATGACCATATATTAAATTTACGAATTGCTGTGATAACCAACATATTAAAACATTCACATTTATCTGTTTTTAAATAAAATCAAAAACACTTTTAGCAGTACTCACTGGACATTTCACTATGTTGCTCATTGCAAGAATAAATGTAATTTGCTGAAATGTTGCCACAGGCATGTTCTTCCAACGCTAGATGGTTGGCATGTGATGGTATTACATTTTCATATCACTTTATGCCGAACGTCACATGAGCAAACAGGAAAACAGATCTCATTGCATCCGCGTGTCGGAGAAAGTTTTAACGGCAGTACAAAATGACGGTGATGATATCTATAGATTTTTAAGGTAATCATCTTATTGTTTGCGTTTTATTCAGTTCAAATATCTAAATGTTAGTGATAAGAAGAAAAAAACGTAGAAATCAATCTGCATATGCGATGGACATCGGTTATGCTCATCTTTGCTTGTTCTTTTGAAGGTATCTAGAGTAAAACGGCTCTATATTTAACGAAGCACATACAAAAGACCTGAACCAGAAGAAATGCAAGTTGTTGTACAGAAGAAATGCAAGTTGTTGTACAGAAAACGGAAGTTTGTTGCACATAACTCCCCTTGCTGAAGCTTTATCACGGTATACTGTTTTGAATTGGGCCTACAAGACGCCTACAAACAAGTTGGCCGTTGGATTTAGAATTTTATGAAAAATAACTGTCATTAAGTTCACACTGCCCCAACAGAGACCAACAAATGCTGATTGAACATGTTCAGTCGGGTGAAAACAAACGATACATCGTATTACCATAAATCGGCACATGTAGAGGATGGGTTTAAAATGATTCTGTATTGCAGCTGGTTGCTTGATGCCACATACACACTGCATTAGCACACTTCACTGCAGTTTCATCTAGATCCAGTTTGCATTTCCTTCTGTTAGTTTATACGTGTACCTTACTATGACCAGTTTGTATATGTGCTGTGAACAAAAATATATCATTCTAGCTAATATACAATATAATACAATATTTATTTATAAAGCACATTTAAAAACAACCAAGGCTGACCAAAGTGCTGTTCAGAACAGAAAAAATAAATAAAAATAAAACAACCGATAAAGAAACACAAAACAATAATCGTACGTAAATCAAGGAGTATGAAAAGCCAAAGAAAATAAAGAAGTCTTTAAAGAAGATCTGAAGGTGGAAACAGAGGGAGCTAATCTAATGTAGAGATGTAGACTGTTCCAAAGTTTTGGGCCTGCAGTCGCAAAAGCGCAATCGCCTCGTTTTTTAAGTCTAGATTTAGGCACAATGAGTAGACAGTGATCACTAGATCTCAGAGTTCTAGAAGTAGTGCACGGACAGAGTAGATCGGTCAGGTACTGAGGGGCCAATTTGTTGAGGGCTTTATAAACAAAAAATAAAAAATTTAAATCAATTCTAAATTTGACAGGTAGCCAGTGCAGTGTGGATAAAATAGGGGTGATCGACTCATAATTTCGGGTCCCAGTGAGGAGTCTAGCTGCTGCGTTTTGCACTAGCTGTAGACGGGAGAGGGAAGACTGAGAGACACCAATATGAAGTGAATTACAATAGTCTAGACGAGTTGTTACGAAAACATAAATCACTGTTTGGAAGTTACTCTGGGTTAAAAAGGTTTCACTTTAGAGAGTTGGCGAAGATGAAAAAAGCATGATTTTACAACAGTAGTACTGATCTGTTTATCAAATTTTAGGTTGCGATCAAACAGAAAGCCCAGATTTGTAGCGCATTGAGTTTCATATGGGGCAAGAGAAACACGGTCAACATCAAGCACACAGTTTTATTTAAGTTTAAATTTAGAAAATTACTTGAAAGCCAAAGCTTTTTTTTTTAAACAGGCCAACAGGAGTTGTAAACCATTATCGTTATGTTTTAAAGGAAAATAGATCTGAGTATCATCAGCGTATAGATGAAAGGATACTCCATATTTATTACAAATGGAAGCCAGAGGTAACATGCACAGGGTAAACAATACCGGCCCGAGGATTGATCCCTGTGGGACTCCACAGTTTAGAGGTACACTAGTGGAGGACTGATGACCGATACGAACATTAAAACATCTGTTGGTCAGATAAGAACGGAACCACTGTAAGACTACGCCACGAAAGCCCACAAAGTAGGAGTAGCTGACCCTGAAAGTAGGAGGGAGCTGACCCTGTTCAGAGACAAGAAGGATGTTACTTGGTTGAAAAAGCCAAGTTTAAAGTTGTTTTTTTAAGCAGTGGAGTTACCCGAGCCTGCTTGAATGCAGTAGGGAAAATGGCAGTATGGAGGGATGAGTTGATGATGTGTGTGAGTGCTGGAAGAAGTGTGGGGGAGATGGCTTGTAGTAGGATGACTAGAGAGGATAAGTTTAGATACTTCTTCCTCGGTTAGTGGAGAGAAGGAGGAGAGAAGGTTATTGGCTGTGGGAGATTACATTGCTTACATTGCTTTTTGTATGTTTTGCAGTAGTTTCAAAGTGAAATGTCCATTGAGGGGTAATAAACAGCATAATCAGATTTATCTGAAACAAATCAACATTTTATTACATTGTTACACGTAATAAAATGTCTTAAAAATGTCTTTAATATCTTCGCAAAATGTAAACTATTTTATCCTACAGCTCTGTATGTAAAGTTGGATATAAAAGCATATCCAATTTTATCTGTATACAGTATACTCACACTCAGTGATTTATAGTAAATCTCAACTGCTTATAGCATTTCAAAATGTAAACTATATTTTTGGCCAGCGATATATTTGTGGGATATATTTTTTTGGTGAATGCTAGATCTCTAGATACGATTTGGGTTCCACTTTGTGTAAATCAATAAGATTTTTTATTTTATAGTCTGCTAGTTCTGTGAAATGATTGTTAAAATGTTCTTCAGAACATACTGTTATTGCTATTTGCTTTCACTACTCTATGAAATAATGTGGCATTTAGCCTAACAGTGTAAAAAACTGGGGGCCTGCTTTGGGTAAAATCGGCATGATAAAGATACTCCCATCAGCCATGGCAAAAGACTAGAAGCTGTTATGTACTGTACATGTTATCCACATGTGTACACACTGTACCTGGGTTAAACTGCCTCGCACTCTCTCTTCCTCTTTAAACGCAGTGTCTTTCAAATCTCCACCTTCCTCACATGTGTTAGTTTCATTTTGTTTTTTGCTTGTGTGACCCAGTTTTCTCTATGTCTAATTATTCATCATGTTCACCTGTCCTGTAATTATCTCATTAGTTCCCTCATATAGTTCCTGTATAAGTACTCCCTTTTTTTTTCAGTTCTTGGTCCTGTCTCTTCTGTAAATTGGATGTCTTCCCTGTGTTTTTACCCCATGTCCTGTGGATTATTGAATTAAAGACCATTTCGTGGTACTCTTCGTCTTCGTGAGCTACATTTATCCAGCCACTCCACTCGTGACAACATGTTTATCATGCCAGAGTGGCTCCCAACTGCTCAAAGAGGAGTACACGGCATGTCATTTCTGACTCTACTCCGTAAACTGTGTATAAGCAGCAACCTGACAAGTTTCAGTGACAGGTCATTTGTCTCTCCACACTAAATGCAAAATATTTTGTAATGCCCGACAATCACAGCCTAAATATACAGGGCTATCTATCTATGACTGCTCCACTACAGTAGTTGTTCAGACAACATGCTGAGTAGTCTTTTATGATAATATATAGGCTAGTTGTTGTGCACACTGCTTATCCCTCCCAGATACAGTAGAAAGTGACAGGAAATTTCTTTGGAGAGAAGGATAAGGGTATTGGCCAACCCAGGAACATGGAAAATCTGTGCCCGTCGCTACATTTTTGATAAATGATATTACATTGCTTTTTGCATGTTTTGCAGTAGTTTCAAAGTGAAATGTCCATTGAGGGGTGATAAACAGCATGATCAGATTCATCCGAAACAAATATACATCAACATTTTATTACATTGTTACACGTATGTTGGCAGTTCGGAAGTTAAATGTCTGGGGAGTGAAGCTAAAAGGTTAATCGTGTTTGAGAAATGACATACCTCCCACTCTAACCATAACCTTGAACAATCTATATTGTTAACAAAATAAAACATGGGATGAAAACCAGAGGCGGCCAAACAATTTGTTCAAAATGGCTGATTTATTCAGGGACAAAGCAAGTGGCTGTCTTTATGAGCTGTTGAGTCAATCATTGGAACTATTCATTCAAAAACACGGATTAATTTAGAAATCAAGCATCACTGTTGCTAGGAGATGCGCAATGTCTCTACTGTGGATTTGTTTGGAACTATTTTGTGAAATAGAGCAAAAACAGACAATATTCTTTTTAACTAAAATAGTCTAAAATGTAAGTCACTTAATATTTACTTCTTGATTATTAAACTGTTATATAAAACCACATTTGCAATTGTTTTGATATTCGGGAAAATGGCACTCTTGCTTGTGTGTCAGCCTATTGCTTAAGTATTAAAGACCCCCTGTGGTGAAAATAAGTATTTAATGTTGTTTATATATCTATGTGGTGTTTTCAATATGTTTTAAGACAAACCATGTGCAAATTCATAAGTCAACACCATTGCTGAGTATTTTCTCCTTAAAACTCCAGTTTTATCTAACCAAAGATAGTCTCAAAAAACGGGTTTGAAATCGCTGGTGTTTCTGACGGCACAATCGACCTTGTGACCAATCACGTCAACGAGCGGGCGGGCTTTAGCATTTCATTAACTATGCTGTGAAGCAGGAGAGTCTCAAGAGAAGCCAGGTTATATTTTTCTGTTGATATGAAAAATCGGATACATTTAACAATATAGCGGTTGAATATATGTATATTACGATGTTACGATGCAATATTTCTTTCTCCACTGACATTCTATGATGTTCAAAGCATTTCTATGCTGATTTTTAGAAGGCAGATTGGGATGGCAAACGGGAACATGGTTTGTGTAACATTAGCGAAACATTATCAGCTGTTTGATGTAGTCAAGCCAAAGGCTAATCATATTAATTGATGTAGTGTCCATGTAGTGCTCTAAAAGTCAAAACTAAAATTTCATAATCAATTCTATGTTTGAATGGAAGCCAATGGAGTGTGGATAAAACCGGTGTAATGTGTGTCCTTCGGTTGGTTCCTGTAAAAAGCCTGGCTTTTGCACCATTTGGAGACGACTCAGAGAAGATTTGTTGAAACAAGTAAAAAGAGAATTACAATAATCTAAACGAGAAGAAATAAAGGCATGGATAATCATCTCCATGTCAGCTTTGGACAACAATGTTCTCAATTTAGAAATATTTCTCAAATGATAAAAACAGTTTCTGACCAACTGTCTAGAATGACGATCCAGAGACATCGATTGGTCGAACAAAACACCAAGGTTTCTAAGGCTTAACTGGACGGATGAGCCCAAGGAACAGAGGTGTTGTTTGATTTGAGGTAGTTTTTGGTCTGGAGCAATGATTAAGGTTTCAGTCTTTTTTGTATTTAGCTGTAACTTGTAAGTAGTTTTTGTTTAACTAGTTCTTAATGCAAGACAGGTATTCTAATAGTTCAGTTAACTGAAGTGTGTTAAGCAGGGTGAGGCTGAGAGCCGTGAGAGAACGGAGGAGCTATGGAAGCATAAAAGGAGGATCGACGACAGTGAAGGGCAAGAGAGGACCAGGCCTGGACTATTTTACTTTGTTTTGTTTATGTGTTGCGAAAAGGAAACACATTTGTTGGCGTTTTACTGCCTCTAATGTTAATTTCAGGTGGAAACTACAGCAAATTCTATGTAATGGTACATTTTTGGAGTTTTGCAAAAATGTAGGTAGAGACACGTTTTTCCAATGAGCCTGAGTTAGGATTGGTACATATTGCAGGGATTTGCCACGTTTTAGAAGTCAACATTTAGAACAGGCTTCAGTGTCTCTTTTATTGAGGAGCAATATTTAGTTCAAATACTTCGATAGATTGAACAAATAGAAATATGTATATGAACAATTATGTTAAATCAAATCTACATCAAATAAATAAGAAGCTGTAAATAATGCAGAAGTTAACATAACAATAAAATAAGGCAAACTACTGGAATAAATCTGGTGCTACTTCACTTACAGTTTAATAGTGTGTTTCTTAACAGTAAAAAACTTCAAATATTTGAGAAGCTTGACTTACATGTTAGTTTCACAAAACATAGTCAGAATGAATATAATTTGCCAACATTGGTGATCCCCAGACTAAGCCCCTGCTTCAGATCGGGTGATGTTTGGATGTCTGTCAGTTCTAATTGTAAGGAGCCTTCATCCAGTTATGTGAACAAACTCACTGCATCACTAGTACTTGGTAAATTGAATTACATGTTTTTGAAGTCGTAAAACCTTTGCAGCAAAGTTTCATAGTATCTTAACTTGTTCTGACAAGTTGTTTATGAAGTCATGCAGTGTTGAAAAAGTGTAGCATTTTTGCAGTGTTCCAAAAAACAACAACAAAAACAAGCATATCTTAAGTTTAAATCCGTTGAGTATTGCTAAAATATCACTGACCGTTTTATCCCTTCACTGCAATCCCAGATTAAGGCCGTTCGAGTGATGAAAGCTGTCACACAGAAAGCACACTTCGGCCATGAAATTCTCATCAAGCATTTGAGTTAGCCATGGAGAAAAGCATCATTCTCCTGCCTGAATCCACAAAATCATTTTCATTTCTCTTGCCATTTGATGTATGAGTAAATCACTGTGCTTGGCTGACATACCTCAAAGGAGCCTTTGAAACAAGTGGTGTTCTCATGAAATCAATAGTTAATGTGCCATCCAAAATTCTTACATAGACACAGCTTTCTTATATTGCAGCAGTGGATTCATTCACTGGTAGTGACACCTTTTGTTAGTCTATGAGTGTCAGTATTTTACTTCTTTTTCATTGTGTTAGAGTCAGAAATCAGTATTTTCTTAATAGATGCGAATGATATTGTTTCTGACTTTATCACAATTTCCTCTACTGCATTTAACATGAAATCTTTCATAGGTTTGAGCCAGTGGACGATTTCTTCTTCTTCGACTTATTTTTTTGAGGATCCATGCTACGTAGAAAGAGGCTGAGAGCTTTCTCTTGCTAGAAACATTATCTGACCATGATAGCTTGTTAGGCTTTTCAATTTATGTCAGCAAGAATCGGAGTCTGGAGGAAATTGTGTTGAAGTTTGAGTGCTTGGACTTTGAAGTGCTTTCTCAGATTGTTCTCCTGTAACACATCACTTCGCATAGACTGTAATTTGTATTGTGCTTGTACTGAATTCTTGTTCATGTTGTTCTTTTTCTTCTTCTTCTTGGAATCCTATTGTGATGTACTGATTTTCTTCTTGTTCTTGTTCTTCTTCTTCATGTTGTTCTTCTTCTGTCTCTCAGTCCCTCACAGTCATATGTTTAGCACACATCCTTTCTATTCTACAGTAAATTAAATGAAACAGAAT
Source organism: Abramis brama (assembly GCF_963993115.1). Taxonomy (NCBI): domain Eukaryota; kingdom Metazoa; phylum Chordata; class Actinopteri; order Cypriniformes; family Leuciscidae; genus Abramis; species Abramis brama. The sequence goes on from NC_139976.1 coordinate 28,898,108, forward strand.
CTCCGTCAAAATCTCAATGCTGCTTTTGAGCTATTAGAGGCCGGCGGCTTGTGCTTACAGTATTTCAAACTATTAGCGTTACAGTCTTTCAGCTTGGGATTGCCTACACTGTACACGACAATGCGAAAGTTCCAAATCCACTTGTTTTTCATGTCAGAAGTGTCACAGTGTCTGGTTTGAGTTCCCTGGGTCACCACTAGATGTCCTCCTTCCCCACGGTGTCTGTCACATTCTGAACTACATTCCCCACGATCCTTGTTTCTTCATTGCACTCAGCTGTCCCTTGTCACTAATCATTGCACTCAGCCAATTCCCCATTAGCATTGTCATTTCCCTGTGTATATAACCCTGTCTGTTTTAGTATGTGTCACGGAGTCCTTGTATTTATCACGCCACTTCTGTGTTCTGTTTCCTGCCTGTTCTGTGTCTTGTTTTGGATTGCCTTATCGGATTTTGACCCATGCCTGGACTTGACCACTGATACGGATTTCCCTAATAAATACTTGCTGCAATTGGATCTTCTCCCTTGTTTCCTGTGTGTGGATCGTGACAGAAGGACTCCGTCACACACAAAGGTCCAGCGGTATGTTCGCCAACTTCTCTGCCCCAGCCACCGAGCGGGAGAGGAGAGAGCGTTTTGAGGGAACCCGTCTGGTCATTTTTCGTGGGACCTGGGGAGGTCACAGAGGAGTGGTTGGTCGAGAGGGAATCCAACACCACTATCCACCATGGCCCCCTTTCGACTCTGGGCTGGTGAGGGACGGGTCGGAGCCACCGTCTCGCCATCGTAGACGGAGAGGGGGTAGGAGACGCAAGTCTGCCAGTCCGGAGACTGATCTCACCCCAGGGGTCGTACCTGTGCAGCCCGCTATCATCCCAGAGGCCGTCCCCGTGCAGCACGCTGTTGTCCCGGAGGCAGTGACCGAGCAGCCCGCTGTCGTCCCGGAGGCAGTGCCCGAGCAGCCCGCTGTCGTCCCGGAGGTCGTCCTGGAGCAGCCCACCATCAGTCCTGCCACGGCCAAGAGAGCTGTCTTCCTGTTCCACGCATTGGCAGTTCTGCATGCATGGAGGAAGCATGTCGTCTCGGAGGCCGTGCCAGAGCAGTCCGCTGTCGTCCCGGAGGCAGTGCCCGAGCAGCCCACTATCAGTCCTGCCTCGGCCAGGAGAGCTGTCTTTGGGTTTTACGCATTGGCGGTTCTGCACGCTTGGAGGAAGCACTTGAGTTCCGCCCAGCCAGAGACTGTTCACATTACGTCTGCCCAGCCAGAGACTGTTCCTGAGCCTGTGTCTTCGGACAAGATGGCCGCCACAGAGACTGTTCACGTCACGTCTGCCGAGCCTGTGTCTTCGGACAAGATGGCCGCCGCCGAGCCTGTTCACCTCACGCCTGCCGAGCCTGTGTCTTCGGACAAGATGGCCGCCGCCGAGACTGCTCACGTCACGTCTGCCGAGCCTGTGTCTTCAGACAAGATGGCCGCCGCCGAGCCTGTTCACATCACGTCTGCCGAGCCTGTGTCTTCAGAGAAGATGACCGCCGCCGAACCTGTGTCTTCAGACAAGATGGCCGCCGCCGAGCCGGTGGTGTCTGTTCCTGAGCCGGTGGTGTCTGTTCCAGTTCCTGAGCCGGTGGTGCCAGTTCCTGAGCCGGTGTCTGTTCCTGTTCCTGAGCCGGTGTCTGTTCCTGTGCCGTGGCCGCCCGAGGGGTCGTCTCCGCCCTGGCCGCCCGAGGGGTTGTCTCCGCCCTGGCCGCCCGAGGGAGAGTCTCCGCCCTGGCCGTCCGATGGACTGTCGTTTCAGCCCTGGCCGCCTGCAAGACCTGCTCCGCCCTGGCCACTCGAGGGAAAGTCTGCTTCGCCCTGGCCGCCCGATGGACTGTCGTCTCCGCCCTGGCCGCCAGATGAATTGTCACTCCCTGTCCCCGTTTCCCTCCATGGACCTGGCCCCCCATCCCTCCCCCTGATCCTCCACCAGTCCACCTCCCGCCTGGGCTCTTGTTTTGTCTGTCATGTCTTGGAGCGTCTGGTAGCCGCTCCGTAGAGGGGGGGTTATGTCACAGTGTCTGGTTTGAGTTCCCTGGGTCACCACTAGATGTCCTCCTTCCCCACGGTGTCTGTCACATTCTGAACTACATTCCCCACGATCCTTGTTTCTTCATTGCACTCAGCTGTCCCTTGTCACTAATCATTGCACTCAGCCAATTCCCCATTAGCATTGTCATTTCCCTGTGTATATAACCCTGTCTGTTTTAGTATGTGTCACGGAGTCCTTGTATTTATCACGCCACTTCTGTGTTCTGTTTCCTGCCTGTTCTTGTTTGTGTCTTGTTTTGGATTGCCTTATCGGATTTTGACCCATGCCTAGACTTGACCACTGATACGGATTTCCCTAATAAATACTTGCTGCAATTGGATCTTCTCCCTTGTTTCCTGTGTGTGGATCGTGACAAGAAGAACTGAAAGAGCTTTGTGTGCAGCTCATTACAATTGTGAGTTCTGCTTGGCCAATTGTTATAATTTATAATTTGTTATGGTAAGTTTTACACTGTTAATCTAATGGGGATGGTAAAGAGGGATGGTGGTTTTACAGAGGTTATGCTTTTTGTCTTATTTTTTTCTCAACAAGGGGGGTGCCATCCCCCCACATTGAGCCCTGTCTGTTAAACACTGAAGTTATGTTCATTTAAATATCCGTATAACACATCAAAGGGACTTATAAAAAGGACTGACGTTTGCCAATACTTCACTGGTCTCACATTTTAAATATATACCCTGATGGACATAACTTCTGCATTATTCAGTTACCTTATTGCTGACATTTAGAGAGGCTGCAGGTAAATGGGAAATTACACCATTTAAGTGTGGATGCATTGCTTCTCAGCTTGGGTAATGTCACAATCAAGTCATTTGTATTCATACAGCTTCGTCTGACAGGGTTTTCATCAGCACAGAGGTCTGAAATGAAATAGGTGTCACTTCCATGGAGCATGACCACGGATGACATCATAGGAAATGCCAGCCGCTTACACATGAAGATGCCAAATTTATTTTAATTACCATCCTCCACCCCTTTCTCTACCCTTCACATATTCTCATCTCCTTTATAATCAGAATCATTTTATTTGTGTTCCAGGGTAATGCTTAGTCTCAGAAATGCCGTACGTAGATCGTCAGAATCGGATCTGTGGCTTTCTAGACATCGAGGAAATGGAGAACAGCGGCAAGTTTTTACGACGTTACTTCATTCTGGACACGCTGGAGGGAAGCTTGGTGTGGTACATGGATAACCCTCAGGTACCAACCCATATTCATCTCATTCACTCTGTCAGTGCGTCGCTAAATGCAGGGGTTCTTAATTTTACATCTGAAGGTCTTCCCTTGTATTACCACTTTTGTGGAATTTGTTGCATGTAAAACATGTAACTTTATCAAATATGACAGTATGGTGTTCCTCAGGGGCTAGTTGTTGGCCCAGTTAAATTTCACATAATATTTGTGTTACAGATAACGTTGGGATTATGTTTTCTTTATATATATATATATATATATATATATATATATATATTGGAATGGAATGATTTGTACATTCTTATGCCAATGTGGACAACAAATTCAGTGTTGTTAGAATTGATGTGATTTTTAGTTGATCAAAAACACTGATTACTGTTACTTAATTATTTAACAGCTGCTACTTAATTAATCAGATGCACTTACTGAACCACAAGTTATTACATTCATCTTATCCAATCCAAAATGAACCAAAAATGTGAAATCTGTGAAGAATGGTGTCGGCAGAAAATGCAGTGAGATTTGCGCACCATTAATGCACAATTAAATAAACCAGGGCTTCTGGATCGATTTTGAGATTTTCAGTATGCATCGCAATTCTCTCTCCAATCGATTCTGAGCTTAGTTTTTAACAATAGATAACACTGTGTGTTTTAGAAACAGCCGTACTCTGCTTGCTTCCAATTCCTTACACACACTGCTTAAAATAATCTTTAATAAAACAACTTTCATAAAGTTTGAAAAGGTTGAAGTAAATTACAAGGGTATTTGCAGTGGGCTGTTTACACATTAATTTCACATCATAAAACCATTGTTCAAGTACATACATCACAGCCGAATGCACAATCGCTCTTCTTCGTGAGCATTTGAGCGTGTGGTTACAAATTAGCCTACAGTGCTATCTGCTGTTGAAAACGAAGCTCAGAATCTATTGGAGAGAGAATCGTGATGCATATCGATTTATCCTCTCAGCCCTAGCTTCAGTCATATTGAACTGATAATTGTTCCATTCAGTTCGGATAGGAACTTAGCGCGTATAAAATCTCTAAACTTTTACCCCTGCAAATTACGCCCCTGGATAGACATACTGTACGCAATAGTTCTGCAATAAGACAATGTGTCGTCTAAGCCACAGTTGATCTTTTTCAGCTATCATAGTGAGAATCTTATGCAAAATATTTGTGTGCTGTTAACATTTCCTCTCCTACACACCTTGGTATTTTTAGTTTTGTGAGCTGTTTGCGAACCGTTAGTACAGATATTGACTGTTTTTACACCGAAACGTTGCTGTGGCTGTGTAGATGTTTCACTTCCCATGAGCTTGTAGGTGAAGGATATGAGCGTTGTGGCCTCTGGTGGACTTTATAATCTCATGAAGTGTTTGCATTGATCTGTCTTGTCTTTGCCTCCAGTTCAAACCACTTAAACCATTAAGGTCAAGCACAGTTACAGTGTGTGTATGTGTGTGTATTTGCATCTGTGTGGGCCACCTTTATGAGAGTGTCTTTGTCTTAGATTCAAGACTTGCAAACTAAATTGTTCCTGACTGTCTTCAGTAAGTTACATGGCATGAACCTACACAGATAGTAATAGCCAAGAGTTTGTGATTCACTATTGTAAAAACATGAAAACTTTGTGACGTGAAAAATTAAGAACTGTGATATTCCCATAATTTCTCATTCTAGAGAACCTTTTGTTGTACAAAAACTGTGCATTCCCTGAGCAGGCCAGGGTATGTCAATGATATTTTAGGTTAGTTTTCACACATACTGCAAAAAAAAATTCTTGTGAGGTTTAAGGACGGATATACATTTTCTCTGAAATGTCTCTTAACCTCTGAAATTTGAAGACTGATATGTACCAAAAGACACTCTAAAACACTGCATATATTTCATGTTTTGGTAATACTTTACAATAAGGTTCAATGTTTTAACATAAGTAAACTTCATTAATTAACATGAAAATACTTCTGAAGCATTTATTAATTTAATACACTATTAATTATTAATACACTATCAAAATCAAAAGTTGTATTGTTAATGTTATTTAATGGACCTGAGCTAACATGAACCAATGAACAGCTGTATATTTATTAACTAATGTTAACAATGATTATTAAATGCTGTAACAAATGTATTGTTCATGTTAATGCATTTACTAACATTAACAGGAAGTTATTTGTAAAGTGTTACTCGAGATTTTCAAGATGCTGAAATCAGATTTGGTTGCATCATTCTGCAGACATTTTTACTCTAGTTTAATAGAATCTGAGTGGAAACTTGATATTAACTACGATGTTTTCAGTGTCTTAATGTCATGCAGCTTAGAGTAAGAGAACTCTAATAGAGTTCTCTAAGAGAGAGCCCATGTCAGGGCCTGTCTTATTTTTATTCTTGATATTCTTTCTTTGTTTCTTTTAAATGGATTCTCTTTTTTCTCCTGGCTGCTGCAAGTTCTGTACCAATCACTTTATCTAAGACTCAGTCAGTAGCCCCAGCCAGCATCTTTTATTGATGCCACGTCTGACTTTGAATAATTTACCTCACTGCATCTGTAGATGTGTGCTAAAACTTTCATAGACCCCTATGCAATTCTACAACTTTGGAGAAAACCGTACACTCGCCCTGAATGTATTCTGTCCACGTTTGTTTTCAGATACTGCTCAAAACAAACTTCTCACATCAAGTCAGTGTGTATCATTTTATAGTCATAATTTTAGTTTTAATGACTTCAACCCTCTCTCTCTCTCTCTACAGAATCTTCCAGAAGGAACATCCAATGTCGGCTCCCTGAAACTAACATATATATCCAAGGTTTGTCATTTCTGACCAATGCTGACTACATTAAATTCACAGACATAAATTATACTTTAAATTGTGCAGAAAAGGTGTGCCATGACTTTTCTACGTGTTCAGATTCACCATTTTCTACTGGGGTTACAGAGATAAAATGAGTCATAATGGCTGGCCATGTAATCCGATCTAAAACGACTGCCGTGAAGAGTTTCACTCTTATGTATAATAAAACATATTTTTCCAGACCATTATAGGAGTCTTCATCTGAATGTATGTTACAGTTTTTTCAACTGCTAACAAGCATCGGTCAATACTTAAGCTGCATTTTCAAAACTCTTCATACCAATAAAAAAAATTGGCCAAACAGTTATTCTCACCAACAAAACACTTCATATGTCTCAAAATAAGCACGTTTCACCACAACACTGCCAACAATTTTCATTCAGAAAACATGTCATTCATAACACACTGACCTTAAAAACACTAACAACAGAGAACATTACATAAATCATGAACTTATATTTTTTAAAGTTTGTATGATTATTTTTACATAAATATTAATTATATGATAAGTATAAGATCTTTTCATTTTACTGACTGCGTTACAACATAAAACATTAATGAAAAATGACTTTTTTTAACATCAAGCACATCCCACTCTTTATATTCTCATTCATGCATTTCATCACTCTAAAGTGTCAATAGTGCTAAATATTTACATACCACGATATACACCATATATCAAAATCTCTAACGATAAACATTTTATACGTTGGTAACGATATATATCGTCATACCGCCCAGCCCTGCTACTAAGATAAGCAATGTAAAGTCTTGATTTTGTAATTCGTAAAAAGCAATAAACTGTCATAAACCGCTCTAATCTGTATGATGTGCCATTTTCCCACACCCAAAAATGTTTATATCTATACTATATTATTCAACATTAATAATCATTATTACTATAATAAGAGCCATAATCTACAATAATGATTACTGTAATAATATTCCACCCCTACCTTGTAATATCTTTTTTAATTTTTATAATTTATATACATTATAATGCTGTTTGCATTATACAACATTATGTAAGTGTTGTAAAAATACATGTATGCCACCTTTGTGCAACATTAAGCAGTGAATAAACATGCCGTGTCAGATGCAGATTCTGTTTAACCTTTGCAGTTTAAAGATGAACTGTGTGTAAAATTGTATTGGTCTCTGTCTATAGTATTCTGATTGATTGAATTAATTGGTTAAATTGAAGTATTTGACAATACTTACAGTTTTTCTCGATTGCTTAAACACATTTCTTGAAACTATGCCTCGTATTCTCAAAACTGTAAACACAAATCCATAATGCCTCACGCAATTCCCCAAACATCCTATTTTCAGGTCAAAATGAAGCTCTACTAAAAACCATTCACTCTTGCTGAAAAACCAAACTTTGCCCTCAGACAGGACACACAAGCCCTCAAAATCACACACACTACAACATAGTCTAACACACTGGTGCAATAAATTCAAAACAACATTTCCAAAACTGGTAAGTTATGTTGCTTGTGGTTCTCACCTCACAAACCTTTTCACATGATGAACACAAAAGATACAACCAATGGATACATTGGCACATTTTTATTCATTCATGTACTACACAGTACAACACACACACACAACAAAACAAAACAAACATTTTTTCCCTGTTTTACTTTTCTTTCTTTTTTTATTCTCTCCTCTAAAAAATTGTTTATATTTACTTACAGTAAGATGTGTGTAACCATCATATGACAGTAAAAGAGCACACACAAACCTTATTCTAATATGGAATTGGATTGGATTGGTAAAGAGTGTTGGTACGTGACAGGAGGGCCTCCACTCAAGGAGACAATAATGAACACGTCTAAGAATGTTCCACATATGGTTGAAATACCATCATTTGCCTAGAAAGATAACATTCTGGGAGTCAAGACTATAAAGGAGAAAGGATGCCCTCCCTTCACTGTCACACTCTGCAGCCACTCTGTGTGACTGTATGACTGCTGGCCTTTTCTTGCAAGAAAATAAACCTCATGAAAGACTATTGGAAATGTTTGTCGCTTATTCAGTGATAGAATTTTGTTTGCCACCACACCTCCCTGAAGGTTCTCAAGGCGATGGTAAAGCGACTCAAATTTGGCCTTACTCGTAGCCCAGCCTCCCTCATAGTCATATCATTGAAAAAGACATGAATTGAATTTCATCTGAGACTGCTTGTCTTCTTGCCCTTCCTCCTCCTCATTCTTATCCCTCCTCGATCTCTTCCTTCATGTCTTTCTGGATCCATTGTTCCAAAACTCAAAAAAAAAAAAAAAAATTGGGCCCTTTTATCTATCTATTGAAGGATCTGATTGGTGTGTGTTCATTTTTGACTCTTAGTGTTTCCACCTGGGTAATTGTGTGCTAACTGAGCTGAAGCTGTGCTGACTTGAGTGAACAATATTGAATGCTAGTGCTTTCTAAATGACAACATGGTGTAGGCAATGAGAAATGAAGGGATTTGTGTGTAGAGTTTTGCAGTGACAGTTCAACAAATCTGACTCATGTGTCAAAACAGGGAATAGTGTTATAGTTTAGTGAAATGGGTGTGCTTTTTGATAAATGGCATTATGGTTTTGAAATTTTAGTTCAAAAGCCTGGTTATAGTGTTTAAGCAATCGAGAAAAACTGTAAAACAACACAGATACATTTACCAATGTTTTTCTAAAAAATTTATTTAAAATAAATAAATAAAAATGTACTGGCAAATATCAAATATTTACATACTAACAGATTTCTCATTTTGGGACATAATGTTTTATAGTGATGATTTAGTGCACCTTTAAATATGTGTGTGAGCATGTGTGTTCAGTGTTATCAATCTGCTCTTATTTCTTCATTAAAGGTCAGCGATGCCACCAAATTGCGTCCAAAGGCGGAGTTCTGCTTCGGTAAGCAAGCGATTTTCTCTCCATGTTTCTCAGAGGATGCAGTGTGCAGAAGGAAGGGTGACCAGGGGACATTCCATTGTTTTTCATGTAAATGTGCTTTAGAAAGATGTATTTGGAAAGAATAATTATGCACAGTACACACACATATATTATGTAAACACAAACTTTTATTTTGGATGCGATTAATCGCGATTAATCGTTGTCCAGCACTAAAACTAAAATAAAACAAAAACTCAATTTAAGCTTAAGTTTATTTTATCTCAAGTAACAAAATAGTTTTATTGGTTTAGTTTTAGTTAATTACTAACCCTGGTGTGCGAGTTTGTTAAACAGCATTCACATCATCCGAAATGAACCAAATTTTGCAGTCAAACAAACCCAGGTGCGCTCTAAAAGTGCTAGTGTGACAGCACCAATTATTCAGGCCTAGAAATGCACATTAAAAAGGGGAACTGTCTGGGTGACATGTTGCCAAATCCATTATGGCACAATACTGTTATTATATCAACACCTCCAGATTGTTTAAATATAAATCTGTGTGTTTTCCCACAGTCATCAACGCTGGAATGAGGAAGTTTTACTTGCAGGCGAATGACAAGCAAGATTTAGTGGAGTGGGTCAGCGCACTCAACAACGCCACCAAAATCACAGTGAGTTCCTGACCTTGGATCAGATTCCTCTTACTAACCAGGGGTGCGTTTCCCATACAATGACGTAACTCACTGCTTAACCACCATAGTATGATGCATCACTGTAGAAACTAACTAGAAATCATCTAGTCAACTACTGTCTCATAAAAGTAACTAAATGTAGTCAGATGATGTTAATATTGATATTTGGATTAGGTTACTGATCACATAGTAGATAGCCTAAAAGTAGCCTAACCCTTCCATCTCTAGTGAATGAATGAAATTAACAACCTTAATAGAGGGTATGCATTGACATCACTTTCCCGCCGGAACACGCCCCCCTCAGCCAGAATGAGTGGCAAAAGTGCCTACTAAGTGACTGGATTTAATGGGGAAACTGCGAAAACGCGAGTAAAACAAACGATTTAAACTAAAGGTTGAAACTAAAGATCCAGTGATCCACTGATATTGACATGCAGCCAGGAATCGTGTTTCCTGACATTTATTTGTGCCTGATTTCGATGCCGGGGAAATACATAAAGCAAATTTGTCTGTGAACACTCTATATAAATACAATATAGGTAGGTCTAAATCCATGTGATCACTTATATCAATGTTATATTTATCATCATTTCGTCCAGCCTAAAAAACTATAGTTTTTTGTCAGTGTTTATTTAAAAACGTCCAATTATGCAGATTATACGATGGTAAATATTTAATTGATGAGTTGTCAATACAATTTATAGGGTATGATTTCAGCATATTGACACAAAATGATAACTGCAGATCCAACTTTCGCTGCCTGGAGTCCAGCTGTTTCTGTGAACTGCAGCGATCCATTTGCTTCTCTGTTCTGTAGCTTTCGGCAGTCTGTAAAAGAATTCCTCAGATTTCTTGTCAAATGCAGTTGTGCAGTTTTTCGGTGCATTCTCGCTAAAAACAAATGCTGCCGCTCAGTCTTTTTGCCACTTGGTGGGCATAACCGCAGTCACTCCGGCCGACGGTGACATCATGCGCATACCCTCTATTAGTTGTGTTTACATGGACCCTAATCCGCTTGTAATCGGACTGCACAGTCGGAATAAAAATGTTACATGTAACCACGTCAGTCAGAATGAATTGGCTAAATCTGATTAATTCTGATTGTAAGGGGTGGTTTATACCTTTTCTAATCTATTCGATAGGACATGATTGCATTGAAAACCAACACATGAAAGTTTTGCATGTGACATGATAACGGTCAGAACAAGCTGTTGTTGTTAAATATAGTGTCATAAATGACTGTCGCGTCATTCAAAAAATCTCATTCAACTTATTGTCTGTGAAATGTCGTCCCAGCAGTCGTTTGCTTCAGACTGTCATCCACAGATGTCTTGTTTTGCCCGCAGGAAGGGGCATTTATACTGCTTAAAGGGGTGGTATAATGCTCTTTTCACAAGATGTAAAATAAGTCTCTGATGTCCCCAGAGTGTGTATGTGAAGTTTTAGCTCAAAATACCCCACAGATATTTTTATATAGCATGTTAAAATTGTCACTTTTTAAGGGTGAGCAAAAATGCACCGTTTTTGTGTCTGTCCCTTTAAATGCAAATGAGCTGCTGCTCCCAGCATGGGGGGCAGAGCTACAACAGCTTGTGTCCTGAAAATTTAAAAAACTTTTTTGTTTATGTTTAAATTTATGTAGCTGATGTGGAGTTAACTATCTTCTAATCATTGATTAGCATATTCTGTCATAATAATCTATAAATTGCATTCCCGGGGGCGGGGTTTATGTAAATTTTTATGTGAAAATATCATTTAAAATGTCACTAACCCGGGAGGAATGTCGTGTAGTCCCTACCAGCCGTTTGTTGTAGTCCTTAAAAAGCAATTTCTTTAAAAGAAAATATCTTCCTTTGCTTTGAACTTTGAGCATTGTGACTTGGCAGATGTTGTTTATGCTCAAACAGCAACATTACTAAAGTTAAAAAAGTGAAATTATGATCAACCACCCCTTTAATAAATATAAGCTTCCCGAAATAGATAAATATTACGTCTGGGTTTTTTGTGTGTGTGTGTATGTGCCAACAGCGGGACAGTCTGTATATTCGAGCAGCGAGCGCATGTTAAAAGATCAAATCCGATTTGAAGCTTATGACATAAACACGCACATCAACCCGATCACTTTATTTAGAGTTCATATAAACACTATCTTCAGATTCATCAATCGGAATGACTTCAAACAAAAAGTGTCCATGTAAACGTAGCTACTGATAACGTTAACCTTTATTCTAAAAAAGAGACATGCATGTTGTTTTCCTGCTTTTACAAAAGCATTTTACAGAATTTGATTCATTTTGGTGTATTGCCAGGCATCCAGATTTCTGAAAAGTCAATATTGGCTTAATCATCTTATTAGGACATTTATGATGCATGCATAATCAGAATATTCAGAGTGGACAATGTCAAATCACAATTTCCATGCTGCTAATAACATTGTTTTGAATGTTAATGGCTGTGTAATGATGCATATTTTTGCCACTGAATGCTAAGTTTTTAAGACGATTACAACTGACAGTTTGGTTTGGGTCAAGAGTGTGTAGTGCCAGCATGTGTAGTGATGGTGTATTGATCAGTGTTGTGTTTTTAGCCTGAAGGCAGTGAACGATGAACTGCCATTCCCACAGATGCTGCTTTAGTGTCAGTCGATCTTTACTAGCAGGCGGTTTATCACTGTATCTGCTGGACCAGGACAAATTATTCATTTATTCTGAGAGGGAAAATACATTTTTTCAGTATTTTTATTCCAATAACATAAAAAGCATTACAAACTTTGCTATACTATTAATTTATTCTTGATTGCAAAACTGAATTTTCAGCAGCCATTGCCAAAGTATTCAGTCAAATGATCCCTCAGAAATGATTCTAATATGCTTATTTGGTGCTCAAGAAACGTATTATTATTATCAATGTTGAAAACAGTTGTGCTACTTAATATTTGTGTAGAAACCTTGATACATTTCAGGATTATTTTGAATAGAAATGTCAAAAGAACATGCATCTATTTTGAAATAGAATTTTTTTTTGTAACATTATAAATGTCTTTATTGTCACTTTTGCTCAAATTAATGTGTCCTTGCTGAATAAAAGGACCCCCCCTCCCCCACAAAAAAACCCACCCCAGACTTTGAAAGTTCTTCAAAACTTCTACTGTTACTTGCTGTGTGTAGCACCTACAGCTCTGCAGATTCTCATCACTAGAAACATGCGACTGAAGTTTATTTTCACATGCTCCCTGGTGATTTCAGTTCAATTTAAACAGTCTGAGGGACACATGTCATTATAGATTGTTTTGTGAATCTGTAACAGTGTAATACAAACAAATGTAATTTATAAAGAAGCTGTTATGGAAGGATGGAATGTTGGTCATAAGACATGAATAAAATACAGCAGAAGCAAATACTGTCTTACTACATATATATATATATATATTTGCTTCTGCTGTACTTTCTATATATCAATATATATATCACATTATTGTCCTTTTTTAATATGATATATATATATATATATATATATATATATATATATATATATATATATATATATATATATATATATTAAAAAAAGACAATCCCTTGGGTTTGTGATGTTTTTCTCTTTGATTTTCCCATAATATGTGAAGTCAGCTCAGGATCCAGTATTTTTGAGCACATTTTGGGCAGCATCCAGGATATAAATTATACATTGACTCCAAATGGAATGGTTAGACCTGGAACTGATTGTCCTTGCGTATGCTTTGGGAATTAAAAATACTCTTAAATACTCGTATATAGAATGTAGTTTCTCTCACAGGTTTGTTTCCTCGTTTCTTCTCCAGGTGCCGAAGTCAGGCGAGCAGGTGGCTCATAATACAGCAGAAGCGTGTGTGGACACGTCGGGCACCACGAAACAAGTGTCCTACAAGACCGAGATTATCGCAGGAGTGCCCATCATCACCACCACACAGGTCACACAGCAGCTGATAACCCCATGACATATATCACATAGTTCACACCAGGATAAAACTAAAACTATTAAAACATTTATGTTGAAGACTAAAAATTTACTGTTTAATGTTATTTTTTGTATTATTTTTTCTTTATTAATTTTCATAATAATTTCATAATATATTTTGTGAAGTCAGAGTATGTTGTACATGTGTGCTGATGAGAGATCTGGGATGAGCTATATTTTGCATAGAGGTATGTGTGCAATGTAACCCGTTCACTGAGCAGAGATGTTCCTCTGATGATGATACTTCAGTTGGCATGTTCTGTACAAGGAAAGGAATGTTTCAACTGATGCAAATGTATACACTGAAGGGAAGTTTCTTAATATGGAAAGTGGATTGTACCATGTGCAAGCATGAGGTATACAATACGTTCCATTTTTAAACACAAGCGACATGTTTTGCTAGACAACTGGTGTCCGGTCCCATGAATCAAGTAATGATGGTGAAAAGGCTTAATTCCAAGTCTACAATGTTAATTGAAATAAAATAAAATATAAATATTAGTTGAAAAACTTAAACTAAACTAAACTTCCTTGGCAATAAACTGAAATAAGTTTAAGTTGAAGCACTAAAATTATTAACTGGAAATAAAAAAAAGCTAAAACTAACTAAAACTAAAACTTAAATTAAACCTAAAAAGCAATAAAAAAAACCTAATAGATTGACAAAAGCACATCAGATTACTAAAAACTAAAAGACAAAAAATAACACTGGTTAATACTAATGTAACGCATTTGAATAAAAAAATGAATTTGTTAAATGTTGTTGAATTGCATTTGTTTTCAGGAAAAGGGTGAAGATCAGAACGGTGCAGACAGAAGCGGGCTGAGGAAACCTCATGGTCCGCTGCCGTATTACCTGAGCCGGAGTAACCAGGACCAGTCGGTCATAAAAGCCGGATTTTGTGTCAAGCAGGGAGCTGTGGTAAGTAAGAAGTGCAGAATGCATGAAATGATAATGTGCCGTTAAATCTGTAAAGCCTGACATACTGAATAGTTTATTGAATATTTAGACAAAATTAAAAAATAAATACAAAAAAAGTTGATGTGTTTTTTGATGAGTAACATGTTTGATACATCAGGCTTTTATTCTCATATGACTTAGGATAATATAGAGATCATACTCAAAAAGAGGGGGAAAAAAAACACCTCAAATTTATTCAGAGGCAAAAATATGCAATTTGGTGCAGCTGCTGATATTTATATGGCCAAAAAGTATCATGAAATTTGTATCGTTTGTAATGTAAATCTGTGAGATCTTTAAAACAGTATAGACTACTTGCATAACAGACATATAAATATCATCTTTCACTCTATATCTTCCAAATAATGTCTTAGTAAGATGACTTTTAAATGCTTAGTTTTATGATCAAAGCTCTGTAGCTTTTATTGTGGGGGGCAAAATGCAATGCAATACAATGATGATTGAGAAATAAACATTGATATATCAATTTAGATAGACATTTTAATGTATGTATAATCAAACCAGCAGTGTCTTGAAATAATAATTACAATATAAAAATTATTCTTATATTTACTTTATAAAAATCAGTAAACATTTCACAGCAAAAAAGATGTGTTCTTATCATGCAGTAGATTGTGTACAACAGGTTTTTAATCATGTTGATAATTTAAAGGCTGTAGAAATGTGTGTATCCATTATCGTAGGCTTTATAGGGTTAAAGGTGCGTTCACATTAGCGGAATTTAGGTGAAATGTCACAGGGGAAAAAATTACCAGGTTGTATTGTCAATAGCATAGCAATGTATAAAGCACAGTTCACACCAAAGTCACTTTCAGACCAAGCAGCTTTCTGGCACATGACCAACTCAAACATAAACAAAATCTAAGTGGGGAATGTTTTCGCCCCCACGCAAAAAACTCCTGATTGTGTGGATTCTTATTAAAACGACTGGTTTTACTAGCCTTGCTGCAGTGTCCAAAATGAACATCTGTCATATGTCAGATGCATAATCATACTGCCTACATGCCTTTAAATTCTGCAAACTGAGGTGTCTTTTTGTCTCTCTGTAGATGAAAAACTGGAAGAGGAGATACTTCATGCTGGATGACAATGCACTCAGCTACTTTAAATCAGAAATGGTCAGTCTCTCCCTCTCTTTCTACCTCCTCCTCCTTGTCTCCAGAGTCCTGCGTCTTTGAATGCTGCTAGAACCCACTGACCTGTTTGACTCTTTGTTTTCATTGTGTTTTGCACCTGTGCGTCCATGAGCCCGTCTGTAAGCTCCCATCTGATAAGTGAAAGTCCGGCCTGTGTATTGTTCATGCCATCTGATCCTGTGTCCAATCTCATTTCAGCAATGAAGCATATTTACATATGTGCCCCCAGAATTAGACCAGTGACTCATGTGGGAGTGAAAGCATGTGTCTAGTGTGTGTGTGTGTGTGTGTGTGTGTGTGCGCACGTGCTTTGGTGGTTGTTTGAACTTGCTCACAGTGTTATGAATTCCTCTTGCTGTGTGTTAACAGTCAGTCTGTCTAAACATGTCTGCATCAGTGGCGATTGCTTTAGGAATACACAGGAAGCACGTTTCCCTTTTAAATTCCATCAGAATTTTGATCAACTTATATTTAGAAACCAAAAATCTGACACATTTTATATACCGGTACATACAGTTGCAATCGAAATTATTCAGGTTTAGCAAATCAGGTTTATTGGCCAAATTTACAGACTTTCAGATGTTTGCAATAAACAAATCAAACTAATTGAAATAGCTCAACACAACAAATGTTTCAAGTGGTTTCCCCTAATTTAACTGAAAATGCAACTTTTAATTACTTCTGCAGTCTCAAAGTTATTCAACCCCTTCATGACAAGCATCTTTAGTACTTAGTAGAACACCATTTTACTGTTATGACCTGCTGCAAACGAGATGTATAACCAGACACCAGCTTCTGGCAGCTTTTCTGAGGAATCTTATCCCATTCCTCATGAGCAATGGTCTCCAGTTCAGTAATATTCTTGGGTTTGTGTGCTGCAACCGCCTTCTTCAAATCCCACCAGAGATTTTCAATGGGGTTCAAGTCAGGTGACTGTGATGGCCACTGTAGAATCTTCCAGGACTTCTTCTGAAACCAAGCCTTGGTGGAGTTTGATGGTCCAATGACGCCCAAGCTCAAACTACTTCACCGACGGCATGACGTCTTCTCTTAGGATTTCCTGATACTTCAATAAATCCATCTTGCCTTCCACACGCTGCAGGTCCAATGACGCCCAAGCTCAAACTACTTCACCGACGGCATGACGTCTTCTCTTAGGATTTCCTGATACTTCAATAAATCCATCTTGCCTTCCACACGCTGCAGGTTTTCAGTCCCAGAGGATGCAAAGCAGCCGCAGAGCATCACCGAGCCACCACCATGCTTAACTGTAGGCAGAGTGTTCTTTTCAGCATATGCTTCATTCTTCTTCCTCCAGACATACCGGTGATCCATAGGGCTGAAAAGTTCCAGTTTTGTTTCATTGCTCCACAGAACAGAATCCCAAAACTTCTTTTTTGGCTTATTTATATGATTTTGAGCAAATTGGAGCCAACTTTTCTTGTGCTTTTGGGAAAGTAGTGGTGAACGTCTTGGAGTTCTGGCATTCGTTACGTGCCTTACTGTGCAAGCTGAAACCTCAGTGCCTGTGACCACCAAGTCTTGTTGCAGGTATTTTGCAGTCACTCTAGGGTTTTCCTGAACCTGCCTTCTCAGAAATCTGGTTGTAGCCATTGATAGCTGACTTTTTCTGCCCCGTCCAGGTAGTGTAAACACTGTTCCTTTTACTTTGAACGTGCAAACAATACTTCCAACTGTGTCTCTAGGAACATTTAGTGCCTTTGTTCCTTGTTTGTGAAGGGCGATGAAATCTTCTCTTAGCTTTTTGGACCATTCTTTTGACTTATTTCTTATTACTTAATTTATTGCCATATTTCTAACTTGCAGTCAAACGTGACACTCAACAAACCTAGCCAGTTCAGATATTTCATGTGTTCTAGCTTAAGCACACCTGGTGCAACTAATGAAGCCCTTGATTAGTTGCATCAGGTGTGCTTGAGACAACACCTTTTGTGCAGATTTGTGCTGTAGTGAGTAGTGATGGGCGGATCGATCCTTAAGTATCGATACTTCGATACTGACGTGGTATCGAAAAGGATCGATCCTCACATAAAAATATCGATCCAAATGTGTGTTTTTTTACCAGTAATTTTTTATTAATTTAGCACGCAATTCAGTGCATAAAATAAGCTTCTAAGTGGAAAAATAATCGAATGTTAGCGGATAATTGTGTAGGATCATTTATATACTGTCTATGTGTAGGATAGAACTTTTTCTCCTAGTCATCTGGATACAAGACGAAACCAATCAATCACAAAGAGCGTTCGATGCTGGTGCTTCGCTGAGCTCACAGGCCCAGTGCGTTTGGGAAACGAAGCCTTGCTTAGATGACAGAGAAACAATCGGGTTATTTCGCAATAAACAAACCAAAAGTGTACATAACGGTTCAAAATGTTGACGTCAGTAAGATTTTTTTTAATGAAATTAATATTTTTATTCAACAAGGATCGATGCATTAATTTGATCAAAAGTGACAGTCAAGGTAGACTGTTAAAAAAAAATCTACTTCATATAAATGCTGTTCTTTCAACTTTGTTCATCAAATATTTCTGTATAAATGTATCATGGTTTCCACAAAATTATGAAACTGTTTTCAACATTGATAATAATAAGAAATGTCTCCTGAGCAACAAATCAGCATATTGAAATGAAATATCATCATGACTGGATTAACGATGCCGAAAATTCAGCTTTGATCACATGGATAAATTACAGTTTACTATGGCATAGAAAACAGATAGCCTTTGTTAAATTGTAATATTACAGTTTTTACTGTAGGCTATTTTTGATCAAATAAATGCAGAAGAGAATTAAAAATCTTACAGACCCCAAACTTTTGAACAGTAGGCTAGTAGTAGGCTAGTACTATAATTAGGGTAGTTTTGTAAAAGTCACTGACTAATTACAGGCGAGTTGAGAGCACAAATCACAAAATATTTAGGGCTAGTAGTTATGAAAACGTATTCAGATTTAGCATATTAATGATGCATTCACCTCATAAATCATGACACATGGCTCTAGCACAGGAAAGTGCATACAAGTTCAAGTGCATGCTTTTAAAATAAAAAAGTATTGGTATCGGTATCGATATCGGCGATACTGGCCCTGTATTTACTTGGTATCGGATCGATACCAAAATTTGCAGTATCGCCCATCACTAGTAGTGAGGGATTCTATTCAGGGGTTGAATTCTTGATTCAAGTGAGGGGTTGAATAATTTTGAAACTGCAGAAGTCATTAAAATAAATTAAAATAAATTTAATTTTCAGTTAAATTCCTGGAAACCACTTTAAACATTTGTTGTCTTGAGCTATTTCAATTACTTTTGTTTGATTTGTTCATTGCAAACAGCTGAAAGTCTGTAAATGTTGCCAATAAACCTGATTTGCAATGGGGGTTGAATAATTTTGATTATTATACAGAACTCAAATATACAGAAATGCAGTCAGTGTGCTTCAAGGAGTTCAGTGAAGTTGGCAATATATTCACAGATTCGAACTTCCCGGATCAATATTCATGTGCTAAATGCTGTTAAAACACAAATGACACCTAATTACAATCATATTAACGTAGACAACGAGCTACAAGTCCATAGTACTTAATAGTAGTTAATAAGTACATATAGTTCAACCTAAAATGAAAATGAAGTCATCGTTTAGTCACTGTGGTGTTGTTCTAATGCCATATGCCCTTTTTTTCTTTTTTGGACCACAAAAGGAGTATTTTTTTTAAAAAAAATGCCCTGCTCACGTGCTTCCATACAATGGCAGTGAATAGCGACCAGTGTCAAGTTTTTTTTTTTTAAAGATGCTAAATCTATCACAGAATAGACCCATGCGACACGTGTCATATTCCAAGTGTTCGGGGGGTATACAATAGGGTTTGTTGGGAAAAAAACATTATGTATTATTTAACAAAATTCCTAACCTTGGCCGTTGGTTTTCAGAGCACGGCACGCGTTCATGACACTATTAGCAAAGTAGTTCACTCGGACTCGCCCAGAAAAAGCACACAAGTTGTGAGAAATCAAGATTTATAAAAACGCAACATAGTCTAGTCGAGCACAGACCAGCGGGCAAGGTCAGGATTTTCATTAAATAATACATTAATTTTCAGTTTGTTTTTCACCAAACCCTATCGTACACCCCCAGAACACTTGTAATATATGACACGTTGCATTGGATAATTCTGTGATACTTGTGCATCTTTTTTTAAAAAGCTTGATGCTGGTCACTATTCACTGCCATTATGTGGATGACCACGTCCACATTTTTTTAATTCTCCTTTTTATGGTCTGAAAAAGAAAGAACAGAATAGTACATTAGAACTACACCAGGGTGCGTAAATGATGACATAATTTTCATTTTAGAGTGAACTATTGTAATTTTGAAAGGTTAACGCTAATTTCAACCCTTGGTTTTGAAGCCCTGCTTTAAACATAGTGAATTACTTGCCCTACGGGTAAAGTATTGGGGAGTACGAATGGGTGGACAGTTGTTTGGCATATGATATGTTTCCTCTTACAAAAAAGCAACTTCCATGTCTTCTTGCCTGATGAGGGAGCCATCATTGGCTCACTTTTGGGCTGTAGTGGTTTAAAATCCTGGTAAACGGTTATAAATTGTTTTGATTGAGGGGGCAGAACAATGGAGAGTTGTTCCACTGTTCAAACACACAACTTCCTGTTAAAAGTTTTTGACAAACATTATTTCCCACAGATTTATAGTAGCCTAATTATTTTTATTCCCATGAAGTTAAGAATAGCAAAGACTTATTTTCTGCCTCTGACATTGAAAACTCTATATATAACTCCATATAGTGAAAACTATATATATATATATATAGGCCTACATTTTTTTATTTATGCTGACAAAATTTCCACATTTTAACATAAACAAACTAATAAGCTTAATGTGATATATTTTTCCGTCATACATAAATAAAACAGGTGCGATAGTTCTAGTAAACTGAATGTGTTTTAAATACATAATAACCAGGGTTATATATGTATCATGTGTAAATCCAATTTATTTCAGACTCCACAGCTAGCCATATTTTAACCATGTCCATACTTTATATTATATTTATTAAAACAAGTAATAAAAACTCGGTGAGTGTTTTAGCGCAATTTTCTCACCTCATGGGATCACAACACTAAGAGATAGTAAATGTTTTCCTGGATTTTTTTTGTGCGTTCCCGAGATTAGACCTTCTTTAACATAATGCCGAAAACCCGAAGTCTCTAGGTGGTCTGGTTGAGGAGTAGATAGAAGTGCAAGATTGGTGCGCACAGACGCACAGAACAGAAATCATGAGTTAACCAGCGCAATTTCCGGGGGAAAATTGCGCTAAAAATATTATATTTATATTTTTTTCACAATGAACAAATTTATGCTGATTCTAAATAATTTGAATAAATGCATTTTGAAAATATGATTTAAATAAAATCACATATAATTATAAAATGTACCATGATTTATTTAATTGGTCGTGCAGAGATCTTACCTGTTTCTAACCTGTTTCATGACTGACAAACATGCTTCACATTAGTTTTTAATGGTAAAACTGTGGAAATAGTATACGCAATTCAAATACATAAATCTTAAATTTAGGTCTAAATATTTTTTTGTGTACTTACTACTTAGATAGTTCTGACCCTAAATTGTGATCAGATGAGCCATGTTCAAATTCATTGTAAAATACTTAATATAAACATACATATCACATCAGTCCATGTGTAAATAATGTAAAGCAGGGATACTTTACAGATATATCTAACACGCTATAAATAGTATAGCAATATCTGTACTACCTGATACGTTGTGGCAACAAGAAATGTTAAAAGGTTTCATATTTAATCCAAAATACAATTCTTGACCTATGTTCAAATGTGAAACTCAGAAATCATACAGAAATAATTGAATTAAATTAAATCAAATCAAACTGAACCAAACCGTGACCAGAGTTCAGATTTCCGTCATAAATAAAGGCTAACAAACTGCGATATGTGGTGATGAAATACTATAATTGTAAAACAACATTAACTGTGACATCTTGGGTGACAAAGAGCTTGTTACGGGAAGCTACTGATTCAGTGTGTGCGTGCGTGTGTGTGTGTGTGTGTGTGTGTGTGTGTGTGTGTGTGTGTGTGTGTGTGTGTGTGTGTGTGTGTGTGTGTGTGTGTGGTTTATGAGTGCACAAATGTGTATAATGACATGGGTATTACAACGTAAACCAAATTAGTTGAAAAAATTTTTTTAAGGTTTAAAAAAAGGTTTTTAATTATTTTTTTATTAAAAAAATGCAGAAAGTTTTCTGTTTTGGGGTTAGTGTATGTGGAGAGAATATAAAGTTTGTACAGTATAAAAACCATTACGCCTATGGAGAGTCTCCGTAAACCACATATTCAAGTGTGTGTGTGTGTGAGGAGCGCAGGCATATTGTAGGCAGGAATGAGGCTTGGTCAAAGGCTAAATCATACAGTAGATGTCAATAAAGTCTATTTCAGGGCTGATAATCACAGGCCTGCGCTTGCTGTGTGATTTCATCCTGCTCGGGCCTGTACTTCCTCTCTGCACACACTCAGCGCAGCTGGAATGTTTGCTCAGTGCTTGTACAGTCGTTCACATGAACTAAAGACAATATTAATTAGCCGAATGAAACTCTCTTTTTAGGACCGAGAACCGTTACGAGTTGTTCCTCTGAAAGAAGTAAATAAGGTGCAGGAGTGTAAACAAAGGTCAGTACTGCTTCATTTGTGCTTTTGTTTTGTTTTTTGTCAAATTGTTTCCAAATATGCTTCTGCTATAACCGTCTTATAACTGTCTTTCATTTGCTCAACAAACAGGAAGTCCCTCCCCATACTCACGCCATTGGTTTAGCCAGAGGTTGACGGACTGCTCAAACAAATGTCACACAATGCTCAATTAGTGTCTCGATGGCTTACCTAGGCCCTGTTTACACCTAGTATTAAGATGCATTTTCGTCACAGTTGAACACCCACATGCACAGAACCAAGCACAATCTACATCTTTTCTTTTTTGATAATTCATTACACTCGGATGTACATCACAATATGGAACATACATGTTTAATGCGTCTGCAAAATCATCTGGATAGCATTGCACTCTAATTTAGAAACATCTGCTAAACATCTCAAAAGAGCAGATTCACTTACATTCTACATCATAAATATGAAATAATCTGACAAATGACTTTTTTAGGAAACATTCGTGACATTAGCAATAACTTGCAGATGAGAATTTTTAAAATGGCATCTTCCGGATGAAATCACACATTGAACAAATGGAATTTGTTATATTTTTTATTTATCTCCAGGCAGCCAAGTTTATCTTAATGTTACCATGTCTAAAAGTTCCACAGTTTGGGACTTGGGCAGACCCTTCATAATAGTACACAAGCAAACATTAATAAACAATAACAGCTTTCTCATCATGCATCTGTACTGCTGTAATGTTTCAACGGTCGAAAAATTTCCCTATAATTATGTTTTTAGTGACTTGATGATGAGGGACAATCTTTTTGAACTGGTTACTACCTCAAGAACTTTCTACATTCAGGTAGGAATGTCAAACTCATGTTAATTTTATGTAATTTATGCACTGATATTTGATGGTGAACTAAATGTATATTACAATGACGTTTCAGGGTGGCAGGTAAAAAAAAGAAAAAAAGGAATAAAATAGCTTTATATGATTTGAGAATATGCGTTTTTCAAGGATAAAGTAAAGTTTTGAGAATAAAGTCGAGAACAAAGTTGAGAATAAAGCTGAGAATAATATTACGAAATAAAAGTAGTCATATTTTGGGAGAAGTCACAGTTATTTATTCAATTCAATTCACATTTATTTGTAAAGCGCTTTTCACAATACATATAATTTCAAGGCAGCTTTACAGAAAATGGATGTCTACATTACAATTTAGAGTAATTTGTTTTCAGAGGTGACTGTGTCCAAGTTATCTCCATATGTCCAGATGTCAGTTATAAGATAATACAAATCATGCAGTTAGC
Source organism: Abramis brama (assembly GCF_963993115.1). Lineage (NCBI taxonomy): Eukaryota > Metazoa > Chordata > Actinopteri > Cypriniformes > Leuciscidae > Abramis > Abramis brama. The sequence continues at coordinate 28,921,967 of NC_139976.1, forward strand.
TAACATCATGTATTCATTTAGACAGAAACAATGATCTCATTAAAGCAGTTATTACAAGTTGTTATCATAATGATTACAATATATAGAAACTTTGGCAGTGGTGCATGTTGATTCAGAGTTTGCTTCATCTGAAGTCCTCGCAGGAGTTGGAGTCATCTATTCACAGGTGTTGGGTCATCTAAAATGTTCTTAAGAGGCTGGAACCAAACAGGAGCTGCCGTAATCTTTAGTTACCTCAGGACGGCCATCCCAAGGTAGAAACAGAAAGCAACTGGAAAAGAATTAGCGTAGCTGCTGTTCATAACATTTCAAGCAATAGATAGTCATGCACGTTTCATTTGATGGAGTATTAACTGGAGTACAAGGTTATGAGATGCATTATGTGAATGCTTGGCTAAAGAGGTGTGTCTTTAATCTAGATTTAAACTGGGAGAGTGAGTCTGAGCCCTGAACATTATCAGGAAGACTGTTCCAGAGTTTAGGAGCCAAATGTGAAAACGCTCTCCCTCCTGTAGTAGACTTAGATATCTTAGGTGCTACCAGAAGTCCAGAGTGTTGTGATTGTACTTTTCTTCTTTTAAATGGCTTTCTCCAAGTAATACTGGGTCTAGACCCAAATGGGCAACTTTGGCAAAAGAACCAGGGGACTACATATAAGGCACTTGAAGACCCATAAAAGCATGTGACTTCAAAATACATTGAAATGTCTCAAAAACAGTAGAAAATAATCAGATGTCTTCCAAACTCACTGGATGGTATCACTGTCAGATTCAGCAATAGCACAAGGATAATTATTTCATAATGTCTCAGAAAGCATTGATAAAGTAGCAGTCAGTAACTTCAAAAGGACCTGTATATGACTTTAAACAGTAACAGTAGCAAAAGGATGGCAAAATACTATCAGTATTCGGCAATGTCAGTGGAAGAATAAATGTTAATGCATAACTTTTCCACCTAGAACAGACCACAGTGGTCTGTCTGGTTTTCTGTCTATGCTTGCCTTCCTGTCTTGGTTGCAGTTGACAGCCGATGGCCATCTTTCAGCCAGTAGTGCACAAACGATTTTAGGTCAAACTGCTCTACTGGAGGACCATTGACGTCTAGAAACAGGACAGAAGAAAGGTTTTTGCCCTTCAGGCAATTCTCCTCTTGTTAGCAGTATCACTCATGGCTGAAAAGCTACGTTTATATTCATCTGAGGAGGCCAGGTAGGTTTTGCTTGCAGAAACCAGTCAGGGAGACATACAGAGAGATTATAAATGACAGCCTGCAGGAACTGCACCTTGTTGATATTCTCCTTGATGGCTTCTAGTGAGATTCCATTGAACATGCATGATGTCATCCTCACTTCTGCCTTTGCTGGTGTTGTTTCCATGGTCTCCAGGATCTCCATAGACAAACGAGTCCGCCAACTGGCATCAGTGAGAGGTGTTTCGATTTTGCAGATTCATGGAGAGGCTTTGTAACTCACGCAGCACATCTTTCATCAGTGCAAGGTCTTTAACAAAACTGTGCTGCTGAGTTTCCTCAATAGTCCACTGCATTTTCACAGATCCAAATTAGTGCAGGAAACATCCACAGACGCATTCTGCATTTGTGTGGAAAGTGCTGGAAAGTCCTGCCAGACAGCTCTGGCAGTGTTGAAACTGATGACAACTCAGCGAATGGAGAAAATCTGCCCAATCTTCAGCAGTGAGATTTTAACATGAGTGGCAGCATCAGAGCAGTCTGGCTTTTTCTTTTAGATTGGTGGTAAACTACATCCAGTTACAGACTTGCATGCATTATGCATTGCCTACTCTTGCTTGTGTGCAAGACAATTAATGCCCTTCGGTAAAGAGAAGTCAACTTTTGTCAACTTTACAATCAGCCGACTCTCTCTTTCTGTCATGACTGATGCTCCATCTGTGGAAATGCTGATCAGGTGTGATTTTGAATATTCATTATCCAAACCTGCTGTCAAAAGGGTCGTCTTAAAGGGGTGGTTGATTATGATTTCACTTTTTTAACTTTAGTTAGTGTGTAATGTTGCTGTTTGAGCATAAACAACATCTGCAAATTTACAATGCTCAAAGTTCAAAGCAAAGGGAGATACTTTCTTTTAAAGAAATATTTTTTTAGGGACTACACGACATTCCTCTCAGGTTAGTGACATCACCAACCCTAAAATTTACATAAACCCCACGATTTATAGATTATCATGACAGAATATGCTAATCAATGACTAGAAGGTAACTACACATAAGCAACATAAATTCATCAACTAACCATTCAGAAACGTCCTTCTACATGTTGTCACTTCTTCTTGAGTCTCGTCTCCAACATTGTCTGACTCCGGTTTGAACATAAAAGGCTAAAAGTTTTTGAAATTTTCAGTGTGTGTGTGTGTGAGGTAAAAGGACACAAGTTCTTGAAGCTCCGCCCTCTGTGCTGGGAGCAGCAGCTCATTTGCATTTAAAGGAACAGACACAAAACGGTGCGTTTTTGCTCACCCTCAAAAAGTGACAATTTTAACATGCTATATAAAAATATCTGTGGGGTATTTTGAGCTAAAACTTCACATACACACTCTGGGGACATCAAAGACTTATTTTACATCTTGTGAATAGGGCATTATACCACCCCTTTAAAGAAACACGTTACTGTTACCTTTAGTTACTGTTGCGATGTCCTACAAGCCACGCCGCTCTCACGCCACACCATGTTCTCACACAGTGAAAAATACATTGCAGAGCAGAGAGGACACTGACAACGCGCTGACAGACAGGACAGACCAGGTTACTTTTGATATGAAACAAAGTCTCAACTTTGAAATTTGGTCATTTTTTTAAAGAAATTTAAACAATAAGTACCATTTTATGGCTCTTTAATGTGTCTGACAGATCGCTGTAGAGCCTCTTAAAGCTGCTCGTGAACCGACCATCTCTTCCTTCTAGTTAATTTATAGCATCAAATAAACATGAAAGAACATAAGAAGAAATGTTGTTTTAACCGTGGAAAGACGTCAGTACACTCCGTTTTTCAAGTTCAAATCCTCCAACGTTAATCTACTAACTCCTGACTGCTTTGTCGGACAAAAATGGCGGATTCAGCGGATTATGATTGGTCAGATCACCTGTCAATTAAACTCCCTGCGAAGGGTCAATTAGTCATTGATGTAAATAATTTCAAGCATGAATAAATGTTTTAACATTGTTTTTTAATCATATTTGATTTGATTGTTTTTTAATATATAAACTTTAAAGCTGTCTGTATTTTTCTGTCTCAGTCGGACAGCCCAGAGGAGATGCACGGCTGGATCAAGGCTATCTCTGGGGCCATAGTGGCCCAACGGGGTCCTGGACGCTCAGCAGCCTCTGTAAGAATTTACTTTGTTTAGTGACACATTCTGAGTTCTCAGCCGATTTGTGCTCTTCTGGATTGATTTGCCATTTGTGACGTGTTTTGTAGCTACCCACACTGTCCATGTCCTGCCCAACCATGTTTCTCTTCAAATTTCAAAATGTCCCTTATTTATGTTGGCCGATGGAATAACCAAAGTTCTTAAAAGGATAGTTCACCCTAAATCTAAACCTTTGTCACTATCCACTCAAAAACTGGCCTAATTTACCAGACTTTCCCAGACGACATACACGACTATACCCTCTTTGTGTCTGTCTGTCTGTCTCTCTTGGGCTTTTCACACTTAAAATAGTTAACCCTGGGTCATTCTAAATCCTGGGTAAATGGAATCCTGTGTTATCTTGCTTCACATTTCACATCACTCATAATTTACCTAGGGTTAACAATAAATCCTGAGTATTTATAAGCTGCCGTTTCACACTTTACATTCTTAAACCCTGGGTTAACAATCGTATTTTTACATTTGTGGGTACGCGATTGGCTGCCGGTTGCTAAGCATCTAGTCGCAACATTCTAACACTGAATCGTTTCCAAAGACCATTAACCTTATGTAGCCCCGCCCATTTTTAGTGCTGCGCTCGTTGTCTTTTGTCTTCCGGTTTGTATTTTCACTGCGATCTTATGTATTTATGAATGAACGGCTCATTTTAAAATCTTCTGACATTTGTTAAGACATCTGCTATAAACATTACAATGCTCATGATAACTTTCGTTTACTCTACAATAAGTAAATCCATTTCACCAGCTAATTACTCCTCGACAGCGATGCCATAGAAATATTCAGAGCTACCGCAAAAACGGAAGTTCAAAGACAATATTCTAAAGATGGCTGCATGCTTGTTTCTCTGGCGCATAATGTCTATAGAATAACACAAGATGCGTCACTCGTATTGTTTTGAATGGGGAAAAATGCAACACTCAATATGGCGGAATAAGTCCCGCCTTCTAAATAAGAACCAATTGCTGATTGGTAAAGTCATCGCGTCACTGCAGCTGCCGTTAGAAGCTTCAAATATGAAATTTAATCGTAAGCTTGGAGAACTTGATGTTTCCCCATTCAAAGAGATAAGAGCTGCACTTGCATGCCCGAGATGCATTTCAAAGATGGCCGGCGAGTGAAATTACTTGTCTTAACCCAGGGTTAAGCGCAGTGTGAAAAGCCCTTTTGTCTCTTGTTCTTCCGTGTCCGTGCCTAATGAATGTGCGCTGTGTTGCAGATGCGTCAGGCCAGACGGCTCTCAAACCCTTGTATACAGAGGTATACATCCTGCAATGGTGAATGCAGCACGTATGTGTTGAGATCAAACCCCTCGCGCTTTGTCCCTGTTTGTTTGCACTCAGCCCCCTGCTTAGAGTTTAGAGGCTTGTAGACTTTGAACAAGATCTGAGCAGGGTAGAGCTGCCTCACCTAAACAATCCAACCTCGCAGACCAACCCCGCACTCATGCTAGAGTGACCTTTGACACCCATCATCCCCATTCACTCTTTTAATATACTTTCGGTACATCCATACTAAACATCTCATCCACTCATCTGATTACCCACACTTCTCTCTAGGGCTCAGTAATGCAAATATTTGGTAATGGTGATTTACAGAGAGACATTTTAATGTCATTTACTAGAGCAAAAAAACTAATTAAAATTTGATTATTTTTTTTAAATATGTAAGTTAATTTCTTAATATTTTAGTATACAGATGAAAGACAATTCTGTATGCAAATAGAATGCCAGAGACATTTAAGCCGCTTTTCCACCGAAACAACCATTCTCATTGCTTAACAGTTCCATTCCGTGCCGATCCGGCCCAGCCGGTACGGATATGGTTTCATTTTCCACTGTGGGACTGATGACGGAGCTCTTTGGAATGTAATACAAATGCGTCAGTCGTTGCCTTGTTAACACAAGAGTTTACAGATGGTATGAGATGTAAAATAGCGACAGCATTATGGAGGATGATCAAATATTTCTTTTAATTTTATTATTAACTCATGTTAACTTCGTTCAAATAACGCGCTTGGCCAGCTATTGAGAAACTGGCCGCCAGGCAACAGACAAGTGACCAATCCTGGTCACAAGTGGTGATGTCACTACACGCATTCTACCTGCCGTGCCGAACCAAGCTCAAGTGGAAATATAACTGAAATCGAAAGGCATTCGTTGTAGAACACTGTTTGTAAGTTTAGGTCTTTGATTATTTGGCTGGAATGGCCAAATTATCATAATCATTAGCAACATTTCTTCCTCATATACTGTACGGTATATATTATCTTCAACATATCAAATCTATATCGTATTGTATTCATTATATTGAACCCTAACTCACATTTAACTTTACTTCTACTTACTTACATTTTACAATCCATTTCATAACCTCACCTGCTTCTGCTTTTACTTTAAAACTTTCTTTGATGTTTGATGTTACAGGGATCTATTCTAGTTTTGGAATGTCAAAATCTTAATACTAGTGAACATAGATACAAGTTTGTTTAAGTAAATTGTAATGCATGGTGTGACATGAAGATATGAGAGAATGAATCTAGCACATTTTATTGGACACAAAGGTTTTTACTATTCACCAGTGTGTCAATCAGGCTGACATCCAAAACAGGAAATAGCATAATCACGGCATAGATCTTTTTTCTTTTAAACTGAATAGGCTCAGCATAAATTGAATGGATTTTGATATAAAATAAAACAGCAATATGCAAAAAAAAAAAAAAAATACTGTTTTATTCTACATAATGGCAACCATGTTGAGGTCACATGACCAGCCTTGAACCAAGTTTATAAACACATATTTTAGATGAACACACCTAATGAAGATGAAACAGCCAGCAAACCATACATAAAAATGACACCTTTTTAAGGATAATTCAGTAAAACATGTCATAATTTACTCACCCTCATCTTGTTGATTTGAATATGCGTGAACTGCCACATAAGACAGCAAGTCATACAGGTTTGGAGTCACAAATGATGACAGAATTTTCATTTCTGGCTAAGCTATCCATTGTGAAAAAGAAGTGCACTCAATTGTATTGAATGTGCACTTGTAGTGTACTTAAAATGTTAAAAGTAGATTTAAAAAACTACTACTAATATAATATTAATGAAATTAAGTGTTTTAAAGAGAGTACTGTACTGTTTCTTAACACACTTTTAAGTACACCTTTAAAAGGTGAACTTTGCAATAATGTAAAATTATGCAAATAATGTCACGTACATTTTAAATCATTGTTGTAATAATCTTTGTGCCATCCTTTAAAGAAATACACTTAATTTGATGTGTTATACTAAAGCACATGCAAAATAATTGGTTATAATTTTATCTGCAGTGTGTTATTTGATATTTCATAGTTTTAAAATATATTTTAAAATATTTTAAATGTACTAAATTGCAACTTCAGCACTGCAAATGTGTAGCTACAAATATATTTAAAAACATGACACACATTTTAATATAATTAATTATTACATTAAAGTATATTTTAGTTTACCATAAATGCCTGTCAGAACACTGAAATCATATTTCAAAGACTGTAGAAGTAATTATATAATTACTACATACAAATATGTACTTAAGTCCTACTTAAGTTATATGAGTATAACTATAATACATGTTTATTTAATTCTAAATAACATTTAAGCAATTAAGTGCCTGAAAACATTACATTCAGTTTGCACTTAAGTATTCTTTTAAATATTTTTTTTTCCATAATAAGTACTCTTTTTAAAAGTATACCAAAGTGTACTTCTTTTAACATTAAGGCCTTTTCACACCAATACAAACGTGTGCCACGAAAATTCAGTCCTATTTTTGCATACGGAAAAAAAACGACAGATGGCTGAATGAAAATGTAAATTCACTCTCAGACAGTATGCATGGAAATGTTCGTGTCAATCTGAACAGACGCATTAACAACTGTTAAAATGCAAACATTCGACTTGGTCTGAACAGACTATTAGTTTTGAACTTTTTATGTTGAATCCTTGTCCTGCCTGTGACTTCCTCTTTTTTTTATGTTGAATCCTTATCCTGCCTGTGACTTCCTCTAATGCCGTTTTAGCTGATGTCCACCTCTCATTCTTTCCTTTCAGAGATTAAATGTGACACTGAGACACTAACAATCCAAAAACAAGCCCATCTTCTGCACTACCAGCTGTCCTGTTTCTGCTATATCCCAGAATGATCTACAGCCTGCCACTTGCTGTAACTTTCACTGCCACTGTTTGCTGTCGTGACCCATGTCCTAAACTGTACTAAACTTCCTGCTGTACCTCTTTCTTCACCTGCTCCTTGTTCTTGAGTTTTTGCTCCGTCTTCCCTCTCTCCCAAAGCCGTTTTCTCTGACCTGACTTTTGCTGCAATCTAGCCGTGCTGTTTCTATAACCGTTACTCAATCTCTGCAGGAGCACGCTGAACCCACCTCCATGTTCTACTACAGCGAACAGTGTCTCCCAACTCCTCGCTCACCCCTCCCCACTGAACTCCATTACCCAGAATGCCGTTCCCCATCGGGCCCTCAGCATGGCGTGGGAGGGGCCAGACCTGAACAGCTTGCCGCCCGGGGCCCGAGCTCGCCTTTCGCTCCAGGAGACGCCCCAAATCTTCAAGTAAATGTTGATGACTCGTCGCCATTGCAACGGAGGAGCAAAGCAATGCAGCCTCCGGTTTCCCCTAAAAATAAAGAGCGGCAAGTTACCGAGGTGTAACAATGTACTTGGTATATTACACACTTTACAACAAACTATTAACGTCAAAAGCAGAACAGGGACTCGAGCCCAGTGCATCATGGGATATGAAGGACTATGGAATTTGGAGTTTTCCGTGGTCATTCTCAAGCCTTTCAGAAGATGTGTACACTATAATACAGATTTATAAACCAGACAATTTGTTAAAGAGGCTATATGGAAGAATTTACATGTATTAATCACTTTTTTATTTCCTATGTTTGAACAGCTTGTAACCAAACTTAAAAAACGAGACCTTCCCTGATTTCCTAGGTTGTCTGCGAGACAGAGCATGTGAGCGGAGTGGAGCGGGAGCGAGCGGGGAGCGGGAGCGGGCGGATCTTGGACAGAGCGCAGAGCGGCATTTTTAAAAGGACGGAGCGTCGCCTTATTTCCCCCTCCAATTTCGCTCCAATTTCGCTCAGCTCACACCACCAGTCTGAAGCATGCTCAGTCAAACCTAAACCAGGATCCATCTGTCTTGCATAGTCATCAACAGTAGACTATGTTCAGTCAAAACTCGGCTCAATAATGGAGTTCAAAACGTAGGCTACTTCAAAAAGGAAAATGAGAAGTCACACAGGTGTAGGCTACTATTAATATAATAAAACTAACAATGATAATGTGGTACAAGAAAACGAATGTGGAGACATTGTTTCAGTCAGCAAAGATTAATTTTGGAATATCAAAAGACACATCTCTCGAAAACATGAACGTGAGCTACGCGAACACGCTGGGAAGAAAACAAAAGGTTAGCAAATACGGTAACTTGTAACAAAGTGTAAATTAAATATAGCGTAATATTCAAACAAATTTGTTTTTTCATTCAAGTAGACCTAATGGTTCGTTTTATTTAGCTGAATTTGTGTCGTCCGTAATAATATTTATATTATTAGGACCATTTATTCGTTTAATTTTACAGCAGTTTGTGTGTATGGAAGCCAATTTAAATTTTAATCGTGCGCGTTGCGCAAAAGTTCACTTATCAAAATTCTGGCCTTATAGTTAATTTACTTTTAAAAAATGTATGCATATTTTTGTTTATATAATTTTTATTTATATTATTAGGCCCATTTATTCGTTTAATTTTACAGGACTTTTTGTGTAGGTTATATTCCTTCTTACATAGGCCTGTAATTTGAAATAAAACATTTCAATTTGAAAAATGTTGTTACTCATTAGTTCTTTAGGAGGTAAGGCTGTGGTCTAAGCTAAAAGTGATATAGGCCTAGCCTACATGTAGATTTTTTTCCTTTTTTGGAGCGAGCGGGGGGCGATTTGAGTGGAGCGCGAATTGAGCGCTGAGCGATAATGAGCGGAGCGGCCTGATGTAGCTTTGAGCGGGGGAGCAGAGGGGTGAACAGTTCCGTGAGCGATGAGCGGAGATTCTCACCGCTCCACTCCGCTCACATGCTCTGCTGCGAGAGCCTGTAAACTGTTTTTGTATGCAAAGGACTGGGAACGTTTTTGCTGGGAAAATTAAAAGGATGTGACGTTTAAGCCAAAAGTATACTTAGGCCGTCCCCATCCTGCAATGGTCCGCACACTGTCCATGTGATGTCTTTTTCGTCATCAGGAGGGTCCGCAGACGTCCACGTGCAGCCCACGGACGGTGCACGTACTATAGCGCATGGGCGAATGTGTCTTTCCACACTCATGACTAAAGGAGTATACTTTCAAAGCGCATCTTGTGGACTGCTGTTTTTAAGTGCTCAAGTCACTCGCACATGCGCTGTTGTACGTGCACCCTCCGTCCGCGGACCCTCCTGATGACGAAAATTACGTCTCATGGACAGTGCGTGGACCTTCGCGGTAGGCGGACGGCCAAAGTATACTTTGGGCTTTACGCTCACTTTCTTCTTTTCTATGACGCATGAAATAAATGCTTATACAATGTTCAGGATAATGCTGAAAGAGCTATTCTGTACTGTTATATCAATGTGTCATGCAAAGACAAGGGATTAATTCAAACTGTAGTCTCACATAGTCAGATCTATATAGTCCATAGTCTCAAATATAGGCCTACTTAATAATCAAACTATCATAACAGTGTAATTATTAGGGGTGTGACGAGACACTTATCTCACGAGACGAGACACGAGATTGGGTTCACGAGAACAAGACGAGACAAGATTTTTGCACAATATTTTATAGAAATCCTCAATGACAAAATTCATGACTGGAAAAATAGTCTGCAGGTGCATTTTGAAATGTTTTAACTAATAATCTTGTAATGAATGTCATTTCAGTTCTACTCTGAGTATGAATTATCAAATGCATTGAACGACAACAATATACAAGCACTTTAAAAGGTTTTGCCACAAACTCAGCTGACTGGCTTTTCTCTTTTATGATTTCACATGAGTCTCTTCAGATTCCTCCTTCCATATGTAAAGCGCGTTGAGTACCCAGAAAAGCGCTATATAAATGTAATGAATTATTATTATTATGAATTATGAGTTTCCAGAACTTCTGATTGAGGCTGTGTGTGACCTCCTAATTGAACTCTTCCACAAATTGAACATAGAAATAAAAACGGTATAAATAGTGCAAGTGCAACCATAATCAAAGTACTCTCTCAGTATTCAAAGTGCAAACAGAGACCAGAGACACAACTACACAGTCCAGAGATAGGTTTGATATTTGGAGACATCAGGGAGCTTGCGTTTTGCTTTCACTTTTAAATTCGTCATCGTGCGTACTCCGTAGGGGCAGTGCTGAGCGCGCATTCTACAAGATATGGGGCCGTTCACACAGAACGCATTTTTGCTTTGTAAAATGCGAGATGCTGGCAGTGGAATGGGGAAAAAACTCATGGTCTCGAGACGCGTTTTTTAAAAGTTGAACTGGTTTTAACTTGAGCGCCGCGTTTTTAGAATCTTGGCACGATATCTTGTCACACCCCTAGTAATTATTAATTACCTCAATTGTCCACATGATGCCGGTGAATTGCAGTGCTTGTGCAAACATATTTACATCGCTAGGACAAAAAAGAACTTCGCTGTGAGTATATCAGGGCATTTAATCATATTCAGTCTCTTGTACATCACATGTGCACGAGTGCAAGCATGAGCAAGAAGTTGCTGGCTGCTGTTCACGTAACGGCCACCGGTGTCGCTAATAACAAAGGTTTCTGAATTCTACATATAGCCCCTTTTAAACAAAACATTGATATCAATAGCCGGTAATTATTTTCCCGTTATGGCCAATAAGTGATATTATGGCAGATATTATAAATCTATTGTGTTTTTCCACTTTTTTTCCTAAAATACTATGTACACAAAGTGAATTCACTTGTTTCAAGTGAAATCAGGCATCAAAACACTTAACGTATGGTCGAAAATATGGATGTTTAATACTTTTGCAAGGCTATATGGTTTAAAATGGAAAATATATTGTTTGAATAAAATATTATAATAAAATAATAAATAAAATAAAATATAATAAATGGTATTTATTTAAAAAAGAAAAAAAGATCAACATGTCATAAGTTCTGGTTATTTGAATTATTCTGGTGCTTTTACATCCTTTTTGTTGGGGTACAAGTTTAGGCTTTTTCCTATAGTAACATATTCCTCCTTTAGAGGCCATTGATCCTTGGTGGTCTTGTTTATTGTCGATTTAATTTTCTTTTCTTTTTTGAATGCTTTATGTATAAATTGAATTGGACTTTGTGATAGTGTTTGACCACAACATCATAGAAATAGCTTTTACTGATATGTTTCATAATGCTGTAGAGAATGTTTGTGTTGTTGTTATATTTCAGTGTAACATACTGCCATTCTTATGGCGAGTTAAAGCTCTCTTTTTAGTGGCACTTATGTTTATCAGATGCATGTGAACGCATGACTCTATATTTCTACACAGAGAAACACTCCAGAGATGTTTGATAAACCGGTTAGGCAAAACGGTTCAGTTTGTTAACAATGCTTAATCCATTACACAGTCTATCACAGACTAATGATGAACGGTAATTTTTCACAATCGAGATAAATATTCATTATATAAATGTTTTTTTTGAGTTTTCAACTTGAAATGTATTTATGTAGAATTAGCAGAACATTAATAAATGCTGTGAGTATTTTTTTATTGTTAGTTCATCCTAATGCATTAAATATTGTTAACGAATTGAACCTAAAGTATTACCAACAAAGCACAGGTATCAGCAAAATCCAGCTGTATGGACCCTTTTCACAGACTGATCATGCATTTCCACAATTATTAACATTGTAAATCTAATTATAAGTTTTTAATATAAATCATGAACTGTACTTTGTGTTGCCTTGGCAATAAATGACAGAAAATTAGTTGCTGATGCGTGAATGTTTCTACAATAGCTGAGGAGTAACGGCAAATTTTCTTTCTCTCTTCTGATCATTGTAATCAATCTCGTATTTTTTTCATTCTTTTTCTTTTTTGGAAAGTCATAGAAACACTATTATTTAGTTTTTTTCTTTTGCTATTGAAGCAAATGGGAATGCAAAAATTATATTTGTTTTAGTTTATATTCGCCACTATAAAAGTTTACCCAACCATTACGACTTCCCTGGAAATGTGAAAAGGGTCCATATGTTAGTATTAGTGTGAATGTAAACAGATTCAGTGACTCCTATGATATATACTGTATGTTGTTTGATTGTGGATTCATATGCTGCACCCTGTTTTTTTTTCTGTAATGTATGTATTTGTCTTGTATTTGGCTGGAAAAATGATTAACTTTTTTAAACGAGTCTAAATAATGTCTTTGCTTATCTTTTAAGGTTAGGGTTTGAGTCATGGTTAGTCTATAATAATTATAATAATCAACTTTATATAAATATAAAAACAAAAGTATTGAGATGATTGTGTGTGTGTGTGTGTGTGTGTGTGTGTGTGTGTGTGTGTGTGTGTGTGGTCCAGGTATAGCTACCCGACGTTACGAGGAAAAAATGTCCCCACAAATATATCCAAATTCCTTGTCCCTGTAGGGAAATTTTTTGGTTCCCATAAGGAAAACAGCTTATAAATCATACTAAGTAATGTTTTTTGAAAATGTGAAAATGCTGAAAGTTTTCTGTGATTGTAGGTTTAGGTGTAGGGTTATGGTTAGGGAATTGCATATACAGTTTGTACAGTATAAAAATCATTATGTCTGTGGAAAGTCCCATAAAATATGAAGACACAACGTGTGCGTGTGTGTACAGGTTTGGCTATACTTGTTAGAGCCAAATGTCCTCACTTTATAGTAAAATATTATGATGACCGACTAGTGAGGACATTTTACTGGTCCTCACTAGTTAAAAAAAGATTTTTATTTAAATATAGTGTTTTGCGCATGTGTCTGTGATGGGTAGGTTTAAGGGTTTTGTTAGGCCATAGAAAATATCATTAACCTGATTTAAAATCAATGTTAAATAATAGACGTTTTTTGAGCACCAAATTAGCATATTAGAATGATTTCTGAAGGTTCATGTGACACTGAAGAATTGGCTGTTGATAAATTACAGAAATAAATTATAATGAAAATATATTAAAATTGAAAACCGTTCTTTTAAGATTTATATTTTTTTGCAATTATTACAGTATTTTTAAAATGTATTAGGAAATTAGGCAGAAAATATTAAACATGACTATGCATTATTAGCAGATATTTATTTGAATACAATAGGCTACACTACAATAAATTCTATAATGTGAGCCTTATGCATGAATCTGTATTCTGAGCGAACACTTTGACATTTGCAAGGTGTCTAGTCCAGCAGCTGTTTGCCATTGTTACCTTTTCAATAAGGAGGTAAAATTCATGACACTAAAATATTCAAGCAGCTGTGAGGGAAGTTTGCGTGATACAGTTGTATAGGCTGACTTCCAACATAAAACTGTGATTATAGCTTGGTAATATTTCCAATATGGCTGCACGGTGACTCAAATGTTAAGATGTCATCAGCAATCCAGTTCTCTATTGTAGATCAGTGCTTGAGCCCAGGCTATGTATTACAGAAACATCCTACCTCAGAATCATATCCTAACCAAATTTCACTCTCAGTTTACTGTAGAATGGATGTACTAGTTCCAGACTGTTCATTAAAGTAGAGCTTTGTGAAGCCTGATATTTGGCTCCTCGGTCATTACTAAAAATCCAGTTAAGATCAGCTCATTCGGATTCAAGTCCAGGCTGAGAAGATTTTAATAATTTAGATTTACATTACATGGTTTAAGTGACCCAATTCCATTTTTTTTCTCCCATGTGGCACAGATAAGATATGACTCACGAACGTGTAAATCAAGAAAAACCTTGAGACACCAATGTTTTACTTGACCTTTAAAGATGGTGCGGAAAGCAAAAGCTTGTACAGTATTATCATTTCGTCTGCGTCCATTGCAAACCGCGCCATTTTTACTTCCTTTTCAGCCTAAGCTTTTCCAGGTCAGTACATCTACCTTGGGTTATTTCGCCAAGTGTATAATGTAAATGCAGATATCAGATAAAGGGTCACTTTTAAAAGACGTAAGCTGGTCGTCTCCAAAAAATTCGATACAGTCAACAAATCGAAATTGGGCATCAAGACCTGCAGTGTAAATGTGGTCTTATGGGTCAGAGCATAGCCTACAGTAAAGAAAGCATGTGAATTCGCCACAGAAATAATAACATCGCTGCGAGATCTAGTGAGAAGCATTCAAATTTCTCCGTTATTACCCGTATATCTCTATAAGATCAAACAGCGCTGCCGTGGAAACCAGGAGAAACATTGTGCCATGATTACGTCCACAAATCAGAAACATTCACGATGGATTTAATGTAGTAGGCTAAACACTAACTGTCACCATGGAAGTTTGGCAGGAATAAAATGCTTTCAAGTACATCACATATATTTTCTAGCACTTCAAAACTCAAATATGATCATATATTTAAATGTTATTTTTAATGTGATGACCAAAACATTATATTTTGTTCATCCTTCAAAGATTATACCCCCATTTATAAAACTAAAAGTTTATAGATGTAGGGGGGAAAAAACACTTATTTAAAAATAAAAAAGACATTTAATTTCCACTCTCAAATATTTATTTTTTAATCGTTTTGCTTTTGAATTATTTCGACATGAATAAAATTGCAGTCCTCACATGTTAACCTGGAGTCTTGCAAACTTAAAATAAAACTAAAATAAAATAAAATAAACCGTTGTTTATAACTAGGCTATAGCCAATAATAGCCTACATTTCATTTTTTATAAGGAGCGGTTTTTGTTTTATATGCTGCTAAGAAGACACCCCAGAAGATGGGTCAAGTATAGCTCCATCATTGTTCAAAGTAAAAAAATACAAAAATAAATAAAAATCAAGGGAATTTCTCTGGCATTTCTTTCTTTTTGCTGTATCGAAAACATACCGAACCATGTCTGTCACCACTGTATCCCACTGGGCAATACCATCATCCGTTAAAGAACTTCAAAGATTCCTTGGTTTCGCTAATTTCTATCGAAGATTCATCAATAACTACAGCTCCATCAGTGCACCCCTCACTTCAGCGCTGAAAGGCCGGCCCAAGTCTCTGTCCTTGTCACCCAATGCCATCGAGGCTTTTCAACGCCTCAAAGAAGACTTCACGACCGCTCCAATCCTCGCTCATCCCAATCCAGATCTTCCATTTGTCGTCGAGGTTGATGCATCATCCACAGGAGTTGGAGCGGTCCTATCTCAGCGGCAGGGTGAGCCTCCCAAACTCCTTCCATGTGCCTTCTTCTCTAAAAAGCTGTCCCCGGCGGAGTGTAATTATGACATCGGTAACCGGGAATTGCTTGCTATCAAACTAGCCCTTGAGGAATAGAGGCATTGGCTGGAGGGAGCCAACCATCAGTTTGAGGTCATCACCGATCACCGCAACTTGGAATACCTCAGAGAAGCTAAAAGATTGAATCCTCGTCAAGCCCGTTGGACCCTCTTCTTCACTCGATTTGACTTTATAGTCACCTACCGACCTGGGAGTAGGAACTGCAGAGCAGATGCTCTCTCCCGTCTCTATCATCCTTCCACCGACGATCAGACTCCGGAACCCATTCTCCCTCCAGCCGTAATCCTAAGCCCCATCCTCTGGGATATCGATGAGCAGATCGCCCAGGAGAACCATCGCCATTGTAAGGCCCGTGAAATTGGTCCAATCTGCCGGTTCGCCAATACACGGGGAAGGTCTCACGTGTTCTGTCCTTACTCGTGCAGAATATTGGTTGGTTAAATTTACAATACATTTAGTTATGTATTCTCTCGTTAATTCATCTGACTCCATAAATGAAAGGGTTTAATAATATCTGTGCCTCACTAAAAGTGAGCGAATGTTTGACTATTCCGTTTAACTCTTCAATGAAAATAATGTCAAAGTCAGTTAGAATAATCAAATGTAACAATTTATTATGTCAGGTAAATGTATCATGCCAATTTCATAATCAATTCAAAGATAATCGATACAAAACATCAAATGCTCTGGAATAGAGATAAGATGCAAACCCAACATTTAAGAAATACGTTAGGCTGAGAGATCTACATCTCCCAGCCTAACGGACCCATCTGAAATACAGAAAAAGGCCCCGATCTCCCTGCTGCAATTCCTTAAATAGACAAACCTTTTACCTGGAAACATGTAACAATAGAAATTTGCATGCAGTGGTCACATCTTCATGGGGGTGTGGGACCATTTGCTTAGAGACCACCTTCCTTTGTAAATCAGTTATCCATAAGCTCTTAAAAACCTTATTACCTTTTGTTTTATCTATCTGGATATGAGATATCTGTACCAGTCGCACTGTGACATTTTAAATGATACCAAACATGAAAATACTCTGTGATAATCATTCACATTAAACTATACATTTTCTTGGGTGATTTCAGCTGTTCATCTGAGCATGAGAGAGACAGGGGTGAGGGGAGATGGAAAGAGATGTAGATTAGATGACTCGGAGGTGAGACTTTCGTCTCAATGGTGCATGAGAGCCAGTTCAAATGCTAATCTCCAGAGAGGTCCTTTTGTCCTCTCAGGGCCTGGTCACCCCCAAAACAGACTGTCTGGAATTTCCTAATTTATCAATTCTTACACCATCCTGCTCCGCCGGGAGGTCCAGAAGGGCTCACCTACGTTCCTCAACATCTGCGTACTGCCCTTCTGGACTCAGCTCATACAGCTCCGGGCTCTGGACATCCAGGTAGCAAGCGTACCCTCTTGCTCCTCAATCAACGGTACTGGTGGCCGTCCATCTCCAGGGACGTTTCCCGTTACATCAAGGGATGCTCAGTCTGCGCCATCACCAACACTCCCCATAAACTACCTGAAGGCAAACTTGTACCACTACCCATTCCCAGACGTCCATGGTCTCATATCGGTGTGGATTTTATGACCGATCTTCCTCTCTCCGAAGGAAACACTTGTGTACTTGTCGTAGTCGACAGGTTTTCCAAGGGATGTAAACTTATACCCCTACCTGGTCTTCCCACAGCTCTTGGTACTGCTGAAGCTCTATTCCACCATGTCTTTCGTAATTTCGTAATTCCTGAAGATATAGTTTCCGATCGAGGACCACAATTCATTTCACGTGTCTGGCATGCCTTCTTCAAACTCCTAGGAGTTACCGTCAGTTTATCATCTGGATATCACCCACAGACCAACGGCCAGACTGAGCGGAAGATCCAAGAGATCGGACGCTACCTGAGGACCTACTGCCACCAGTACCAAGACAGCTGGAACCGATACCTCCCCTGGGCAGAATACGCCCAGAACTCCCTCAGACAGCACACCACCGGGCTCACCCCCTTCCAGTGTATCCTCGGATATCAACCTCCTCTCTTCCCTTGGTCGGGTGAGCCCTCGGAGGTTCCAGCTGTCGATTTCTGGTTCCACCAGAGCGAGGGGGTATGGGACTCAGCTCATGTGCACCTCCAACAGGCAGCGCGGAGGCATAAGGATCAAGCGGACCGTCGGCGAAGTGATACTCCTCAGTACCAACCAGGACAGAAGGTGTGGCTTTCGACGCGGGACATACGCCTCCGCCTGCCTTGCTGTAAGCTGAGTCCTCGATACATCGGACCTTTCACCATTCAGAGACAGTTGAACGAAGTCACCTACAGACTCAACCTTCCACCTCACTATCGGATTGCACCTTCTTTTCATGTCTCTCTCCTTAAACCTTTCACTGATCCTGTCACTCCTCTCCCTACAGATGTATCCGCAGAAGATGTACCTCCTCCTCCCGTTCCTGTGGAAGAAGAGCCCATCTACCGAGTTCGCTCCATCATGGACTCCCGGCGGCGAGGTCCCCGTTTGGAGTACTTGGTTGACTGGGAGGACTATGGACCTGAAGAACGTTCTTGGGTACTCCGTGACGACATCTTAGACCCTACTCTACTCACTCAATTCCACATCGACCATCCTGACCGTCCAGCTGCCAGGGGTCGTGGTAGACCTCGCTGCCGGCAACATCCCTATTCTCAGCCGTCAAGAGCCGCCTCGGGAGGGGGGGGTACTGTCAGGATTACACCCTCAATCAGTACTCAATCACCATCATCATTCACTCCGCCTACTCGTTCACTATCACCCGAGTTCTAATCACCACCACCTGGATCCCATCACCAGCTCACCCTTCATAAACTGCACTCAGCCCTTCATTCCTCGTCTGGTCTCGTCTCTGCATGGACACACAGACTCACCTCTTGATTCCTGATACTTACCTGAATCCCCGATCCTCTTCAGCCTGCTGCCATATGCTTCGGATCCCAGTCATCATCACCTGCAAAAGAGACATTGTTGTTCAACAGCTAAGTCATCATAAACTATCAATAATCTGCTTACTCACCGTTATCTCTGGAACCGATCCATTCTGCTGAATAAAGTACATTATATACTTACCTTCCTGTTTGCTTCTTGTCTGAAACCTGACAATACTGTTGTTTATAGCCTAGGCTAGGCTACTATATTTTAATCAAATAAATGCAGGCTGGGTGAGCACGAGAGACTTATTTCAAAAACATTTAAAAATCCAACTGACACACACACAAGTTTCAAGTTTTGAAAAATACAACAACAAACAGTGATATTGTAAAATATTATAACAATTGAATTTATAATTATATAGGATTATGTAACAGTTCACAAAATTCACGGTGCGGTTCAATCGCTGTCTGTTGCATTGAGACTCTGGTATGGCTTTATTTTGAAATTCTCGTCAGCAAAATAGAGGGAAAACAAACAATATTGACAATATTGTTTATAAAATGTAACTCACAATGTTAATTTATTGTTAATTTAACTGTCCCGTTCCGTTCGCCTTACATACTTAATAATCGTGACGTAAACATTACGTCCGCCAATAGCAGCGCTTAGTAATCGTGACATACGCCAATAGCAGCTGCAAAGCAGAAGCATTGTGGGAAATACCGACTGTTTTAACGAATAAACGTCTCCGGTTACTATCGTAACCTCGGTTCCCTGAGAGGCGGGAACAAGACATTACGTCATTGACGTATATGGGAACTCCCTTCCTCCTCATTTTCACTGAAATCTTATAGGCTAACGCCAGCTGGAGACAGCTGGCCAATTGACGCGAAACATGCAAATGCTGACCGGTCCGCGGGCAGTATAAATAGCATGGGCGCGACAATTACGTCAGAATCAAGAGCACGGCGGCTGGCGTAATGTCTCGTTCCCGCCTCTCAGGGAACCGAGGTTACGATAGTAACCGGAGACGTTCCCTTTCAAGGCGGTCACTCCGACATTACGTCACTGACGTATATGGGAACTGTATAGAATCCCGCCGTGAGCGCAGTGAAGATAAGCCCTGAACGGGGTCAAGCTACACTCCCACGAGAGACAACAGTTCTAAGCCAGCAGCGCCGCTAGGAGCACTCGAACTGATAGGCGAAACTAGACCAAGAAACGTCTGTTCCGACCTACCAAGTTGCATATCCAATGCAATGAAGCGAAGGCTGCACTGGAGGGCAGCACAACACCATAAGCACTCAAGCACAAGAGTTAACACAGTGTCGACGGCAATAGCGGTGACAGCTGCATAACCTTATAGCCATACACAGAGTTAACAGTACATTGAAAACTACTGCGTAATGCGGAAACAGCTATGTAACATTATAGTCATAACACAGAGTTAGCAGCAATGGTAACTCTGCATAATGCAGACTACTGCACAGCTGGTGGTAACAGTTCATGAGTACATTAATAAACCTCGCCGAACCCACGACGCTATAGGCAGTGCATAAAACTTGAAACCCTGGCGAACGTGTTCTGAGAAGACAGCTAGCATACCTAAATCCCGTAGGCATTAAACCACATTGAAAAGCGTCGAATTCAGTGAGAAAGTCTCAGTCCCTAGTACCATCCACCAAGCACACAACAGCTAGTCAGACTGCTGCCTAGTGGTCCACGTACATCCGCAAAGCCCTTACAAGGCCAACAGCACTCTGAGCATCAGCATCATGTGAGGCTGACGGCTCAGCAAAAGGCGGGCAGGGATCAATCTGTGCTCTGAACGGTGTAAGCGTCTTCGGAACGCAGCTTGGTATCGGATGGAGAGTGACGCTGCAGTCACCAGGTCCGAGACAATGCAACATCATTCAAGTAGAATGAGCGTAGGTATCCAAGTGCTTCGCTGGGGCGAGAGCAGGTGGAAAGGCCATTCTCAAGGAGATCTCTCAGCACTCATTAAAGTGAAGTGTCTTGCTCAACTAAGGACCCAGCAGCGGACACAAGAAGGTTCCACAGCTTGGGGCTGGGGTGCCAATCGTCTGTAGAAGCAGGACCTTCCTGAGGGGGATTGTCATGGGGGAGCCCCATAACTCTCTCAGGTCCGTGAACCGGGAATGATAGGCCAGTAAGGGGGTCACGAGGAAACTGACACTCCCTTGTAGAACATAGCCGATGTTCTATAGCCGATGTACAGAAGTGCAAATTAACACATAACTGAATGTACATAAACACAGTGCCAGTGGCCGTAGCTACAACAACTGTGAATATACGCAGTTACAGTGAGGAAAATAAGTATTTGAACACCCTGCTATTTTGCAAGTTCTCCCACTTAGAAATCATGGAGGGGTCTGAAATTGTCATCGTAGGTGCATGTCCACTGTGAGAGACATAATCTATTAAAAAAAAATCCAGAAATCACAATGTATGATTTTTTAACTATTTATTTGTATGATACAGCTGCAAATAAGTATTTGAACACCTGTCTATCAGCTAGAATTCTGACCCTCAAAGACCTGTTAGTCTGCCTTTAAAATGTCCACCTCCACTCCATTTATTATCCTAAATTAGATGCACCTGTTTGAGGTCGTTAGCTGCATAAAGACACCTGTCCACCCCATACAATCAGTAAGAATCCAACTACTAACATGGCCAAGACCAAAGAGCTGTCCAAAGACACTAGAGACAAAATTGTACACCTCCACAAGACTGGAAAGGGCTACGGGGAAATTGCCAAGCAGCTTGGTGAAAAAGGTCCACTGTTGGAGCAATCATTAGAAAATGGAAGAAGCTAAACATGACTGTCAATCTCCCTCGGACTGGGGCTCCATGCAAGATCTCACCTCGTGGGGTCTCAATGATCCTAAGAAAGGTGAGAAATCAGCCCAGAACTACACGGGAGGAGCTGGTCAATGACCTGAAAAGAGCTGGGACCACCGTTTCCAAGGTTACTGTTGGTAATACACTAAGACGTCATGGTTTGAAATCATGCATGGCACGGAAGGTTCCCCTGCTTAAACCAGCACATGTCAAGGCCCGTCTTAAGTTTGCCAATGACCATTTGGATGATCCAGAGGAGTCATGGGAGAAAGTCATGTGGTCAGATGAGACCAAAATAGAACTTTTTGGTCATAATTCCACTAAACGTGTTTGGAGGAAGAAGAATGATGAGTACCATCCCAAGTAGCCTCATGCTTTGGGGGTGTTTTTCTGCACATGGGACAGGGCGACTGCATTGTATTAAGGAGAGGATGACCGGGGCCATGTATTGCGAGATTTTGGGGAACAACCTCCTTCCCTCAGTTAGAGCATTGAAGATGGGTCGAGGCTGGGTCTTCCAACATGACAATGACCCGAAGCACACAGCCAGGATAACCAAGGAGTGGCTCTGTAAGAAGCATATCAAGGTTCTGGCGTGGCCTAGCCAGTCTCCAGACCTAAACCCAATAGAGAATCTTTGGAGGGAGCTCAAACTCTGTGTTTCTCAGCGACAGTCCAGAAACCTGACTGATCTAGAGAAGATCTGTGTGGAGGAGTGGGCCAAAATCCCTCCTGCAGTGTGTGCAAACCTGGTGAAAAACTACAGGAAACGTTTGACCTCTGTAATTGCAAACAAAGGCTACTGTACCAAATATTAACATTGATTTTCTCAGGTGTTCAAATACTTATTTGCAGCTGTATCATACAAATAAATACTGTACTGTGTAGAAATCAGAATAGCCATTGCACTGAAGGATACAGGGCATTATACAACGGCAAAATTCATAACACATATCAGTGTGTAGTGTGTACGTAAACACAGCGTCAGTTGCATCGCGCAACAACTGCGAATACGTACTGTGTAGAAATCAGAATAGCCATTGCACTGAAGGATACAGGGCAATATACAACGGCAAAATTCATAACACATATCAGTGTGTAGTGTGTACGTAACACAGAGTCAGTTGCATCACACAACAACTGTGACTACGTAGTAATCAGAATAGCCAGTTGCACTGAAGGATACAGGGCAATATCGTGGCATAAGCATAACACACACATATCAGTGTACATAAACACAGCGTCAGTGGCATCGCACAACAACTGTGAATACATAGTTGAATCAGAATAGCCAGTTGCACTGAAGGAACAGGGCAATATATAGTGGCGTAATCGTAACACATATCAGTGCGTAGTGTGTACACAGCGTCAGTTGCATCGCACAACAACTGTGAATACGTAGTAGTCAGAATAGCCATTTGCACTGAAGGATATAGGGCAATATACAACGGCAAAATTCATAACACATCAGTGTGTAGTGTGTACGTAAACACAGCGTCAGTTGCACCGCGCAACAACTGCGAATACGTACTGTGTAGAAATCAGAATAGCCATTGCACTGAAGGATACAGGGCAATATACAACGGCAAAATTCATAACACATATCAGTGTGTAGTGTGTACGTAAACACAGCGTCAGTTGCATCGCGCAACAACTGCGAATACGTACTGTGTAGAAATCAGAATAGCCATTGCACTGAAGGATACAGGGCAATATACAACGGCAAAATTCATAACACATATCAGTGTGTAGTCTGTACGTAACACAGAGTCAGTTGCATCACACAACAACTGTGACTACGTAGTAATCAGAATAGCCAGTTGCACTGAAGGATACAGGGCAATATCGTGGCATAAGCATAACACACACATATCAGTGTACATAAACACAGCGTCAGTGGCATCGCACAACAACTGTGAATACATAGTTGAATCAGAATAGCCAGTTGCACTGAAGGATACAGGGCAATTTATAGCGGCATAAATCATGAACACATAACAGAGTGCAGTGTGTACGTAAACACAGCATCATTTGCGTTGCACAACAACTGTAAATATGTTGTAATCAGAATAGCCATTTGCACTGAAGGATACAGGGCAATATATAACGGCACAAATCATAGCACATATTAGTGTGCAGTGAGTACATAAACACAGCGTCAGTGGCTTAGCGACAACAACTGTGAATACGTAGTTGAATGGCCAGTTGCACTGAAGGATACAGGGCAATATATAACGGCACAAATCATAGCACATATTAGTGTGCAGTGTGTACATAAACACAGCGTCAGTGGCGTAGCGACAACAACTGTGAATATGTAGTTGAATGGCCAGTTGCACTGAAGGGAAGTGTCTACTTCCCTTTTAGACACGGAGCCATGGCCTTTGCCTCGTCTCTCGTCTTGCGCACGAATACCAAAGGACGCCGTGGAAGACGGAGTCTTTCTTGAAGTAGCCTGGCTGAGATACCGGGCTAAAGTATCCTTATCAACAGAGCCTATCGCGTCAAGTCCTTCTAGCGAGCCCGCGAAGAGGGCCGGAGTGGCGACGGGCAGCATCAACTCGTCTTAGGGCGGGAGAGGGCCCACCAGCGCCCTGCTGGCGGCAGTGGGCCTCATCCCCGCTGATGCACGGGTTCATTCCCCTGAGGGTGCGCACTGTCCGGCACATGCCCGTCGTCGTGAGTGCGGCCTCGGTTGATCCTTGTTAGGGTAGAGCGAGTCGATAGGACCCGCACATATCTGGCATGTAAGTTAGCAGCCATCGGATGCGGGGAGGAAACATGGTGAGTAACCTCTATTGCAACTTCCACGATGACTTCAGATAAGACTTCTAGCCTGAAGAAAGAGATTCTGACGTAATTGTCGCGCCCATGCTATTTATACTGCCCGCAGACCGGTCAGCATTTGCATGTTTCGCGTCAATTGGCCAGCTGTCTCCAGCTGGCGTTAGCCTATAAGATTTCAGTGAAAATGAGGAGGAAGGGAGTTCCCATATACGTCAGTGACGTAATGTCGAAGTGACCGCCTTGAAAGGGAACGTATAATTTGTGTTTTTATCGTGTTCAGCACATCCATATATTTTGATCGCGCGCCAGCGTGAAAAATCGCAGCTTGAATTTCCAGTTACCGTCGAGGAGAAAGACAGGTCGAGTCTGCCCTATAAATAGCCGTCGCGCGCTTTCTATAATTGTCGTTGAGAGCGAGCAGGCCGCCGCCACCCCCATTGATCGCTAGATGGATCGGCTGATCTGGGCCGGTGGTGTGTGTGCTCTCGTCGCGGCTCGACGATTTTTTTTTTTTTTTTTTTTAATCATTCTATTTGAATAGTCCAAGAAATGTATACTGTACACCAGTGGTCTCCAACATGGTGGGTGCCCACGGGCACCTGCTAGCCCGCATGGAGCCTCCGAGTCGCCCGCCGTTCTATAAACAGCCTGAATTGTAATCTTTCATTTTCTTCTTTTTCTTTTTTCTTTTTCATGATAATGACATAAAATGAGAAAATAACTATTGGTAACATTTCATATAACATTAAAACACAATAAAGCCGTCCAATAATTTAAACTATTTGGAATCTGCACGCACGTCGAGATGAGCTTCAGTTCACCAGCTTCAGTTCTTCAGTTCACAGGCAATGCAACCGCGCCGGCGCCTCCGTGATCTGCTATATTTGCCTTCTAATTTATTAAGTCCATGCAGGCAACCGGTGGATGAAACATTGATTAAAATTAAGATTACAATTTATACAAAACGAAATTCACTTTAAAGAAAGGCTTTCTACAAAAAAAAAAAAAAAAAAAAGAAAAAGAAAAAAAGATCTTTCTATTCATCAAAGAATCCTAAAAAAAAAAAAGAAGAAAAAAGTGAAATAGCTAAATAGTTATTATCATTGTTATTGATAATAACAATGAATGCTTTTTGACCATTATTCATATATCATATTAGAATGATTTCTGAAGGATCATGTGACACATGGAGACTGGAGTAATGATGCTGAAAATTCAGCTTGGATCACAGAAATAAATTATAATTCTATATTCGTATTGAACCGTTATTGGATTTCGGTTCGGTCCTGCCGACCAAAATGTAGATAGCAGTCCAACTAAACCTCAAATTAATTTATACCTCAAATTAAAACCCAGTGATGTCCGCAGATGGTAACAAAATAAAAACGGCATATACAGATTATGCCCTGTATATCATGAAGAAAAAATATGTTTATTTTGTGTTACATGATACCTATTGGTGTTGCCTATACCGTACCTCTATATGAACAGTGCTAATTCAGGTTAAGAATACACTGTGACAGAGGCAAAAAAAAAAAAAAAAACGAATTCAAGAAATAATTATTTAATTAATGAATTCAATCAATAATTACACAATACCACTGTTACCAGTCAAATTAAATCATCAAATGAAAATCCATCTTTGCAGTGCATATAGGTGACACAGAAGTGGCATCCGATCTGGCATTAATATATTTTCACTGCATTTACCATTGCATACATAAAGCTGTGAGATCGTTAAAATTAGAAATCAGGAAGAAAAAAAGAAAAAAAAGAAGAAAGAAAATACTTTTAACATATGTCCAAATAGAAACTGTTATTTAAAATTGTAATATTATATATCACAATACTGCTGTTTATAGCCTAGGCTAGGCTACTATATTTGAATCAAATAAATGCAGGCTGGGTGAGCATATAAAGAGACCTATTTCAAGAACATTTAAAAATCCAACTGACACACACACACAAGTTTCAAGTTTTGAAAAATACAACAACAAACAGCAGGCTAAAATTGTAAAATATTATAACAATTGAATTCAGAATTATATAGGATTATGTAACGGTTCACACAATTCACGGTTCGGTTCAGTCGGTGTCTGTTTGCATTGAGACTCTGGTATGGCTTTATTTTGAAATGCTCGCCAGCAAAATAGAGGGAAAACAAACAATATTGACAATGTTGTTTATAAAATGTAACTCACAATGTTAATTTATTGTCAATTGAACCGTTCCGTTCCGTTCGCCTCACATACTTAATGATCGGGACGTAAACATTACGTCCGCCAATAGCAGCGCTTTAGTAATCGTGACGTAGGCCAATGGCAGCTGCAAAGCAGAAGCACTTGTGGGAAATACCGACTGTTTTAACGAATAAACGTAGCATTTGTGTTTTTATCGTGTTCAGCACATCCATATATTTGATCGCGCGAGTATATCCAGCGTGAAAAATCGCAGCTTGAATTTCCAGTTACCGTCGAGGAGAAAGACAGGTCGAGTCTGCCCTATAAATAGCCGTCGCGCGCTTTCTATAATTGTCGTTGAGAGCGAGCAGGCCGCCGCCACCCCCATTGATCGCTAGATGGATCGGCTGATCTGGGCCGGTGGTGTGTGTGCTCTCGTCGCGGCTCGACGATTTTTTTTTTTTTTTTTTTTAATCATTCTATTTGAATAGTCCAAGAAATGTATACTGTACACCAGTGGTCTCCAACATGGTGGGTGCCCACGGGCACCTGCTAGCCCGCATGGAGCCTCCGAGTCGCCCGCCGTTCTATAAACAGCCTGAATTGTAATCTTTCATTTTCTTCTTTTTCTTTTTTCTTTTTCATGATAATGACATAAAATGAGAAAATAACTATTGGTAACATTTCATATAACATTAAAACACAATAAAGCCGTCCAATAATTTAAACTATTTGGAATCTGCACGCACGTCGAGATGAGCTTCAGTTCACCAGCTTCAGTTCTTCAGTTCACAGGCAATGCAACCGCGCCGGCGCCTCCGTGATCTGCTATATTTGCCTTCTAATTTATTAAGTCCATGCAGGCAACCGGTGGATGAAACATTGATTAAAATTAAGATTACAATTTATACAAAACGAAATTCACTTTAAAGAAAGGCTTTCTACAAAAAAAAAAAAAAAAAAAGAAAAAGAAAAAAAGATCTTTCTATTCATCAAAGAATCCTAAAAAAAAAAAAGAAGAAAAAAGTGAAATAGCTAAATAGTTATTATCATTGTTATTGATAATAACAATGAATGCTTTTTGACCATTATTCATATATCATATTAGAATGATTTCTGAAGGATCATGTGACACATGGAGACTGGAGTAATGATGCTGAAAATTCAGCTTGGATCACAGAAATAAATTATAATTCTATATTCGTATTGAACCGTTATTGGATTTCGGTTCGGTCCTGCCGACCAAAATGTAGATAGCAGTCCAACTAAACCTCAAATTAATTTATACCTCAAATTAAAACCCAGTGATGTCCGCAGATGGTAACAAAATAAAAACGGCATATACAGATTATGCCCTGTATATCATGAAGAAAAAATATGTTTATTTTGTGTTACATGATACCTATTGGTGTTGCCTATACCGTACCTCTATATGAACAGTGCTAATTCAGGTTAAGAATACACTGTGACAGAGGCAAAAAAAAAAAAAAAAAACGAATTCAAGAAATAATTATTTAATTAATGAATTCAATCAATAATTACACAATACCACTGTTACCAGTCAAATTAAATCATCAAATGAAAATCCATCTTTGCAGTGCATATAGGTGACACAGAAGTGGCATCCGATCTGGCATTAATATATTTTCACTGCATTTACCATTGCATACATAAAGCTGTGAGATCGTTAAAATTAGAAATCAGGAAGAAAAAAAGAAAAAAAAGAAGAAAGAAAATACTTTTAACATATGTCCAAATAGAAACTGTTATTTAAAATTGTAATATTATATATCACAATACTGCTGTTTATAGCCTAGGCTAGGCTACTATATTTGAATCAAATAAATGCAGGCTGGGTGAGCATATAAAGAGACCTATTTCAAGAACATTTAAAAATCCAACTGACACACACACACAAGTTTCAAGTTTTGAAAAATACAACAACAAACAGCAGGCTAAAATTGTAAAATATTATAACAATTGAATTCAGAATTATATAGGATTATGTAACGGTTCACACAATTCACGGTTCGGTTCAGTCGGTGTCTGTTTGCATTGAGACTCTGGTATGGCTTTATTTTGAAATGCTCGCCAGCAAAATAGAGGGAAAACAAACAATATTGACAATGTTGTTTATAAAATGTAACTCACAATGTTAATTTATTGTCAATTGAACCGTTCCGTTCCGTTCGCCTCACATACTTAATGATCGGGACGTAAACATTACGTCCGCCAATAGCAGCGCTTTAGTAATCGTGACGTAGGCCAATGGCAGCTGCAAAGCAGAAGCACTTGTGGGAAATACCGACTGTTTTAACGAATAAACGTAGCATTTGTGTTTTTATCGTGTTCAGCACATCCATATATTTGATCGCGCGAGTATATCCAGCGTGAAAAATCGCAGCTTGAATTTCCAGTTACCGTCGAGGAGAAAGACAGGTCGAGTCTGCCCTATAAATAGCCGTCGCGCGCTTTCTATAATTGTCGTTGAGAGCGAGCAGGCCGCCGCCACCCCCATTGATCGCTAGATGGATCGGCTGATCTGGGCCGGTGGTGTGTGTGCTCTCGTCGCGGCTCGACGATTTTTTTTTTTTTTTTTTTTTTTTTAATCATTCTATTTGAATAGTCCAAGAAATGTATATTGTACACCAGTGGTCTCCAACATGGTGGGTGCCCACGGGCACCTGCTAGCCCGCATGGAGCCTCCGAGTCGCCCGCCGTTCTATAAACAGCCTGAATTGTAATCTTTCATTTTCTTCTTTTTCTTTTTTCTTTTTCATGATAATGACATAAAATGAGAAAATAACTATTGGTAACATTTCATATAACATTAAAACACAATAAAGCCGTCCAATAATTTAAACTATTTGGAATCTGCACGCACGTCGAGATGAGCTTCAGTTCACCAGCTTCAGTTCTTCAGTTCACAGGCAATGCAACCGCGCCGGCGCCTCCGTGATCTGCTATATTTGCCTTCTAATTTATTAAGTCCATGCAGGCAACCGGTGGATGAAACATTGATTAAAATTAAGATTACAATTTATACAAAACGAAATTCACTTTAAAGAAAGGCTTTCTACAAAAAAAAAAAAAAAAAAAGAAAAAGAAAAAAAGATCTTTCTATTCATCAAAGAATCCTAAAAAAAAAAAAGAAGAAAAAAGTGAAATAGCTAAATAGTTATTATCATTGTTATTGATAATAACAATGAATGCTTTTTGACCATTATTCATATATCATATTAGAATGATTTCTGAAGGATCATGTGACACATGGAGACTGGAGTAATGATGCTGAAAATTCAGCTTGGATCACAGAAATAAATTATAATTCTATATTCGTATTGAACCGTTATTGGATTTCGGTTCGGTCCTGCCGACCAAAATGTAGATAGCAGTCCAACTAAACCTCAAATTAATTTATACCTCAAATTAAAACCCAGTGATGTCCGCAGATGGTAACAAAATAAAAACGGCATATACAGATTATGCCCTGTATATCATGAAGAAAAAATATGTTTATTTTGTGTTACATGATACCTATTGGTGTTGCCTATACCGTACCTCTATATGAACAGTGCTAATTCAGGTTAAGAATACACTGTGACAGAGGCAAAAAAAAAAAAAAAAACGAATTCAAGAAATAATTATTTAATTAATGAATTCAATCAATAATTACACAATACCACTGTTACCAGTCAAATTAAATCATCAAATGAAAATCCATCTTTGCAGTGCATATAGGTGACACAGAAGTGGCATCCGATCTGGCATTAATATATTTTCACTGCATTTACCATTGCATACATAAAGCTGTGAGATCGTTAAAATTAGAAATCAGGAAGAAAAAAAGAAAAAAAAGAAGAAAGAAAATACTTTTAACATATGTCCAAATAGAAACTGTTATTTAAAATTGTAATATTATATATCACAATACTGCTGTTTATAGCCTAGGCTAGGCTACTATATTTGAATCAAATAAATGCAGGCTGGGTGAGCATATAAAGAGACCTATTTCAAGAACATTTAAAAATCCAACTGACACACACACACAAGTTTCAAGTTTTGAAAAATACAACAACAAACAGCAGGCTAAAATTGTAAAATATTATAACAATTGAATTCAGAATTATATAGGATTATGTAACGGTTCACACAATTCACGGTTCGGTTCAGTCGGTGTCTGTTTGCATTGAGACTCTGGTATGGCTTTATTTTGAAATGCTCGCCAGCAAAATAGAGGGAAAACAAACAATATTGACAATGTTGTTTATAAAATGTAACTCACAATGTTAATTTATTGTCAATTGAACCGTTCCGTTCCGTTCGCCTCACATACTTAATGATCGGGACGTAAACATTACGTCCGCCAATAGCAGCGCTTTAGTAATCGTGACGTAGGCCAATGGCAGCTGCAAAGCAGAAGCACTTGTGGGAAATACCGACTGTTTTAACGAATAAACGTAGCATTTGTGTTTTTATCGTGTTCAGCACATCCATATATTTGATCGCGCGAGTATATCCAGCGTGAAAAATCGCAGCTTGAATTTCCAGTTACCGTCGAGGAGAAAGACAGGTCGAGTCTGCCCTATAAATAGCCGTCGCGCGCTTTCTATAATTGTCGTTGAGAGCGAGTAGGCCGCCGCCACCCCCATTGATCGCTAGATGGATCGGCTGATCTGGGCCGGTGGTGTGTGTGCTCTCGTCGCGGCTCGACG
Source organism: Abramis brama (assembly GCF_963993115.1). NCBI lineage: Eukaryota > Metazoa > Chordata > Actinopteri > Cypriniformes > Leuciscidae > Abramis > Abramis brama. Next base: position 28,953,319 of record NC_139976.1, read on the forward strand.
ATTTTTTTTTTTTTTTTTTTTTTTTTAATCATTCTATTTGAATAGTCCAAGAAATGTATATTGTACACCAGTGGTCTCCAACATGGTGGGTGCCCACGGGCACCTGCTAGCCCGCATGGAGCCTCCGAGTCGCCCGCCGTTCTATAAACAGCCTGAATTGTAATCTTTCATTTTCTTCTTTTTCTTTTTTCTTTTTCATGATAATGACATAAAATGAGAAAATAACTATTGGTAACATTTCATATAACATTAAAACACAATAAAGCCGTCCAATAATTTAAACTATTTGGAATCTGCACGCACGTCGAGATGAGCTTCAGTTCACCAGCTTCAGTTCTTCAGTTCACAGGCAATGCAACCGCGCCGGCGCCTCCGTGATCTGCTATATTTGCCTTCTAATTTATTAAGTCCATGCAGGCAACCGGTGGATGAAACATTGATTAAAATTAAGATTACAATTTATACAAAACGAAATTCACTTTAAAGAAAGGCTTTCTACAAAAAAAAAAAAAAAAAAAGAAAAAGAAAAAAAGATCTTTCTATTCATCAAAGAATCCTAAAAAAAAAAAAGAAGAAAAAAGTGAAATAGCTAAATAGTTATTATCATTGTTATTGATAATAACAATGAATGCTTTTTGACCATTATTCATATATCATATTAGAATGATTTCTGAAGGATCATGTGACACATGGAGACTGGAGTAATGATGCTGAAAATTCAGCTTGGATCACAGAAATAAATTATAATTCTATATTCGTATTGAACCGTTATTGGATTTCGGTTCGGTCCTGCCGACCAAAATGTAGATAGCAGTCCAACTAAACCTCAAATTAATTTATACCTCAAATTAAAACCCAGTGATGTCCGCAGATGGTAACAAAATAAAAACGGCATATACAGATTATGCCCTGTATATCATGAAGAAAAAATATGTTTATTTTGTGTTACATGATACCTATTGGTGTTGCCTATACCGTACCTCTATATGAACAGTGCTAATTCAGGTTAAGAATACACTGTGACAGAGGCAAAAAAAAAAAAAAAAACGAATTCAAGAAATAATTATTTAATTAATGAATTCAATCAATAATTACACAATACCACTGTTACCAGTCAAATTAAATCATCAAATGAAAATCCATCTTTGCAGTGCATATAGGTGACACAGAAGTGGCATCCGATCTGGCATTAATATATTTTCACTGCATTTACCATTGCATACATAAAGCTGTGAGATTGTTAAAATTAGAAATCAGGAAGAAAAAAAGAAAAAAAAGAAGAAAGAAAATACTTTTAACATATGTCCAAATAGAAACTGTTATTTAAAATTGTAATATTATATATCACAATACTGCTGTTTATAGCCTAGGCTAGGCTACTATATTTGAATCAAATAAATGCAGGCTGGGTGAGCATATAAAGAGACCTATTTCAAGAACATTTAAAAATCCAACTGACACACACACACAAGTTTCAAGTTTTGAAAAATACAACAACAAACAGCAGGCTAAAATTGTAAAATATTATAACAATTGAATTCAGAATTATATAGGATTATGTAACGGTTCACACAATTCACGGTTCGGTTCAGTCGGTGTCTGTTTGCATTGAGACTCTGGTATGGCTTTATTTTGAAATGCTCGCCAGCAAAATAGAGGGAAAACAAACAATATTGACAATGTTGTTTATAAAATGTAACTCACAATGTTAATTTATTGTCAATTGAACCGTTCCGTTCCGTTCGCCTCACATACTTAATGATCGGGACGTAAACATTACGTCCGCCAATAGCAGCGCTTTAGTAATCGTGACGTAGGCCAATGGCAGCTGCAAAGCAGAAGCACTTGTGGGAAATACCGACTGTTTTAACGAATAAACGTAGCATTTGTGTTTTTATCGTGTTCAGCACATCCATATATTTGATCGCGCGAGTATATCCAGCGTGAAAAATCGCAGCTTGAATTTCCAGTTACCGTCGAGGAGAAAGACAGGTCGAGTCTGCCCTATAAATAGCCGTCGCGCGCTTTCTATAATTGTCGTTGAGAGCGAGCAGGCCGCCGCCTCCCCCATTGATCGCTAGATGGATCGGCTGATCTGGGCCGGTGGTGTGTGTGCTCTCGTCGCGGCTCGACGATTTTTTTTTTTTTTTTTTTTTTAATCATTCTATTTGAATAGTCCAAGAAATGTATACTGTACACCAGTGGTCTCCAACATGGTGGGTGCCCACGGGCACCTGCTAGCCCGCATGGAGCCTCCGAGTCGCCCGCCGTTCTATAAACAGCCTGAATTGTAATCTTTCATTTTCTTTTCATTGTAATCAAAGGCTTTCTACAAAAAAAAAAAAAAAAAAAGAAAAAGAAAAAAAGATCTTTCTATTCATCAAAGAATCCTAAAAAAAAAAAAGAAGAAAAAAGTGAAATAGCTAAATAGTTATTATCATTGTTATTGATAATAACAATGAATGCTTTTTGACCATTATTCATATATCATATTAGAATGATTTCTGAAGGATCATGTGACACATGGAGACTGGAGTAATGATGCTGAAAATTCAGCTTGGATCACAGAAGAGAGAGTATAGAGGGATACAAACTGTCACTTTGAGTGATTTATGACCCTCTAAGCCCCGCCCCCTTTTTGACCGTGGGAATTTCCCACGCTAGCTCCTCCCACTTATGGACTGTACGTACACCGTGGGAAAATCGGACTTGTGGCACGCCTCCTTATGGGTTGAACATCTGAAGCGTGGGAAAATCTCCCATGCTCAGTAGTTCTAAACAGGTGTATATTAAAACTTTTTAAGAAATGTACAATAAAGACATAGCCAGAGATGAGTTCAGTGTTTTTTTATTTATTAAAGAAGACATATGTACATTCATCACTTTTAAAACGTTAAAACATCAATGAAATAAGTTTAAATTGCATTTTTCTCTAAAAGAGTTATTTCAAGATGTTATTTTAAGATGTTAAAACAACTTTTACATAAAACACAGTCATTGTTAAAAAGCCTTGCGTTTTTTTTTACATACCATTTGTTAAAGACTCGGGGGTTTAAAGACAAAAGTGTTTTCCTTGTGTAATTTTTCTGGAGCAAAGTGAAAAAGTGTCCACACACGCCGAAAATTTGTCAGGACTGAGAGTGTGTGAAGGTTACAGAGAGACAGACCCAAGCTCCGCCTCTACCCCCACCCACAACAGATGTCACCCGTGGAAATTCCCACAGTCCCTTCAAGCTCCCAAATAGAAAAAGCGACCGGTCAGCTCGATGTCCGAGCCGAAATGACCAGAGAATCATGGTGCAACGGCTCGAAGAGACCACACCCCCTAGTACACCCCTCTCAAAACTGAGTGGTCAATTTCGATTTAAGGGTGTGTGTAAAAAATGACATCACTCACGGGAATCCCCCTCCTACAGCGTCACAGTCACATGAGATGTTTAAAAAGGAGCGCAAACATGACAAGAGGTACTTGTGATTTTACAAAACAAATCTGCAATGGCAACGGCTGCAACCCCGAAAACACCTGAAAAAAGCATCGATGTAGCTATGGATGATTTGACTCTAGCTCCACGAAAAAAACGGGAAACGCATGGCCCCTGCTTAACGCGATTTCTTCACGAGCCGGCGGATCGTGTGGAATATACATTCCACCTATCTGAAGGACGTGCGTGTACGTATGTTTATGACAAAATCAACAGAGAAGTCAGTCTGGTTAACGTGGATAATGACGAGAGATTCACCATGAATGCCACGAATGATCCGGACTTAATATTCACAGAAAGAGATTGGATTTTATTCTACACAAAAGTATGGAGAGATTTGAATGAAGGGATGGATACACCTCTTTTTATCGGTGAGTGGAGTGGATTAACCATGGGTACAAGATACCGGATTTTAGCGGACCAAATACATAAGCACTCAGAAGACTATATTTTCATACTTTGTAGTGATTTTGGCAAGATTGCAGAATACTCATGGCCAATTTGTGAAAAAGATCATTTAGAATTATATGATCTGAAATTCATGTTCCAATGGAAGGATCTAGCTGTGTTGGAAAATATTTTTTCCAAGATCAATCAGCTTTTCCAGTGGACTAATGCGTATGAACGCTACGCCAACATTAAAGTGAAACTTTTCCACCCCGAGTGGGCGGTCCCCGAGAGACGCGGATCTTATATAACCCCGCCCACTCTCTACAAGCATTAAAAGACGGGCTCTTGAAAGGTTACCTCATTCACGCACCATGTCTCAAGGAACTGACTCTTCATCATCATCTCAACTAATTGGAACTACTGATGGATTTACAACAAACGGATTAATGACTATGGCAAATGGATTACCTCAGAAAAGCATCGATTGGATAAATAATTTCTGTACAGAACTTGGTTATCACAATCTGGCTTTCCTCACAAACTACGGAGTTGCAACACCTGCCGCAGACGCTGAAACCCCTGACACAACTGTCGATGAGACGGACGGATGCCTAGGGGATACAGGTCACCGGATTATCAAAGCTATTTTGGCGGTTATTCTGGAAATTTTGGTCGACAAGCGGATGAAAAAGAATTGCGACGGCTGCATGGTGGACCATTCATCTCAGACAAGACACAGTTGCTTGTTTGAACCTTCTGCCTATTATTTTTACGGATGTTTTGAAGAAATCAGTGTGGAGCTTCTCACCCCGGAGTTAAAAAACATATTGGCTCAGGCCTTGAGTCAGTACGGAGGCAGGCCTCATCTCCAGAGGATCGAGGGAGCTGTTGAGGCAATTTTATACGGCCTCAAAGATGAGATGTACATAGTGGAACAATTATCTTTAATCCGTGATAAATTAATCGACGAATCATGCGAGGAGATAATTTACACGGCTGTGGATAAATGGAAACTTGCCGTATCTGAAGATCCGGAGATCACACAGGTTTAAAAATGGGGAACTTCTGCTCTACCTCACGGATTACAAAATATTTCTTTAAATCACGTGTTAAATGTGGAATATCTAGCCTGCTCCATAAGATTATCCTGAATAATAGGACTACAAATATCGACGTGAGTCCGGATGAAAAACGACTAATGGAATTCATGAAAGACGTACGTGGATTATCGGACGAATGGAATCATATGGTAAACATGTCTGTCACCTGCGACAACATACCATCTGCTGTTATCAAAAACATTCTCGATCTAATGTCTGATGATCAGAACTCTCTTTTTAGAATAGGAAATATATTATGTATTTGTACGTATGTAACTGATGTCTGTAGTTTGCTAAGTAACGAAAAACCTGATGTATGTAATATTATTGATTTTTTAGTCGAATACATTATGGAGAAGAATTTTGAAATGTCTGTGAAATTTTATTTCTTGTTTGTGATATAATTCACATTACACATTACACATGTTTGTAACTTTCTAATAAAATCATTTTTGTTGATTGCAATGTTTTTTTTTTTTGTAACGTTATATTGTAAAATAAAAATGTTTTGTAACTTTTATGTTGTGAAATAAAAAAAAAATTATGTAACTTTTACATTGTGAAATAAAATAAAAAAAAATGTTTCTGACTTTTATATTGTGAAAAAATAAATAAAATAAATAAATACTGAACAAATTTGCAACTCGAATCATTATGACTGAAATCTCACAGCGTTGACATGGCAGAACTAATGAAAAAGATATACTATGACCCCTCGAGCTCTGGAGCTTTTGGGGGTAAAGATAGATTAAAACAAGCTGTATTAGAACAACACGGTGTAAGACTATCTGATAATGAAGTGTCCAATTGGCTCGCTAGTCAGGACACATACACTCTTCATAGAACTGCGCCAATAAATTATAAGCGGAACCGCGTAATGGTGTATGGGAAAGACCAACAATTTCAGGCCGATTTAGTCGATATGTCCGCATACGCAAAAGAGAACGACAATATCAAGTTTATAATTACCATTATAGACGTCTTTAGCAAGTACGCGTGGACCCGGGTGTTGCGAAATAAATCCGCGTGTGAAGTAACTAAAGCATTTTTGTCAGTTTTGAAAGAGGGGCGAATTCCCGTCAAGTTACAGACAGATAAGGGTACAGAGTTTTTCAACAAGCCTTTTCAACAGATGATGAAAAAATATAATATAACACATTTTTCAACAGCTTCTGAATTAAAAGCGAGTGTAATCGAAAGGTTTAATAAAACTTTAAAAGGACGAATGTGGCGCTATCTTACATCGATAAATTCCAGACGCTACTGTGATATTCTGCAAGATTTGACAGAGGGGTATAACTCCAGTTACCACAAGTCCATTAAAATGAGGCCGTTGGATGTAAATAAAGAAAACGAATCCATGGTATTCAGAAATTTATACGGAAAAATGCGTAAAGAGACACCCGTCTTTAAATTCTCAGTGGGTGATGTGGTCAGAATATCTAAAGTCCGGAATATATTTGCCAAAGGCTACGAGCAGAATTATACCGAAGAATATTTTACAATAGCATCTTGTATACCCAGGGAGGTACCTGTGTATAAATTACAGGACTATGATGGAGAGATAATACAGGGCTTTTTCTACGAAAAAGAACTCCAAAAAATTATTGTGAGTGATGATAAATCATTTAAGGTCGAAAAAATTCTCGATAAAAAGCGACGTGGAAAAACCATGTACGTTTTGGTGAAATGGTTTGGTTGGCCAATGAAATTCAATAGCTGGATTCCTGAAAAACAGGTGATAGATCTACACTCTCCTTTAAAACCCTAGGGAGAGTCGCTCGCGTTCTCATTCAATCAAAAAACATGTCAGAGGAGGAGGGGTTTTACGTCACCCTACCGTGTAATGCATCAGCTCATGTTTACCCTGAAAATCAGATAGCTAATTACAGAACTAGACTGGCAAGAGCAATACATTTAAAAGGATTATGGGAAGTGGCGTTGGTCGAGTTCCACTATCCAAAAACATGGCATACTTTCAACGAGGAAGACGCTACTTTTATTATTGAATGCGAGCAATGTTTGAATGACGATGAACATAGTCAAGTGCGAGGGGATCTTAATATTCAAACATTCAGGAAAGCCCAAAAAATATCTACGAATCATAATACTATAAAACACGGGTATTTTGAGGATATTTCAGTATTACTCAAGGAAATAAACGCAACTCTTCCACCTCGGGTGCAGCTCAGGTACGATAATATAAAAAATAAGATATCTCTGAAATCAAATCAGAGAGCATCGCTAACTTTTTACGGAAAGCTGGCCATTATTCTAGGATTAAAACCAGGCGTTCCTATAGAAAATGTAAACAGTTCGGATGAACACGAAGAAGTGCGCACATACGCACCACACCAGGCTGATATAAGCGGCGGATTTTACACTCTATTTGTATACATAGATATAATAGAATATCAAGCAGTCGGTGACGCGTATGTTCCATTATTAGAGACGATACATATCGAATCGACCACCAACAAAGCAGTCTGTGTCAGGCACAACAAGTCTCATTACGTGCGTCTTAATAAAAACATCATATCAGATATCGGCATTGAGATTAAAGACGATCAGAATAAAGACGTACGATTCACCTACGGCAAAGTTGTGACGAAGCTGCACTTTAGACCAGTGAGAAAACATTTGTTTTAAAAATGGCTTATCTCACACCGTACCAGGACGATCCCCACCGCTACATATCATATTATCAGGCCCAGACGGGTCACGGAATGCCGGGCTATGCCGGAAGCGGAGTCATGTACGGTTCCGGTTTTGCGTCAGGCATCGGGGGTCTCTTTCGTGGATTATATCGTATGGCAATACCGTTTCTAAGAAGGGGTTTTAGTATTGCAAAGCCACACATAAAAGCTGCGGCAAAAAATATAGTAAGTGACGTAGTCACCAGTGCCTTGTCAAAATCATTTAATAATAATAATGATAACACCGAGAGACAGAGCGGTCAAGGTCTTATGGTCATGCGCAGAGGGTTGAAGCCCCCTGGGACCCGTATGAGGAGGGGGCGTGGTCACGGCGTAAAGAAGACTAGACGCGTCACGAAGAAACGCCCAGTTGCAAAAAAGAGAGGAAGAAGCCGGACGAAGCGTGTAAAAAGATCTACAAGTTTGAAAAGACGAAGCAACACTATCTTCTAAATCATGTCACTGATTCATGCAATGTCGGACGAATGTATTAAATCCGAACTGGATATTTTTACCCTTCCTTTAACTCAGACAGCTATTGAGAAAAACACTTATGTGGAAATCCCCCCTATGTCAGCGATTAATGATGCTTCTCCGATTGAGTTTTTCATTGCAGGGACTGGTGAAGATTACACTGATCTGAATAATACATTATTATATACTCGTGTTAAAATAACGCTGCCAGATGGGACTGATCCCCCGCAGGGAGCTCCAGTGGGACTTCTTAACTATCCTGGAGCATGTATTTTCTCGCAGGTGGATGTGTCGCTAGGAGATCGGTTGGTATCACAGTCGTCCAACACTTATCCTTACAGATCCATTCTGGAGATGCTTATTAATTATGGAAAAGATACCCTAGAGAACAACTTTTCAGCAGGATTGTTTTACAAAGACACAGCAGGGCACATGGATGCTACGGATCCGGCAGGTGCAAATGCAGGACTGACAAAGAGAGCTGCGTTTACTGACGGTGGCAATGTTGTTGAGTTACTAGCTCCGATACACAGCGATATATTCTTTCAGCCAAAATTACTTTTGAACGGAGTTGATATTCGTATTCGTCTAACTAGAGCAAAAGACGAATTCTGCCTTATGCGCGGGGACGCGATCGATTATAAACTAAAAATAATCTCCGCCTCTCTCTTTATCAAAAGAGTGTCTGTCTCACCATCGCTCCGATTAGGGCATGCTCAGGCATTGCTGTCAGCAACAGCAAAATACCCGTATGATAAAGTCTGTGTGAAATCCTTTTCTGTGCCGGCAGGGGCGCGCGTCTCAAATCACGAAAATCTCTTCCTTGGAACTCTTCCGAAATCCATTATTATAGCAATGACGGATAACGATGCTTTCACAGGATCATACGAAAAAAATCCATTCTCGTTCAAACATTTTCATCTTGAATATTTAAATCTCACCTCAGACGGTGGGCATGTCCCATACCGTCCGCTACAGCCACAATTTAATCTAGGCAACGCTGTAAAAGAATATTATCAGCTGGTTACAGCCACGGGGCGGCATCTGAAGAATCAGTCTCTCGCTATAGACAGGGAGGATTTTCTCAACGGCTACACGTTGTATGCCTATAACCTTACGCCAGATTCAGAGTGCGAGCAGCATGTGTCTCTGATTAGGTCCGGTAATATCAGGTTGGAGGCCCGTTTTAGAGAGCCTCTACAAAACACAGTAAACATTTTAATTTATGCGACCTATGATTCTCTGCTTGAGATATCACACAGAAGACAGGTGTTGGCAGAACACTACTGAAGAGTTTGAAATGAATACTGTAGAGCTAACGGAAATTATGGATAACATTACGTGTAATGTAAATTTTTTAGGAGTACTCGCTAGCGATCATCTTCCCAAAGAACCGCTGACAGATCTCCCGGCTCTATTAATTTGTAATACGGATCGATCGGACGAACCGGGACGCCACTGGTTAGCTATGTATATGGATCGAAACGGATACGGATGTTTTTTTGACAGTTTTGGGAATCCTCCGGATTCAGATTTTTTTCCACCGTCCATTCTCACCTTTCTAAAAAACAATTCTACACAAGTTCATCATTCTACCAGACAAGTCCAAGATTTTACATCAGTCACCTGTGGACAACATTGTGTCTTTTTTCTGTATCATATTTCACGGGGTGTTGAGTATAAGGATATAATGAAATTTTACCATAACGATAATCTATTAAGAAATGATACTATGGTGTCTCTTTTTGTGAAAAAATTGAAACCGATGGTGTGTGTTAGTAAAAGATTTAAATGTATCCAATGTGTACAGTCTGGTAAAATGTTCCAGTCTTATTAATTCCTGTGTAACGAATAAATAAAGAATATGTAATGAATAAAAGCGAGTCGTAAGCAGATGAATAATTTCATTTTCTTTCTTTTATTTGACATCAAAAACAATAACACATGGATGTTAACAACATAATAACATACATAGTTTTAAAAAAAATTAAAAAAATAAAACACAGATACAAAACCTCTCACACGGTTATATTTTGTTAAAAATTCATCCATTGGTAGGCATCTACTCTGGGGGAGTTAAATACGTTTTCATCAGGATCGTGTGCATGTGTGTGCGTGTGACGTTTTTTCAATGACTTAGTAGGTACAGCACCAAAGTCATCCGCGTGTGTTTTTGTTTTAATCGTTTCAATCATCCGTCTTACATTATGATTGGTTACAGTCGAATAAGGAATCTTTAATGCCGCAAATGCATCCAGAAACTCATACCATCCTGGAGGGTGTCGACTGTTATGTTTCATTTGTGGTGAAGTTAGAGTTTTTACCAGATCAAATATATGGGATCCTGAAATGATTCTCCCTTTATAAATAAATTCTCCATCATCTGTCCATGAAGACACGTGTTTGGCTTTGGACATTTTATCCATAATATATTTGACATTTTTTAAGCGTCTCTGAGGAATATTGTTTAAAACTTCTGAGACAATAGGGTCCTCACTGACGTCATCATTCCTAACATCCGGGGTATGGGGGGTGACAGGTGTCTCATGTTCCGGGGATGTAAGAGTTAGAGTGCTACTTTCCATATCACCATGTTTTACCACGTTTAAGAATCGTTGTAAAACACTAGTGTAGAGCTTGGATTTTTCGTAAGTGTTCAAATCATGCCTCTGCAGTATATCTCTAATGGATGAGTCCAAGTCATTCTCCACAGTCGTATGAATATTTTCACGAGGCTGGGCAGTTCTTAGTCTATCCATCTGATGTTTTGGCACGAGATACAATTTCTCGGCGTGTTGCATTTTTTTTCTCTTCAGATTTAGTTTCTAGTTATTAGACTAGAAATGAAAGGAAGTGCTACGCTGAGTAGAGGGAGCAGAAAACCCCCTTTTTGATTAATCATACGTCTCTTCCTGCTGATATTAATCTTTTTATTTGCAACGTATTTTAATTCTTTTTTTCTTCTTTTTAAAGTCCCGTGTTGTTTCGCAGTTAGAGGGATCTTGCCATGAATAATATTTAGAGCCACTTCACATAGAGCTAATATTAACTCGTCGGGTGACGATTGCAGAATAACACGTCGCTGCTTGGGCGAACTCTTGTATAATAATTTTAAGAGGTAGAGATTTCTGGAAAGCCGTGTGCTCATCTTCACTTTTGGAGGTAGACCACCGGATAGTCTGACAGTAAATCCGCTCTGAGCCGGAATTTTTCAGGTGTGTGTGGTTTATAATCGATTAACAAATAACTGTGAGGTCGTTCAGTTGCATCGTTATATGCTTCGATAAAAAACCTAGCATTACCAGGAAACATTTGCCGACCCAAAATACCGATCTGCTGCTTATCGCGAGGATTTTTAAATATTATTAAATAATTAGTATTTAGACCGATTGTTCTGCTAGATTTACCCTGGAAAAACAGATTCTGTATTAATAGCAAACAGCTAATCTTCATATGATGCACTAGTCGTGTAAAAACGTTTTCGACCTCAGGGCTGGACGCTGCTTGACTCATAACGTCGTCCATGATAAGGATGGATCGTTTGGCAGGGGGGAATAAAGACTCGTCATCCAATTTCTTTGGTATACCTTCAATGAATTTAATATCAAAAGCATGTGACATTTCATCATACATCGATTGCCAGGATGTATACACATACACAAAATTGTCAAACTTGACAGAGCACATTTTCTCTGAATTATACATTAGATTTTTCACAAGAAAAGTCTTCCCAGAACCACTTTGTCCGGCTATTATAGCCGAGAAAGGATGCTGCATTCTGTAGTCAAACACATCTGTTTCACACATTTTTAAATATATTACTAGAATCCGTAAGGTAATGTGGTATAGTCCTGCTGAAGGACTCTCTTATCGTACACTACGGAGAATTTTTTCACATCTGATCTATTGTGCAGTGTGAATCCCCTCTTGTTTCTTGTGATGGTGTCTGTTTTTGCTAACAGATGTAATTTGACACCTGTTTCGACATAGTCTCGCACAAGTTCGGTCAGACTCTGTAGTGTAACTATTTCTGCATTCTTTGCATTGAGTGTAATACCCTTCGCTTTGAGACACGAACGGCCATTGACTGTTTTAAATGCATATGATTTTGGTCCTGATGAGACGAACTGCAAAATGCTGTCATCAGGATCTAGCTCGTTTGTGAGCTGACCGAGATAAGATCCTGTTTCTGGCATCCAATCATCTTTTTTTGATACAAAAACCACTGAATCTGTATCTGAATAAATCGCACGCCTGTCTAACTTCTCCAAAAGATTATATAATTCAAGTCGACCCCAACAAGTCGTGAAAGCACCCACGAACAAATTCACGTCGTGCGTGGGTGCTGGGTCTTGCGTTAAGCTAGAGCACTGAATCATTGCCACTGTGTCAGATACGAAAGAGAAATGACGTATTACGTGGGCGTGGCTAAAGAGACGTTGAGTGAAGTCTTCCGGATCTGTTAGGAGCTCTGTGGTTGGCAGATGCGTGCGCAGAGAGAAACGACCCCATAATGTGTTCAAGATGAGCTTAGCAATGGATCTTTTTGCCGGATTTTTTATTATTTTAGAGACTTCTAGCTGAACACCCTCTTTCTCGAGATATTCATCCACGTAAGATTGTTTGTCTGTCTCTGTCACAACATGAGAAGGAAATCCTGAGGCTTCCTGTTTGAATTTTAGGAATGTTTTGACATAACCGGTGAATAAGCTGTCAGATGTGTGTGGAAAATGCCAGATCTCTTGTATTTTTATTATGCGATAGCCTTGTTGAACAGCCTTCTGGAGCTCCGCGCTTACCCAAGTGCCTGTAATACATCTATCAGCCTCTGTGTGGCAGCATTGTGTATCCTGAATCTGATTTTCGGCACACGTTCTACAGAGAGGAAACATTAATTTGCCCCCACATCTGTAAGGCAACACGGGGTGATACAATCCTCGGGGCGGTAGAACTATGGCTTTGACGAGACCAAAATAGCTCTCTATCTCTTCAAAGTCCTTGAAGATAATTTTAGGGTGACCGATAGGATACCTTTTAGTGGCCTGAACAAAAGGGTATAACGATGTGAAATCATAATAATCGATTCTCTCATCTTCAGCTGCTTTGTGATACAATTTGTACGCATTTGTTCTACCTCCGTAAATTGCATCACGAGGTTTCAGTCTCTCGGGCGCGTCATAAGACTCCATAAACCGGATGACGTCAGGATCTGTCTGTTTTAACCCCTCCCACTCACAATCCCAAATACAAATGACACGCATGCCATACACTTTATCTAGTGATTCTAGTTTTGCATCAGTTTGCCTCCTAAGAGTACCGAAAGACACTTTTGATAAAGGGTTAATTTCATCTGATTTAAAACGACAGTCGTGACCGTGGAAAAAGCATCCTAAGTACTCATATGCAGTTTTTAACCCACAATCAGATTCATGAAATCCATCGAGGTGATATGGGCCTACCGCACGTTCTCCGTGATTTAAGGCATGCTCTATATTAATGCCTTGACTAGTTTTGATATACTCTAACCACTGTATGGATACGTTTGAGAACGTTTTATACTGATTTATGTATGCGTGGCTGTGTGTTAGAGCCAGCGTGTCGCGAGGAAGAAAATTGGTTTTGAACGTTTTCATGCATGTTCCTGCCAGTGTTATTGATTTAAAAGGATCAATGTTTGTGATAGTGAGGAATTCGGTTCTGTAGCGTTTGCACGCTTCTCGTAGAATAACAACATCGTTCCGACAGTAGAAAGCGAGTTCTTTTTTGAAGTCAAATACGTCACCCGCTACACCTGCATACCACTCATTAAACTGTGCGCGCTCCTCTGTATGCATCGAATCATATCCGTAAAACTCTTTTGCAGGAAATGGTCCGATATATTCCTCATTTTCAGGCTTATTGAAACGATGTGGAAAGAAACCCTTTTCACCGACACTCAGATTTAAGGCCTTGGGTATCTTTGTGAGTTTAAACGGGATGAATTGCCACGAGTCTATAAAACGCTGTTTAAACACCCTATCGTACATATATAGAATTCGACACCCCTGCAGAATAACTTTAGGAGTTATTCCTTCATTGCTAAGATACTCTAACAGGATGTAGGAGTCAAATCCCGATGCGTTGTGAGCTATGAAAGTGTATTCTGCATATTTTGGACGTCTAAAATGCTTAATTAGACGTGCCACACAATCTGCACCACCGGCTTCAAACGTCTCTCCTCCCTGTGTCATGGCGCAAACATAGTTAGCCACATGTTTATCATTCTGATACCTGGTCTCAAAGTCATAATATATGTATTTCTCGACACATAGTTCGGGTTTTAGAGGCTGTATGTAGCACTCATGAACACCTTCACTTACCAAAGCCTCATCACAGTGCATGCACCTGTCAGATTTACACTTGTGGGGTTTTCCACCTGACGGCCTATAAATGGTGTGACATTTTGAGCAGAATTTGATCGTGTCACATTGAGATTTTTCATTAGATGTGCCCTCTTGTTTATGTGTTTTGTAGCAGAAGCTGTTTTTACAGAATCTGAGACAGTCTGGACACTGTCTACTTTTGGTTGGATGTGTTCGACACTCGTTTGTCATGCATATTTTACAAACAAACTTGCAATTGTGTGTTCTCCTATCTCTATATCCTTTAAAACAGTATGGACAGACGTATGGATATCCAAGAAAACTCTTCAATTTTTTTATTAGATGGAAATGTCCTTCGTGATTAAATAGATGTACGGTCTTTGGGTGAATTTCGTCTGTGTTTTTGTAAACCTGCATCTTTCCTGAACAGTCTCTGTGGAAAACTACAATTTTTACTCCTAATTCTCTTTCGAAAATGTTTAGATCATGAAATCCTATTTTATCATACGTTGTAAAACCGCATTGTGTGTGGATTTGAGTCGCCGGTGTTTGCAACTGTTGGTCTGTGAATTCAGGGTTCAAAAAATAGGCAAGACAGTAGCTCAAGCACATTTCATTGCCGATGTTTACAGGACTAAATAAGTGCATTTTATTCCGACTAATACTCTCACTTATTGCAAGGTCTGTGATTTTCCTACAACCACCTGCAGATTTATCTCTCACAATTGAGATTTGTAATGTCAAGGTCGAATCTGTCGATACGTCACGGTTGCTTTGAGCGGCTTGTTCTATCTGGCTTATGAAAACTGATGCGTCGTGGTTGCTCTCAGGTGTTAAAACAGCATTTACAGAAGTTGCAAGTGAATCTCCAGCTAATGATATGTTCATATACCCTGTTCGCCCTGCAAACTGTTGAGAGAAATCCACAACATCATTCAAGATATTTTGCAAACGCAAATTGTACTCTGCAAAATCACAAGCCTCTATTCCACGGAGATCTAGCGGTCTGTGTAACTGCACTCCATTGAAACGCGGTCTTGGTGTTATTGTAAAATCAGCCACCCGTCCTCCTTCGATCATTAATCTGTCTATTTCCTCCTGACTTAGTTCCATACCCCCCATATTCGTTTGAGCTGATCCATCACCACCTGTCTGTATGGTCTCATCTTCATCATCCACGAACGGATCTAACCAGGATCGCTGTTCAACTAAGATATTATTTAATCTCTCTCTATCGGAGAGGTCTGTAGTATTTAGCGCTTGTAGTTGATCCCGTATTAAAGAGTTGAGTCTGTCGTTATTTTCAGTGATCGTACGTCTTACTCTTGTTCGAGATACATTTTCATTTTCAGATTCGGGATGTGCTCTTTTTGAAAGCATTTTGATGTTTTTTTTATTTTAAAATTGTGTGAAACAGAAGCGTAACATCAAATATAGATCATAATGTTGTTAATATGTATACATTATAAAAGTAGGCTATCAGTAAAACAAAATCACACGCACGTAGCCTATAAAAGTATCACTCAAATGAATTAAATGAATAAATGAATAAAAAAAAAACAATACCAATAACCGTTCCAAATGAATAAAAAAATAATAAAAAACGACAGAGAAAATCATTTAAAACTAAACTAAACACAGATGTATATAATGAAATATAAAATCTCACACATGGTAATATTTGTAATATTTGTTAAAAAAAAAAACCTATCTTCTTGGATTTTGTGAATTGGTCCAATTCCGTTGAATAATGTTCAATCTTTCAGAGATCAGAGATAAAACAGTTGTACGTAATGAATCATCATTCCTCACCTCTGTCAGCTCTTGTTGGAGTGAAAACACATCATTGCTTATTTGTCTGATTTCGTCCGATGTTTGATCGTGACATCTCCCAAAAAACTCCACAGCGTTTCTTAATTCATTCGTATGGTGAGCTTGCTGATCTGAGATTCTGTGGAGCAGCGCTATAACTTCTCTTTGTGACTCGGAAACGATCTTCTCCGTTTGATGATATGATAGTGGCGATGAAGCTATTTCCAAGACACGTTGAAAGTTTCTGTTGGCTATGCGTAATGTGGTATAACTTAGTCTTTGAAGTTCTCCAACGTTGAATACTGGTGTGAAGCAGCGTTCATCGTCTCCTTCATCATCACTGCTATCTGAAGATTCCCTTTCAGAATTGATGGCGTTCAGAACGGCTTCTTCGGATTCGAAAAATATGTCTGCGTCTCTTTCGTCTGAGATTTCTTCTAGAGAAAAAAACAATCAAACATGTATTATACGGCTTATTTAATATAGATAAAATATAATGACCCATGAAATCTTACCGTCTTCCGAAAAAATCGGACTCTCGTGAGAATAATCCTCAAATCGTTTTTTGCCTCCAGTTGTTGATGAAACAGAATCAGTCTTTTCTTCTAAAAACAACATTATTTTTTTTAAATAAAAAATAAAAAACCAACAAATAAAATATTATGATTAGACAAAAAAATAGTTTTTTCCCTTACCGTCGTCCGGATAGATGAATTCTTCTCCATAAATTTCCCGAAGACGTTTCACCCCTCGTGAACCATCAAAGATGTTAGCACCTCCACTGTTTATCAAACGGATAGGAGAATTCTCTTCGACCGCTGGTGAAACTTGTTCGATGCTCTCTGCCTCTCTGGAGGCTTGAGGTAGAGGTGTCGAGTTTGGGGTAATATCTTCGTAAATCTGATTGGTCGTGGTTGAAATATCATCCAATGGGTGTGTTGATGGCTGCGTCGGAGGGGTGGTGCTATGAGTCGGAACGTTCTCTGTAATTTCTGTTGAAATAATGAGTTGTTTTTTTTTATTTAAAATATTTAGTAATTAGAAAATATTAAAAAGACATGACAAAATATATTTCGTACCTTGTAAAAAGTCGTCTGCCGATACTCCAATTGGAAATGATGCATCATCTGCGAATAAAAGCATTTATTGAAATATCTTTTCAATATTGTGGGATATAATGTATAATGTATAATTTATGATGAAAAAACTCACATATTTCGTTCAAAATCTCGGCTAATTCAGCATCAAAATAGTGGTCAGGTATAGCTGCTTCTTCTGTTCCCTGATAATCTGCAGACATAATGAAGCTAGGATTCGCAATTCGACGTTCAGTCTCCTTCGATGGTTTGCTGCGTGAATGAATGAATTACTTTGCTTCCTTTTAAAGATTGTGCGAGGGATTTGAAAAACACATTTCTCCCGCTTATTTTTTTCAAAGAAAACATCCCCTTTTTCACAAGAAAAGTCTTCGTCGTGATTTCTACAACTAGAACAACATATGGTCGTTTTGTTTACATGTCCGGATAATCTTTCCCGGATACAGCCTGTAATAAAAACTAATTCTCGCTCGACAAAGCATAAAACAGCTTGATATCAGCGCAACTGCAGACCTGATGGATCCGACCATTTGTGTGTGTGTGTGTGTGTGTGTGTGTGTGTGTGTGTTGTATAACCTTAAAAACTATATGGCCTAAACTTTAAAACATAGGATAACTTTGTGACAATTAGACAATTCATATGAATGTTCAAAGTGATTAACAAATAGCATTTCACTGTAAGTTTGCGCTCCTTTTTAAACATCTCATGTGACTGTGACGCTGTAGGAGGGGGATTCCCGTGAGTGATGTCATTTTTTACACACACCCTTAAATCGAAATTGACCACTCAGTTTTGAGAGGGGTGTGCTAGGGGGTGTGGTCTCTTCGAGCCGTTGCAGCCTGATTCTTTGGTCATTTCCAGCTCGGACATCGAGCTGACCGGTCGCTTTTTCTATTTGGGAGTGGATAGGAGCTGTGGGGTTTTCCCAGGTCGACATCTGTTGTGGGTGGGGGTAGAGGCGGAGTCTGACTGTGTCTCTCTGTAACCTTCACACACTCTCAGTCCTGACAAATTTTCGGCGTGTGTGGACACTTTTTCACTTTGCTCCAGAAAAATTACACAAGGAAAACACTTTTGAATCTTTAAACTCTGAGTTTTTAACAACTGGGTATGTAAAAAACGCAAGACTTTTTAACAATGACTGTGTTTTATGTAAAAGTTGTTTTAACATCTTAAAATAACATCTTGAAATAACTCTTTTAGAGAAAAAATGCAATTTAAACTTATTTCATTGATGTTTTAACGTTTTAAAAGTGATGAATGTACATATGTCTTCTTTAATAAATAAAAAAACACTGAACTCATCTCTGACTATGTCTTTATTGTACATTTCTTAAAAAGTTTTAATATACACCTGTTTAGAACTACTGAGCATGGGAGATTTTCCCACGCTTCAGATGCTCAACCCATAAGGAGGCGTGCCACAAGTCCGATTTTCCCACGGTATACTGTACAGTCCATAAGTGGGAGGAGCTAGCGTGGGAAATTCCCACGGTCAAAAAGGGGGCGGGGCTTAGAGGGTCATAAATCACTCAAAGTGACAGTTTGTATCCCTCTACACTCTCTCTCTCACAGAAATAAATTATAATTCTATATTCGTATTGAACCGTTATTGGATTTCGGTTCGGTCCTGCCGACCAAAATGTAGATAGCAGTCCAACTAAACCTCAAATTAATTTATACCTCAAATTAAAACCCAGTGATGTCCGCAGATGGTAACAAAATAAAAACGGCATATACAGATTATGCCCTGTATATCATGAAGAAAAAATATGTTTATTTTGTGTTACATGATACCTATTGGTGTTGCCTATACCGTACCTCTATATGAACAGTGCTAATTCAGGTTAAGAATACACTGTGACAGAGGCAAAAAAAAAAAAAAAAAACGAATTCAAGAAATAATTATTTAATTAATGAATTCAATCAATAATTACACAATACCACTGTTACCAGTCAAATTAAATCATCAAATGAAAATCCATCTTTGCAGTGCATATAGGTGACACAGAAGTGGCATCCGATCTGGCATTAATATATTTTCACTGCATTTACCATTGCATACATAAAGCTGTGAGATCGTTAAAATTAGAAATCAGGAAGAAAAAAAGAAAAAAAAGAAGAAAGAAAATACTTTTAACATATGTCCAAATAGAAACTGTTATTTAAAATTGTAATATTATATATCACAATACTGCTGTTTATAGCCTAGGCTAGGCTACTATATTTGAATCAAATAAATGCAGGCTGGGTGAGCATATAAAGAGACCTATTTCAAGAACATTTAAAAATCCAACTGACACACACACACAAGTTTCAAGTTTTGAAAAATACAACAACAAACAGCAGGCTAAAATTGTAAAATATTATAACAATTGAATTCAGAATTATATAGGATTATGTAACGGTTCACACAATTCACGGTTCGGTTCAGTCGGTGTCTGTTTGCATTGAGACTCTGGTATGGCTTTATTTTGAAATGCTCGCCAGCAAAATAGAGGGAAAACAAACAATATTGACAATGTTGTTTATAAAATGTAACTCACAATGTTAATTTATTGTCAATTGAACCGTTCCGTTCCGTTCGCCTCACATACTTAATGATCGGGACGTAAACATTACGTCCGCCAATAGCAGCGCTTTAGTAATCGTGACGTAGGCCAATGGCAGCTGCAAAGCAGAAGCACTTGTGGGAAATACCGACTGTTTTAACGAATAAACGTAGCATTTGTGTTTTTATCGTGTTCAGCACATCCATATATTTGATCGCGCGAGTATATCCAGCGTGAAAAATCGCAGCTTGAATTTCCAGTTACCGTCGAGGAGAAAGACAGGTCGAGTCTGCCCTATAAATAGCCGTCGCGCGCTTTCTATAATTGTCGTTGAGAGCGAGCAGGCCGCCGCCACCCCCATTGATCGCTAGATGGATCGGCTGATCTGGGCTGGTGGTGTGTGTGCTCTCGTCGCGGCTCGACGATTTTTTTTTTTTTTTTTTTTAATCATTCTATTTGAATAGTCCAAGAAATGTATACTGTACACCAGTGGTCTCCAACATGGTGGGTGCCCACGGGCACCTGCTAGCCCGCATGGAGCCTCCGAGTCGCCCGCCGTTCTATAAACAGCCTGAATTGTAATCTTTCATTTTCTTCTTTTTCTTTTTTCTTTTTCATGATAATGACATAAAATGAGAAAATATAATGACAGGCAACCGGTGGATGAAACATTGATTAAAATTAAGATTACAATTTATACAAAACGAAATTCACTTTAAAGAAAGGCTTTCTACAAAAAAAAAAAAAAAAAAAAAGAAAAAGAAAAAAAGATCTTTCTATTCATCAAAGAATCCTAAAAAAAAAAAGAAGAAAAAAGTGAAATAGCTAAATAGTTATTATCATTGTTATTGATAATAACAATGAATGCTTTTTGACCATTATTCATATATCATATTAGAATGATTTCTGAAGGATCATGTGACACATGGAGACTGGAGTAATGATGCTGAAAATTCAGCTTGGATCACAGAAATAAATTATAATTCTATATTCGTATTGAACCGTTATTGGATTTCGGTTCGGTCCTGCCGACCAAAATGTAGATAGCAGTCCAACTAAACCTCAAATTAATTTATACCTCAAATTAAAACCCAGTGATGTCCGCAGATGGTAACAAAATAAAAACGGCATATACAGATTATGCCCTGTATATCATGAAGAAAAAATATGTTTATTTTGTGTTACATGATACCTATTGGTGTTGCCTATACCGTACCTCTATATGAACAGTGCTAATTCAGGTTAAGAATACACTGTGACAGAGGCAAAAAAAAAAAAAAAAAACGAATTCAAGAAATAATTATTTAATTAATGAATTCAATCAATAATTACACAATACCACTGTTACCAGTCAAATTAAATCATCAAATGAAAATCCATCTTTGCAGTGCATATAGGTGACACAGAAGTGGCATCCGATCTGGCATTAATATATTTTCACTGCATTTACCATTGCATACATAAAGCTGTGAGATCGTTAAAATTAGAAATCAGGAAGAAAAAAAGAAAAAAAAGAAGAAAGAAAATACTTTTAACATATGTCCAAATAGAAACTGTTATTTAAAATTGTAATATTATATATCACAATACTGCTGTTTATAGCCTAGGCTAGGCTACTATATTTGAATCAAATAAATGCAGGCTGGGTGAGCATATAAAGAGACCTATTTCAAGAACATTTAAAAATCCAACTGACACACACACACAAGTTTCAAGTTTTGAAAAATACAACAACAAACAGCAGGCTAAAATTGTAAAATATTATAACAATTGAATTCAGAATTATATAGGATTATGTAACGGTTCACACAATTCACGGTTCGGTTCAGTCGGTGTCTGTTTGCATTGAGACTCTGGTATGGCTTTATTTTGAAATGCTCGCCAGCAAAATAGAGGGAAAACAAACAATATTGACAATGTTGTTTATAAAATGTAACTCACAATGTTAATTTATTGTCAATTGAACCGTTCCGTTCCGTTCGCCTCACATACTTAATGATCGGGACGTAAACATTACGTCCGCCAATAGCAGCGCTTTAGTAATCGTGACGTAGGCCAATGGCAGCTGCAAAGCAGAAGCACTTGTGGGAAATACCGACTGTTTTAACGAATAAACGTAGCATTTGTGTTTTTATCGTGTTCAGCACATCCATATATTTGATCGCGCGAGTATATCCAGCGTGAAAAATCGCAGCTTGAATTTCCAGTTACCGTCGAGGAGAAAGACAGGTCGAGTCTGCCCTATAAATAGCCGTCGCGCGCTTTCTATAATTGTCGTTGAGAGCGAGCAGGCCGCCGCCACCCCCATTGATCGCTAGATGGATCGGCTGATCTGGGCCGGTGGTGTGTGTGCTCTCGTCGCGGCTCGACGATTTTTTTTTTTTTTTTTTTTAATCATTCTATTTGAATAGTCCAAGAAATGTATACTGTACACCAGTGGTCTCCAACATGGTGGGTGCCCACGGGCACCTGCTAGCCCGCATGGAGCCTCCGAGTCGCCCGCCGTTCTATAAACAGCCTGAATTGTAATCTTTCATTTTCTTCTTTTTCTTTTTTCTTTTTCATGATAATGACATAAAATGAGAAAATAACTATTGGTAACATTTCATATAACATTAAAACACAATAAAGCCGTCCAATAATTTAAACTATTTGGAATCTGCACGCACGTCGAGATGAGCTTCAGTTCACCAGCTTCAGTTCTTCAGTTCACAGGCAATGCAACCGCGCCGGCGCCTCCGTGATCTGCTATATTTGCCTTCTAATTTATTAAGTCCATGCAGGCAACCGGTGGATGAAACATTGATTAAAATTAAGATTACAATTTATACAAAACGAAATTCACTTTAAAGAAAGGCTTTCTACAAAATAAAAAAAAAAGAAAAAGAAAAAGAAAAAAAGATCTTTCTATTCATCAAAGAATCCTAAAAAAAAAAAAGAAGAAAAAAGTGAAATAGCTAAATAGTTATTATCATTGTTATTGATAATAACAATGAATGCTTTTTGACCATTATTCATATATCATATTAGAATGATTTCTGAAGGATCATGTGACACATGGAGACTGGAGTAATGATGCTGAAAATTCAGCTTGGATCACAGAAATAAATTATAATTCTATATTCGTATTGAACCGTTATTGGATTTCGGTTCGGTCCTGCCGACCAAAATGTAGATAGCAGTCCAACTAAACCTCAAATTAATTTATACCTCAAATTAAAACCCAGTGATGTCCGCAGATGGTAACAAAATAAAAACGGCATATACAGATTATGCCCTGTATATCATGAAGAAAAAATATGTTTATTTTGTGTTACATGATACCTATTGGTGTTGCCTATACCGTACCTCTATATGAACAGTGCTAATTCAGGTTAAGAATACACTGTGACAGAGGCAAAAAAAAAAAAAAAAACGAATTCAAGAAATAATTATTTAATTAATGAATTCAATCAATAATTACACAATACCACTGTTACCAGTCAAATTAAATCATCAAATGAAAATCCATCTTTGCAGTGCATATAGGTGACACAGAAGTGGCATCCGATCTGGCATTAATATATTTTCACTGCATTTACCATTGCATACATAAAGCTGTGAGATCGTTAAAATTAGAAATCAGGAAGAAAAAAAGAAGAAAGAAAATACTTTTAACATATGTCCAAATAGAAACTGTTATTTAAAATTGTAATATTATATATCACAATACTGCTGTTTATAGCCTAGGCTAGGCTACTATATTTGAATCAAATAAATGCAGGCTGGGTGAGCATATAAAGAGACCTATTTCAAGAACATTTAAAAATCCAACTGACACACACACACAAGTTTCAAGTTTTGAAAAATACAACAACAAACAGCAGGCTAAAATTGTAAAATATTATAACAATTGAATTCAGAATTATATAGGATTATGTAACGGTTCACACAATTCACGGTTCGGTTCAGTCGGTGTCTGTTTGCATTGAGACTCTGGTATGGCTTTATTTTGAAATGCTCGCCAGCAAAATAGAGGGAAAACAAACAATATTGACAATGTTGTTTATAAAATGTAACTCACAATGTTAATTTATTGTCAATTGAACCGTTCCGTTCCGTTCGCCTCACATACTTAATGATCGGGACGTAAACATTACGTCCGCCAATAGCAGCGCTTTAGTAATCGTGACGTAGGCCAATGGCAGCTGCAAAGCAGAAGCACTTGTGGGAAATACCGACTGTTTTAACGAATAAACGTAGCATTTGTGTTTTTATCGTGTTCAGCACATCCATATATTTGATCGCGCGAGTATATCCAGCGTGAAAAATCGCAGCTTGAATTTCCAGTTACCGTCGAGGAGAAAGACAGGTCGAGTCTGCCCTATAAATAGCCGTCGCGCGCTTTCTATAATTGTCGTTGAGAGCGAGCAGGCCGCCGCCACCCCCATTGATCGCTAGATGGATCGGCTGATCTGGGCCGGTGGTGTGTGTGCTCTCGTCGCGGCTCGACGATTTTTTTTTTTTTTTTTTTTAATCATTCTATTTGAATAGTCCAAGAAATGTATACTGTACACCAGTGGTCTCCAACATGGTGGGTGCCCACGGGCACCTGCTAGCCCGCATGGAGCCTCCGAGTCGCCCGCCGTTCTATAAACAGCCTGAATTGTAATCTTTCATTTTCTTCTTTTTCTTTTTTCTTTTTCATGATAATGACATAAAATGAGAAAATATAATGACAGGCAACCGGTGGATGAAACATTGATTAAAATTAAGATTACAATTTATACAAAACGAAATTCACTTTAAAGAAAGGCTTTCTACAAAAAAAAAAAAAAAAAAAAGAAAAAGAAAAAAAGATCTTTCTATTCATCAAAGAATCCTAAAAAAAAAAAAGAAGAAAAAAGTGAAATAGCTAAATAGTTATTATCATTGTTATTGATAATAACAATGAATGCTTTTTGACCATTATTCATATATCATATTAGAATGATTTCTGAAGGATCATGTGACACATGGAGACTGGAGTAATGATGCTGAAAATTCAGCTTGGATCACAGAAATAAATTATAATTCTATATTCGTATTGAACCGTTATTGGATTTCGGTTCGGTCCTGCCGACCAAAATGTAGATAGCAGTCCAACTAAACCTCAAATTAATTTATACCTCAAATTAAAACCCAGTGATGTCCGCAGATGGTAACAAAATAAAAACGGCATATACAGATTATGCCCTGTATATCATGAAGAAAAAATATGTTTATTTTGTGTTACATGATACCTATTGGTGTTGCCTATACCGTACCTCTATATGAACAGTGCTAATTCAGGTTAAGAATACACTGTGACAGAGGCAAAAAAAAAAAAAAAAAACGAATTCAAGAAATAATTATTTAATTAATGAATTCAATCAATAATTACACAATACCACTGTTACCAGTCAAATTAAATCATCAAATGAAAATCCATCTTTGCAGTGCATATAGGTGACACAGAAGTGGCATCCGATCTGGCATTAATATATTTTCACTGCATTTACCATTGCATACATAAAGCTGTGAGATCGTTAAAATTAGAAATCAGGAAGAAAAAAAGAAAAAAAAGAAGAAAGAAAATACTTTTAACATATGTCCAAATAGAAACTGTTATTTAAAATTGTAATATTATATATCACAATACTGCTGTTTATAGCCTAGGCTAGGCTACTATATTTGAATCAAATAAATGCAGGCTGGGTGAGCATATAAAGAGACCTATTTCAAGAACATTTAAAAATCCAACTGACACACACACACAAGTTTCAAGTTTTGAAAAATACAACAACAAACAGCAGGCTAAAATTGTAAAATATTATAACAATTGAATTCAGAATTATATAGGATTATGTAACGGTTCACACAATTCACGGTTCGGTTCAGTCGGTGTCTGTTTGCATTGAGACTCTGGTATGGCTTTATTTTGAAATGCTCGCCAGCAAAATAGAGGGAAAACAAACAATATTGACAATGTTGTTTATAAAATGTAACTCACAATGTTAATTTATTGTCAATTGAACCGTTCCGTTCCGTTCGCCTCACATACTTAATGATCGGGACGTAAACATTACGTCCGCCAATAGCAGCGCTTTAGTAATCGTGACGTAGGCCAATGGCAGCTGCAAAGCAGAAGCACTTGTGGGAAATACCGACTGTTTTAACGAATAAACGTAGCATTTGTGTTTTTATCGTGTTCAGCACATCCATATATTTGATCGCGCGAGTATATCCAGCGTGAAAAATCGCAGCTTGAATTTCCAGTTACCGTCGAGGAGAAAGACAGGTCGAGTCTGCCCTATAAATAGCCGTCGCGCGCTTTCTATAATTGTCGTTGAGAGCGAGCAGGCCGCCGCCACCCCCATTGATCGCTAGATGGATCGGCTGATCTGGGCCGGTGGTGTGTGTGCTCTCGTCGCGGCTCGACGATTTTTTTTTTTTTTTTTTTTAATCATTCTATTTGAATAGTCCAAGAAATGTATACTGTACACCAGTGGTCTCCAACATGGTGGGTGCCCACGGGCACCTGCTAGCCCGCATGGAGCCTCCGAGTCGCCCGCCGTTCTATAAACAGCCTGAATTGTAATCTTTCATTTTCTTCTTTTTCTTTTTTCTTTTTCATGATAATGACATAAAATGAGAAAATAACTATTGGTAACATTTCATATAACATTAAAACACAATAAAGCCGTCCAATAATTTAAACTATTTGGAATCTGCACGCACGTCGAGATGAGCTTCAGTTCACCAGCTTCAGTTCTTCAGTTCACAGGCAATGCAACCGCGCCGGCGCCTCCGTGATCTGCTATATTTGCCTTCTAATTTATTAAGTCCATGCAGGCAACCGGTGGATGAAACATTGATTAAAATTAAGATTACAATTTATACAAAACGAAATTCACTTTAAAGAAAGGCTTTCTACAAAATAAAAAAAAAAGAAAAAGAAAAAGAAAAAAAGATCTTTCTATTCATCAAAGAATCCTAAAAAAAAAAAAGAAGAAAAAAGTGAAATAGCTAAATAGTTATTATCATTGTTATTGATAATAACAATGAATGCTTTTTGACCATTATTCATATATCATATTAGAATGATTTCTGAAGGATCATGTGACACATGGAGACTGGAGTAATGATGCTGAAAATTCAGCTTGGATCACAGAAATAAATTATAATTCTATATTCGTATTGAACCGTTATTGGATTTCGGTTCGGTCCTGCCGACCAAAATGTAGATAGCAGTCCAACTAAACCTCAAATTAATTTATACCTCAAATTAAAACCCAGTGATGTCCGCAGATGGTAACAAAATAAAAACGGCATATACAGATTATGCCCTGTATATCATGAAGAAAAAATATGTTTATTTTGTGTTACATGATACCTATTGGTGTTGCCTATACCGTACCTCTATATGAACAGTGCTAATTCAGGTTAAGAATACACTGTGACAGAGGCAAAAAAAAAAAAAAAAACGAATTCAAGAAATAATTATTTAATTAATGAATTCAATCAATAATTACACAATACCACTGTTACCAGTCAAATTAAATCATCAAATGAAAATCCATCTTTGCAGTGCATATAGGTGACACAGAAGTGGCATCCGATCTGGCATTAATATATTTTCACTGCATTTACCATTGCATACATAAAGCTGTGAGATCGTTAAAATTAGAAATCAGGAAGAAAAAAAGAAGAAAGAAAATACTTTTAACATATGTCCAAATAGAAACTGTTATTTAAAATTGTAATATTATATATCACAATACTGCTGTTTATAGCCTAGGCTAGGCTACTATATTTGAATCAAATAAATGCAGGCTGGGTGAGCATATAAAGAGACCTATTTCAAGAACATTTAAAAATCCAACTGACACACACACACAAGTTTCAAGTTTTGAAAAATACAACAACAAACAGCAGGCTAAAATTGTAAAATATTATAACAATTGAATTCAGAATTATATAGGATTATGTAACGGTTCACACAATTCACGGTTCGGTTCAGTCGGTGTCTGTTTGCATTGAGACTCTGGTATGGCTTTATTTTGAAATGCTCGCCAGCAAAATAGAGGGAAAACAAACAATATTGACAATGTTGTTTATAAAATGTAACTCACAATGTTAATTTATTGTCAATTGAACCGTTCCGTTCCGTTCGCCTCACATACTTAATGATCGGGACGTAAACATTACGTCCGCCAATAGCAGCGCTTTAGTAATCGTGACGTAGGCCAATGGCAGCTGCAAAGCAGAAGCACTTGTGGGAAATACCGACTGTTTTAACGAATAAACGTAGCATTTGTGTTTTTATCGTGTTCAGCACATCCATATATTTGATCGCGCGAGTATATCCAGCGTGAAAAATCGCAGCTTGAATTTCCAGTTACCGTCGAGGAGAAAGACAGGTCGAGTCTGCCCTATAAATAGCCGTCGCGCGCTTTCTATAATTGTCGTTGAGAGCGAGCAGGCCGCCGCCACCCCCATTGATCGCTAGATGGATCGGCTGATCTGGGCCGGTGGTGTGTGTGCTCTCGTCGCGGCTCGACGATTTTTTTTTTTTTTTTTTTTAATCATTCTATTTGAATAGTCCAAGAAATGTATACTGTACACCAGTGGTCTCCAACATGGTGGGTGCCCACGGGCACCTGCTAGCCCGCATGGAGCCTCCGAGTCGCCCGCCGTTCTATAAACAGCCTGAATTGTAATCTTTCATTTTCTTCTTTTTCTTTTTTCTTTTTCATGATAATGACATAAAATGAGAAAATAACTATTGGTAACATTTCATATAACATTAAAACACAATAAAGCCGTCCAATAATTTAAACTATTTGGAATCTGCACGCACGTCGAGATGAGCTTCAGTTCACCAGCTTCAGTTCTTCAGTTCACAGGCAATGCAACCGCGCCGGCGCCTCCGTGATCTGCTATATTTGCCTTCTAATTTATTAAGTCCATGCAGGCAACCGGTGGATGAAACATTGATTAAAATTAAGATTACAATTTATACAAAACGAAATTCACTTTAAAGAAAGGCTTTCTACAAAATAAAAAAAAAAGAAAAAGAAAAAGAAAAAAAGATCTTTCTATTCATCAAAGAATCCTAAAAAAAAAAAAGAAGAAAAAAGTGAAATAGCTAAATAGTTATTATCATTGTTATTGATAATAACAATGAATGCTTTTTGACCATTATTCATATATCATATTAGAATGATTTCTGAAGGATCATGTGACACATGGAGACTGGAGTAATGATGCTGAAAATTCAGCTTGGATCACAGAAATAAATTATAATTCTATATTCGTATTGAACCGTTATTGGATTTCGGTTCGGTCCTGCCGACCAAAATGTAGATAGCAGTCCAACTAAACCTCAAATTAATTTATACCTCAAATTAAAACCCAGTGATGTCCGCAGATGGTAACAAAATAAAAACGGCATATACAGATTATGCCCTGTATATCATGAAGAAAAAATATGTTTATTTTGTGTTACATGATACCTATTGGTGTTGCCTATACCGTACCTCTATATGAACAGTGCTAATTCAGGTTAAGAATACACTGTGACAGAGGCAAAAAAAAAAAAAAAAACGAATTCAAGAAATAATTATTTAATTAATGAATTCAATCAATAATTACACAATACCACTGTTACCAGTCAAATTAAATCATCAAATGAAAATCCATCTTTGCAGTGCATATAGGTGACACAGAAGTGGCATCCGATCTGGCATTAATATATTTTCACTGCATTTACCATTGCATACATAAAGCTGTGAGATCGTTAAAATTAGAAATCAGGAAGAAAAAAAGAAAAAAAAGAAGAAAGAAAATACTTTTAACATATGTCCAAATAGAAACTGTTATTTAAAATTGTAATATTATATATCACAATACTGCTGTTTATAGCCTAGGCTAGGCTACTATATTTGAATCAAATAAATGCAGGCTGGGTGAGCATATAAAGAGACCTATTTCAAGAACATTTAAAAATCCAACTGACACACACACACAAGTTTCAAGTTTTGAAAAATACAACAACAAACAGCAGGCTAAAATTGTAAAATATTATAACAATTGAATTCAGAATTATATAGGATTATGTAACGGTTCACACAATTCACGGTTCGGTTCAGTCGGTGTCTGTTTGCATTGAGACTCTGGTATGGCTTTATTTTGAAATGCTCGCCAGCAAAATAGAGGGAAAACAAACAATATTGACAATGTTGTTTATAAAATGTAACTCACAATGTTAATTTATTGTCAATTGAACCGTTCCGTTCCGTTCGCCTCACATACTTAATGATCGGGACGTAAACATTACGTCCGCCAATAGCAGCGCTTTAGTAATCGTGACGTAGGCCAATGGCAGCTGCAAAGCAGAAGCACTTGTGGGAAATACCGACTGTTTTAACGAATAAACGTAGCATTTGTGTTTTTATCGTGTTCAGCACATCCATATATTTGATCGCGCGAGTATATCCAGCGTGAAAAATCGCAGCTTGAATTTCCGGTTACCGTCGAGGAGAAAGACAGGTCGAGTCTGCCCTATAAATAGCCGTCGCGCGCTTTCTATAATTGTCGTTGAGAGCGAGCAGGCCGCCGCCACCCCCATTGATCGCTAGATGGATCGGCTGATCTGGGCCGGTGGTGTGTGTGCTCTCGTCGCGGCTCGACGATTTTTTTTTTTTTTTTTTTTAATCATTCTATTTGAATAGTCCAAGAAATGTATACTGTACACCAGTGGTCTCCAACATGGTGGGTGCCCACGGGCACCTGCTAGCCCGCATGGAGCCTCCGAGTCGCCCGCCGTTCTATAAACAGCCTGAATTGTAATCTTTCATTTTCTTCTTTTTCTTTTTTCTTTTTCATGATAATGACATAAAATGAGAAAATATAATGACAGGCAACCGGTGGATGAAACATTGATTAAAATTAAGATTACAATTTATACAAAACGAAATTCACTTTAAAGAAAGGCTTTCTACAAAAAAAAAAAAAAAAAAAAGAAAAAGAAAAAAAGATCTTTCTATTCATCAAAGAATCCTAAAAAAAAAAAAGAAGAAAAAAGTGAAATAGCTAAATAGTTATTATCATTGTTATTGATAATAACAATGAATGCTTTTTGACCATTATTCATATATCATATTAGAATGATTTCTGAAGGATCATGTGACACATGGAGACTGGAGTAATGATGCTGAAAATTCAGCTTGGATCACAGAAATAAATTATAATTCTATATTCGTATTGAACCGTTATTGGATTTCGGTTCGGTCCTGCCGACCAAAATGTAGATAGCAGTCCAACTAAACCTCAAATTAATTTATACCTCAAATTAAAACCCAGTGATGTCCGCAGATGGTAACAAAATAAAAACGGCATATACAGATTATGCCCTGTATATCATGAAGAAAAAATATGTTTATTTTGTGTTACATGATACCTATTGGTGTTGCCTATACCGTACCTCTATATGAACAGTGCTAATTCAGGTTAAGAATACACTGTGACAGAGGCAAAAAAAAAAAAAAAAAACGAATTCAAGAAATAATTATTTAATTAATGAATTCAATCAATAATTACACAATACCACTGTTACCAGTCAAATTAAATCATCAAATGAAAATCCATCTTTGCAGTGCATATAGGTGACACAGAAGTGGCATCCGATCTGGCATTAATATATTTTCACTGCATTTACCATTGCATACATAAAGCTGTGAGATCGTTAAAATTAGAAATCAGGAAGAAAAAAAGAAAAAAAAGAAGAAAGAAAATACTTTTAACATATGTCCAAATAGAAACTGTTATTTAAAATTGTAATATTATATATCACAATACTGCTGTTTATAGCCTAGGCTAGGCTACTATATTTGAATCAAATAAATGCAGGCTGGGTGAGCATATAAAGAGACCTATTTCAAGAACATTTAAAAATCCAACTGACACACACACACAAGTTTCAAGTTTTGAAAAATACAACAACAAACAGCAGGCTAAAATTGTAAAATATTATAACAATTGAATTCAGAATTATATAGGATTATGTAACGGTTCACACAATTCACGGTTCGGTTCAGTCGGTGTCTGTTTGCATTGAGACTCTGGTATGGCTTTATTTTGAAATGCTCGCCAGCAAAATAGAGGGAAAACAAACAATATTGACAATGTTGTTTATAAAATGTAACTCACAATGTTAATTTATTGTCAATTGAACCGTTCCGTTCCGTTCGCCTCACATACTTAATGATCGGGACGTAAACATTACGTCCGCCAATAGCAGCGCTTTAGTAATCGTGACGTAGGCCAATGGCAGCTGCAAAGCAGAAGCACTTGTGGGAAATACCGACTGTTTTAACGAATAAACGTAGCATTTGTGTTTTTATCGTGTTCAGCACATCCATATATTTGATCGCGCGAGTATATCCAGCGTGAAAAATCGCAGCTTGAATTTCCAGTTACCGTCGAGGAGAAAGACAGGTCGAGTCTGCCCTATAAATAGCCGTCGCGCGCT
The DNA here is from genome assembly GCF_963993115.1 of Abramis brama. Classification (NCBI taxonomy): domain Eukaryota; kingdom Metazoa; phylum Chordata; class Actinopteri; order Cypriniformes; family Leuciscidae; genus Abramis; species Abramis brama. Next base: position 28,985,817 of record NC_139976.1, read on the forward strand.
TTCTATAATTGTCGTTGAGAGCGAGCAGGCCGCCGCCACCCCCATTGATCGCTAGATGGATCGGCTGATCTGGGCCGGTGGTGACATAGCTCTCGTCGCGGCTCGACGATTTTTTTTTTTTTTTTTTTTAATCATTCTATTTGAATAGTCCAAGAAATGTATACTGTACACCAGTGGTCTCCAACATGGTGGGTGCCCACGGGCACCTGCTAGCCCGCATGGAGCCTCCGAGTCGCCCGCCGTTCTATAAACAGCCTGAATTGTAATCTTTCATTTTCTTCTTTTTCTTTTTTCTTTTTCATGATAATGACATAAAATGAGAAAATAACTATTGGTAACATTTCATATAACATTAAAACACAATAAAGCCGTCCAATAATTTAAACTATTTGGAATCTGCACGCACGTCGAGATGAGCTTCAGTTCACCAGCTTCAGTTCTTCAGTTCACAGGCAATGCAACCGCGCCGGCGCCTCCGTGATCTGCTATATTTGCCTTCTAATTTATTAAGTCCATGCAGGCAACCGGTGGATGAAACATTGATTAAAATTAAGATTACAATTTATACAAAACGAAATTCACTTTAAAGAAAGGCTTTCTACAAAAAAAAAAAAAAAAAAAAGAAAAAGAAAAAAAGATCTTTCTATTCATCAAAGAATCCTAAAAAAAAAAAAGAAGAAAAAAGTGAAATAGCTAAATAGTTATTATCATTGTTATTGATAATAACAATGAATGCTTTTTGACCATTATTCATATATCATATTAGAATGATTTCTGAAGGATCATGTGACACATGGAGACTGGAGTAATGATGCTGAAAATTCAGCTTGGATCACAGAAATAAATTATAATTCTATATTCGTATTGAACCGTTATTGGATTTCGGTTCGGTCCTGCCGACCAAAATGTAGATAGCAGTCCAACTAAACCTCAAATTAATTTATACCTCAAATTAAAACCCAGTGATGTCCGCAGATGGTAACAAAATAAAAACGGCATATACAGATTATGCCCTGTATATCATGAAGAAAAAATATGTTTATTTTGTGTTACATGATACCTATTGGTGTTGCCTATACCGTACCTCTATATGAACAGTGCTAATTCAGGTTAAGAATACACTGTGACAGAGGCAAAAAAAAAAAAAAAAACGAATTCAAGAAATAATTATTTAATTAATGAATTCAATCAATAATTACACAATACCACTGTTACCAGTCAAATTAAATCATCAAATGAAAATCCATCTTTGCAGTGCATATAGGTGACACAGAAGTGGCATCCGATCTGGCATTAATATATTTTCACTGCATTTACCATTGCATACATAAAGCTGTGAGATCGTTAAAATTAGAAATCAGGAAGAAAAAAAGAAAAAAAAGAAGAAAGAAAATACTTTTAACATATGTCCAAATAGAAACTGTTATTTAAAATTGTAATATTATATATCACAATACTGCTGTTTATAGCCTAGGCTAGGCTACTATATTTGAATCAAATAAATGCAGGCTGGGTGAGCATATAAAGAGACCTATTTCAAGAACATTTAAAAATCCAACTGACACACACACACAAGTTTCAAGTTTTGAAAAATACAACAACAAACAGCAGGCTAAAATTGTAAAATATTATAACAATTGAATTCAGAATTATATAGGATTATGTAACGGTTCACACAATTCACGGTTCGGTTCAGTCGGTGTCTGTTTGCATTGAGACTCTGGTATGGCTTTATTTTGAAATGCTCGCCAGCAAAATAGAGGGAAAACAAACAATATTGACAATGTTGTTTATAAAATGTAACTCACAATGTTAATTTATTGTCAATTGAACCGTTCCGTTCCGTTCGCCTCACATACTTAATGATCGGGACGTAAACATTACGTCCGCCAATAGCAGCGCTTTAGTAATCGTGACGTAGGCCAATGGCAGCTGCAAAGCAGAAGCACTTGTGGGAAATACCGACTGTTTTAACGAATAAACGTAGCATTTGTGTTTTTATCGTGTTCAGCACATCCATATATTTGATCGCGCGAGTATATCCAGCGTGAAAAATCGCAGCTTGAATTTCCAGTTACCGTCGAGGAGAAAGACAGGTCGAGTCTGCCCTATAAATAGCCGTCGCGCGCTTTCAATAATTGTCGTTGAGAGCGAGCAGGCCGCCGCCACCCCCATTGATCGCTAGATGGATCGGCTGATCTGGGCCGGTGGTGTGTGTGCTCTCGTCGCGGCTCGACGATTTTTTTTTTTTTTTTTTTTAATCATTCTATTTGAATAGTCCAAGAAATGTATACTGTACACCAGTGGTCTCCAACATGGTGGGTGCCCACGGGCACCTGCTAGCCCGCATGGAGCCTCCGAGTCGCCCGCCGTTCTATAAACAGCCTGAATTGTAATCTTTCATTTTCTTCTTTTTCTTTTTTCTTTTTCATGATAATGACATAAAATGAGAAAATATAATGACAGGCAACCGGTGGATGAAACATTGATTAAAATTAAGATTACAATTTATACAAAACGAAATTCACTTTAAAGAAAGGCTTTCTACAAAAAAAAAAAAAAAAAAAAGAAAAAGAAAAAAAGATCTTTCTATTCATCAAAGAATCCTAAAAAAAAAAAAGAAGAAAAAAGTGAAATAGCTAAATAGTTATTATCATTGTTATTGATAATAACAATGAATGCTTTTTGACCATTATTCATATATCATATTAGAATGATTTCTGAAGGATCATGTGACACATGGAGACTGGAGTAATGATGCTGAAAATTCAGCTTGGATCACAGAAATAAATTATAATTCTATATTCGTATTGAACCGTTATTGGATTTCGGTTCGGTCCTGCCGACCAAAATGTAGATAGCAGTCCAACTAAACCTCAAATTAATTTATACCTCAAATTAAAACCCAGTGATGTCCGCAGATGGTAACAAAATAAAAACGGCATATACAGATTATGCCCTGTATATCATGAAGAAAAAATATGTTTATTTTGTGTTACATGATACCTATTGGTGTTGCCTATACCGTACCTCTATATGAACAGTGCTAATTCAGGTTAAGAATACACTGTGACAGAGGCAAAAAAAAAAAAAAAAAACGAATTCAAGAAATAATTATTTAATTAATGAATTCAATCAATAATTACACAATACCACTGTTACCAGTCAAATTAAATCATCAAATGAAAATCCATCTTTGCAGTGCATATAGGTGACACAGAAGTGGCATCCGATCTGGCATTAATATATTTTCACTGCATTTACCATTGCATACATAAAGCTGTGAGATCGTTAAAATTAGAAATCAGGAAGAAAAAAAGAAAAAAAAGAAGAAAGAAAATACTTTTAACATATGTCCAAATAGAAACTGTTATTTAAAATTGTAATATTATATATCACAATACTGCTGTTTATAGCCTAGGCTAGGCTACTATATTTGAATCAAATAAATGCAGGCTGGGTGAGCATATAAAGAGACCTATTTCAAGAACATTTAAAAATCCAACTGACACACACACACAAGTTTCAAGTTTTGAAAAATACAACAACAAACAGCAGGCTAAAATTGTAAAATATTATAACAATTGAATTCAGAATTATATAGGATTATGTAACGGTTCACACAATTCACGGTTCGGTTCAGTCGGTGTCTGTTTGCATTGAGACTCTGGTATGGCTTTATTTTGAAATGCTCGCCAGCAAAATAGAGGGAAAACAAACAATATTGACAATGTTGTTTATAAAATGTAACTCACAATGTTAATTTATTGTCAATTGAACCGTTCCGTTCCGTTCGCCTCACATACTTAATGATCGGGACGTAAACATTACGTCCGCCAATAGCAGCGCTTTAGTAATCGTGACGTAGGCCAATGGCAGCTGCAAAGCAGAAGCACTTGTGGGAAATACCGACTGTTTTAACGAATAAACGTAGCATTTGTGTTTTTATCGTGTTCAGCACATCCATATATTTGATCGCGCGAGTATATCCAGCGTGAAAAATCGCAGCTTGAATTTCCAGTTACCGTCGAGGAGAAAGACAGGTCGAGTCTGCCCTATAAATAGCCGTCGCGCGCTTTCTATAATTGTCGTTGAGAGCGAGCAGGCCGCCGCCACCCCCATTGATCGCTAGATGGATCGGCTGATCTGGGCCGGTGGTGTGTGTGCTCTCGTCGCGGCTCGACGATTTTTTTTTTTTTTTTTTTTAATCATTCTATTTGAATAGTCCAAGAAATGTATACTGTACACCAGTGGTCTCCAACATGGTGGGTGCCCACGGGCACCTGCTAGCCCGCATGGAGCCTCCGAGTCGCCCGCCGTTCTATAAACAGCCTGAATTGTAATCTTTCATTTTCTTCTTTTTCTTTTTTCTTTTTCATGATAATGACATAAAATGAGAAAATAACTATTGGTAACATTTCATATAACATTAAAACACAATAAAGCCGTCCAATAATTTAAACTATTTGGAATCTGCACGCACGTCGAGATGAGCTTCAGTTCACCAGCTTCAGTTCTTCAGTTCACAGGCAATGCAACCGCGCCGGCGCCTCCGTGATCTGCTATATTTGCCTTCTAATTTATTAAGTCCATGCAGGCAACCGGTGGATGAAACATTGATTAAAATTAAGATTACAATTTATACAAAACGAAATTCACTTTAAAGAAAGGCTTTCTACAAAATAAAAAAATAAAAAAAAGAAAAAGAAAAAAAGATCTTTCTATTCATCAAAGAATCCTAAAAAAAAAAAAGAAGAAAAAAGTGAAATAGCTAAATAGTTATTATCATTGTTATTGATAATAACAATGAATGCTTTTTGACCATTATTCATATATCATATTAGAATGATTTCTGAAGGATCATGTGACACATGGAGACTGGAGTAATGATGCTGAAAATTCAGCTTGGATCACAGAAATAAATTATAATTCTATATTCGTATTGAACCGTTATTGGATTTCGGTTCGGTCCTGCCGACCAAAATGTAGATAGCAGTCCAACTAAACCTCAAATTAATTTATACCTCAAATTAAAACCCAGTGATGTCCGCAGATGGTAACAAAATAAAAACGGCATATACAGATTATGCCCTGTATATCATGAAGAAAAAATATGTTTATTTTGTGTTACATGATACCTATTGGTGTTGCCTATACCGTACCTCTATATGAACAGTGCTAATTCAGGTTAAGAATACACTGTGACAGAGGCAAAAAAAAAAAAAAAAACGAATTCAAGAAATAATTATTTAATTAATGAATTCAATCAATAATTACACAATACCACTGTTACCAGTCAAATTAAATCATCAAATGAAAATCCATCTTTGCAGTGCATATAGGTGACACAGAAGTGGCATCCGATCTGGCATTAATATATTTTCACTGCATTTACCATTGCATACATAAAGCTGTGAGATCGTTAAAATTAGAAATCAGGAAGAAAAAAAGAAAAAAAAGAAGAAAGAAAATACTTTTAACATATGTCCAAATAGAAACTGTTATTTAAAATTGTAATATTATATATCACAATACTGCTGTTTATAGCCTAGGCTAGGCTACTATATTTGAATCAAATAAATGCAGGCTGGGTGAGCATATAAAGAGACCTATTTCAAGAACATTTAAAAATCCAACTGACACACACACACAAGTTTCAAGTTTTGAAAAATACAACAACAAACAGCAGGCTAAAATTGTAAAATATTATAACAATTGAATTCAGAATTATATAGGATTATGTAACGGTTCACACAATTCACGGTTCGGTTCAGTCGGTGTCTGTTTGCATTGAGACTCTGGTATGGCTTTATTTTGAAATGCTCGCCAGCAAAATAGAGGGAAAACAAACAATATTGACAATGTTGTTTATAAAATGTAACTCACAATGTTAATTTATTGTCAATTGAACCGTTCCGTTCCGTTCGCCTCACATACTTAATGATCGGGACGTAAACATTACGTCCGCCAATAGCAGCGCTTTAGTAATCGTGACGTAGGCCAATGGCAGCTGCAAAGCAGAAGCACTTGTGGGAAATACCGACTGTTTTAACGAATAAACGTAGCATTTGTGTTTTTATCGTGTTCAGCACATCCATATATTTGATCGCGCGAGTATATCCAGCGTGAAAAATCGCAGCTTGAATTTCCAGTTACCGTCGAGGAGAAAGACAGGTCGAGTCTGCCCTATAAATAGCCGTCGCGCGCTTTCTATAATTGTCGTTGAGAGCGAGCAGGCCGCCGCCACCCCCATTGATCGCTAGATGGATCGGCTGATCTGGGCCGGTGGTGTGTGTGCTCTCGTCGCGGCTCGACGATTTTTTTTTTTTTTTTTTTTAATCATTCTATTTGAATAGTCCAAGAAATGTATACTGTACACCAGTGGTCTCCAACATGGTGGGTGCCCACGGGCACCTGCTAGCCCGCATGGAGCCTCCGAGTCGCCCGCCGTTCTATAAACAGCCTGAATTGTAATCTTTCATTTTCTTCTTTTTCTTTTTTCTTTTTCATGATAATGACATAAAATGAGAAAATAACTATTGGTAACATTTCATATAACATTAAAACACAATAAAGCCGCCCAATAATTTAAACTATTTGGAATCTGCACGCACGTCGAGATGAGCTTCAGTTCACCAGCTTCAGTTCTTCAGTTCACAGGCAATGCAACCGCGCCGGCGCCTCCGTGATCTGCTATATTTGCCTTCTAATTTATTAAGTCCATGCAGGCAACCGGTGGATGAAACATTGATTAAAATTAAGATTACAATTTATACAAAACGAAATTCACTTTAAAGAAAGGCTTTCTACAAAATAAAAAAAAAAAAAAAAGAAAAAGAAAAAAAGATCTTTCTATTCATCAAAGAATCCTAAAAAAAAAAAGAAGAAAAAAGTGAAATAGCTAAATAGTTATTATCATTGTTATTGATAATAACAATGAATGCTTTTTGACCATTATTCATATATCATATTAGAATGATTTCTGAAGGATCATGTGACACTGGAGTAATGATGCTGAAAATTCAGCTTGGATCACAGAAATAAATTATAATTCTATATTCGTATTGAACCGTTATTGGATTTCGGTTCGGTCCTGCCGACCAAAATGTAGATAGCAGTCCAACTAAACCTCAAATTAATTTATACCTCAAATTAAAACCCAGTGATGTCCGCAGATGGTAACAAAATAAAAACGGCATATACAGATTATGCCCTGTATATCATGAAGAAAAAATATGTTTATTTTGTGTTACATGATACCTATTGGTGTTGCCTACCGTACCTCTATACACTGTAAAAACGAACTTTTTGGTATAGTAATATATATTAAATTAACCATCATAATTTTTACTTTATAAAATTAAAATTCAATGAGAACTAGAATTTTCTAAGTAAAATTTTAAATATCTACACATTTAATTCATGTATTAAATTAACTGGTTGGAAAGAGTAAATATTATTATATATTTGCTTGTAATATTTAATCTTTTTATAGTCACTTCATATAAACATAGTAATTTTAAGTAAATTTTAATCGAAAAGTATAGCGCGTTTGAATCTGCACATGCGTGTTTGGACAAGACAGTCTAACTGCCACTTTGGGTCAGAGACCGTCAGACGGATTGGCGAGCTGCTGCGTGACTGCTTTTTGTTGTGTTTGAGGTAAGTTTGTCTTTCTGTTTTACATTTAATAAAACATGGGTCTGTGTGGATTTTGGTTGATGATTCTTATTTACTTGACTCAAACATTAATGCTCCTTTTATAACATGACCTCATATTAGTGTAACGCGTCTGGGTTATCCATAGTAAGTTAACCTACATTAACGTTATAACCCTTACATTTCACTTCCTACATTAGTTAACGTAACGTTATATTTAATCGGAAAAGTTTTAAATAGTTTTATAGATTCACAAAGCACTGTTTTTCGTGTAAAAAATTCTAATTGATTGGATACCGTTGTAACTGCTAGTAACGTTAGCTTGCTAACATTAGGCCTTAAAATTAACGTTAACCGCTTTCCTGCTGAAGTAACGTTATAAGTTACTGTTGACTATGGAAAAGTTTGAATTTTCTCACTGAATATTGCCCAGGAAGGTCTACACATAAAGCTACAATTTTTCAATCGCACTAAATCGTGCATAAATGAGGTCTCAAAATAAGCAGGGCTGCGTTTCTAAAGCATCTTTTGCAGCGATTTTTGTGTGAGCATATCAGTGAACACCCCTGACCACTCGGTGAGTTTCACGTCTCTGTAAACGAAAGTTTAATGCGTTTTAGGAAGGATTGTTTCAGTGCACCTATGCAGCCATTGTGGAGGTGGAGGTGGGTGGGTGCAGTGGTGTAGTCTACGTGATACGCAGGTATACGCCGTATACCCACTAGAAAAGGCCAAGGATTTCCGTATACCCACTTAAAAAATCGTGAGGATGCGTAACAACTTCGTTTTGTGTCAGAACTTTCACTTTCATTCATAAATTCACCCCGTCTGTGTTTGCGAAGCGACACCGAATCGCGGAATCCAGTCACAAATGGAGCTTGCTAAGCAGAACGTCACCGAATTTGGCTATTTTTGAATGAATAAATCAAAAGTAGGGCTGTACAATGAATCAAATCTCGATATGGACTAGTGTCTGTGAATATTAAAGTTAAAAGAGACTGCAATTGTTCTACGCGTCTCTGGGAATGAATGAGCGCTCAATGTGTGCTCCACCACACACACACACAAACACACACAAACACACACACTGAAGCACGCGTGATCACGCTCGTGGTGTTTTCAGCGTTTCACTGTATTGAGACATGAGCTACTACATGTGCACTTCATCGCAGAGCTGCTATGAGAGTCACTTCACGAGAATTTCACCATTTCATTTGATAAAAGTCATTCATTCGTTTCATATACAAACACATAGAAACTGTATTGTCTTTACGACAACCTGTCAAAATGAAAGTTCGGTATAACTTGAAGAAATTATAACAGAAATATATTACTATTGCACAGTAGAGTTTACTTCAAGTAGGCCTAATAATAATAATAATAATAGTTTATTAAAACACACAGAAACTCAAATGTCTACAACCCACCAAAATAAAAGTTCGGTCTAACTCAAAGAAATTAAAAAGAAGTAAAAATGAATTTTAAAATAATAATAATAATAATAATAATAATAAAATCTATTAAAACGTTATTTTAAGGGAATATCACACAAGTTTTCATACATGTTTTAATTTAAAGAGTAGCCTAAACTTGCCAAAACAATAACACCATTTTTTTTTTCAAAAACACCATTTCTAAAAGTAAATTTGTATTTGTGCCTATAATGTTTCATTTTTTTATTATTTTATTGTAAACTGATAAAACCTGTGCTTCAGGGACCATATTCATATAACATCTAAGGCTAAATGTAGCTCTTAACTGGCTGAGTTAGATGGTGATTAACACTAAACAGTAGAAAATCAGTCCAGTCTCCCCAGCTGTAAATGGCTGTTAAAGTCTTGTGTTGCTTATAATAAATTGACATGTTGATAACACCTAATATTTCATAATGCTCTCAATTACATGTCGATGCATACTTTATGCATTAGTGAGTGTGGTGGTGCTTATGGGGTGACGGTCTGGGATGGGTGAGTATGAGGCGGCGGCGGGGGTTGGGTTGGGTTGGGTTGGGTTGGGTTGGGTTGGGTTGGGGGGGGGGGGGGGTATATTACAGTATACTCACTACAAAAAACTAGACTACACCACTGGTGCTACCACAGAAACCGAAAATTCTCGGGCCAGCAGCATGTGTCCAAATTTCAATCTTAACCGTTCTATTTCATCAGAAACGATCTGAAAACAGGGATTTAAAGGGACAGTTCACTTTGAAATTAAAATTTGGTATGTTTTAGCTTACCTCAAGGGCATCCAAGATGTAGGTGTCTTTGTTTCTGCAGTAGTTTCAATTTTGATATTTTTTAGGTCAAACCGTTCTTGTCTGTCAGTCCTATAATGCAGGTCTATGGTCACTACCTCAAAGAGCATCCACAGTGAAGTCCAAATTAAACAATTCCCCATCGTAAGTACACATTGATGGCCTAAGACACGAAACGAGCGGTTTGTGTGAGAAAACGAACAGTATTTATTTAGTTTTTACCTCTTGCAAGCTTTCCAGCGCTTGCGCAGACTAAGCCAGAACGCGCGCACACGTCACACACCAGGAAACGCGCGCGCCCTCAGATCACTTGGACGTGGTTGTGCACAAGAGGTAAAAACGATATAAATACTGTTCGTTTTCTCACACAAACCGCTCGTTTCGTGTCTTAGGCCATCAGTGTGTACTAATTTTTGTTTTTATCGTGTTTAACACATCTATATATTTGATCGCGCGAGTATATCCGGCGTAAAAAAATCGCAGCTTGAATTTCCAGTTACCGTCGAGGAGAAAGACAGGTCGAGTCTACCATATAAATAGCCGTTGCGCGCTTTCCATAATTGTCGTTGAGAGCGAGCAGGCTGGCGCCACCCCATTGATCGCTAAATGGATCGGCTGATCTGGGCGTGTATGCTCCCATCGCAGCTCAATGATTATTTATTTATTTAATTTTATTTTATTTCAATAGTCCAAGAAATTTATACTGTACACCAGTGGTCTCCAACATGGTGGGTGCCCGCAGGCACCTGGTAGCCCGCATGGAGTCTCTGAGTCGCCCGCCAAGTTCTAGAAACAGCCTGAATTGTAATCTTTCATTTTCTTTCTTTTTTTCTTCTTTTTTTTTCATGATAATAACATAAAATGAGAAAATAACTATGGGTAACATTTCATATAACATTAAAACACAATAAAAATAAATAAAAAGATCTTTCTATTCGTCAAAGAATCCTAAAAAATGTACGTCCACAAATCAGAAACATTGCATTTTATTTATTAAAAAAAAACATTTTATTTATTAAAAATAAAAAAAGACATTAATTTCCACTCTCAAATATTTATTTTTTAATCGTTTTGCTTTTGAATTATTTCGACATGAATAAAATTGCTGCCCTCAAATGTTAACCTGGAGTCTTGCAAACTTAAAATAAAACTAAACTAAACTAAACTAAACTAAAATATGGCGCTTTTCCACTACACAGTACCAGCTCGCCTCGACTCGGCTCTGTTTGGTTTTCCACTGTGTAAAAGTTGTACCTGTACCTGCTTCCAGGTACTTTTTTTCGTACCACCTCCGGCGAGGTTCTAAGCGGGCTGAGGCGAGCTGAGGCGATACTAAAATGTGACGTGAAAACACGACAGATTGCTGATTGGTCAGAGAGAATCGTCACTATTCACTGCGTCATCATTGCACGCGCCAGACGGAGTATCCTGAATAAAAAAACAGCAAAAACAAAAATAAAAACATTCAAAAACAGCATACACTCGATTTCCTCCATTGTCCTGTGTGTGTGGGTAGCGGGTGTGTCTCGCGCGTCTCGCGTAAAAGATTAAGTCATGTCAGTTTCCTGCGGCGTCGCTATGACGACCAGGTACTATTGTGGAGGTACTATCTGCAATGGAAAACGGAGCGAAAAGCGAGCTGAGTCGAGTCGAGTTGAGCTGGTACTGGTAATGGAAAAGCGCCATAAAATAAACCTTTGTTTATAACTAGGCTATAGCCTACTACAATAATAGCCTACATTTCATTTTTTATATGGAGCGGTTTTTGATTTATATGCTGCTAAGAAGACCCCAGAGCATCTACAAAACAGCAAGTCTTGTGGGGTGTTCCATATGCAGTGATTGGTACCAAAACTTCCCTTTACCTTGGGAAAAGATGGGAGCAGGATGCACTGTGGGAAGGTCGGTGGCGGCAGTGTTATGCTCAGGACAAGGTTCTGCTGGGAAACCTTGGGTCCTGGCATTCATGTGGATGTAATTTTGACAGTTCCACCTACCTAATAACTGTTGCAAAGCACGTACACCCTTCATGGCAATGATGTTCCCTGATGGCAGTGGCCTCTTTCAGCAGGATAATGCATCCTGCCACACTGCAAAAATTGTTCAGGAATGGTTTGAGGAGCATGACAAAGAGTTAACGGCGTTGCCCTGGCCTACAAATTCAATCCGAATGAGAATCTATGTGATGTGCTGGACCAACAAATCCAATCCATTGAGGTGTAACCTCGCTACTTGCAGGTCTTGTGATAGATACTACAGGACATGTTAAGAGGTCTGTGTGTGTGTAATTTGTTTTGTAATTAAATATCCGAATAGCATCGCATTAGATGGTAAAAGTTAGTTCAGACATATCCATATTTCCAGATACATTTTAGCCCTAATGTAATGTCGTACCATTTTCATGAAGAAAAACACTTAAGTCAGTGGAGTAAAATATTTCTATATTGATTCATATCATGGACGTCTGAGCTCAGAATACGGAGTCCACCTCAACATCCAGAATATGAATTTTCCTTTAGCATAGCGGTTGAAGATTGATGCTTCAGTTCTTCAGGCCTGTTCAGCCTTTCTTATGGTGTTCATATAGTGCCCTCTGCTGGTTTGCTCCTGTTACCGTACAGTTTCTTATTCACAACAGAAAATGTATTTTGTCACACAAAAAGAGAAAACTACATCTGATAACTACGGTACATTTTAGGAGGCTGTCTTATTTTGATTTGATTGGGGGGTTTTTTATGTTTTTTTTTTTTATCTTTCAGTGTCCACTCAGAAAAAAAGTAGCCTACCTTTAGTGGCACACCAGCTTAGGGCAGTAGGCTACCTTTAAAGGGATAGTCCACCCAAAAATGTTCTGTCATTATTTGCTCACACTCATGTCATTACCTGTAAGACTTTATGTCTTCTGTGGAACATAGAAGAATATTTTAAAGAATGTTGGTATAGTTTTCTACTCTAGTACCTTAGAGTAATATGAACCCCTAAGGTATTTAATTTTAGGGGTAAATAAGGTACAAAGATGTTCCTTTACAAGTATGGCCCTAAAGGCTCAACTTTTACCTTTTTTTTTCTTTTTTTCTGAAAGTGTTTGCATTTTTATGGTAAGTTAAATCCATTTTCCTGATCCAAGATCATTAAGAGAATAAAAGAGTGGATTTGACTAGTGTAATAAATGGTAGGACTTCATTAGATTAATGCTATTATATAAATGCTGGCAAAAGGGCTCATGCATATCTTTATAAATCCTCTCTTAAAATCTATGAATATTTGTCATAGGAAGGTTTTGGATGGCTGATTTTTGGGTATTGTTTCTCTGGCCAACACGTATGGCTAAATCTCATCTCTGCAGCCATAACACTGCAATGACCAAAAAGTGACACAGTTCCTGCTGCCAGTTGGTGGCGCTATGACTTTGACTCACAATAGTCACATCCATGTTATCAGCCTCATACAACAAACTCCGTTTCCTCCGAATTGTGAGGTTAAGGCTTTTTTTTTTTTTTTTTTTTTTTTTTTTTAAAGGAAGCTCACAATTCTGACATTTTCTCTCAATTGCGAGTTTAAATATCACAATTTTGATTTCATAACTCGCTATTGCGAGTTTATGTCCCACAATTAATTAGTCCGAATTAATATAAACTTTATTTCTCAGAATTGTGAGATATAAACTATAGCAATTGTGAGTTATAAAGTCTGAATTGTGAGATATGAACTTAAAATGTGAGATAAAAAGTCGCAGTTAACTTTTTTATTTTTTATTCAGTGACTTCAAAAGCTTTCATAGGCCTACTGTTTGACTTTGGAAATTGATTCATTATAGTTTTAAAACATAGCTAAAGCAAATGATGTGCCATAATTGAAAGTCGCTTGAGTGAAATATGCTCTTTAATGTGAAAAAGTGACTCACTTGTCCTGGAGATTGTTTCAGGAAAGTCTGGGAGGAGGTAGGCCAGTTTTCCCGGAATGCTGTGCTCTATCTGACAGGAGCCCAGCTTGATACTCTCACATCATAAAGTGGGAAGTGAACAGCCTGATGAATGGATGCGGGGAATATGTGTTTACTTACAGCACTGAAACACGCAATGCAGAACAGATCTTATCACTCATGCGTGTGTGAGTCCACATATGTCCAGATGTGAGAGTCAGTGTGTTTACAGTATGTGTGTAAAATTGCCAACTTTTTACTCAGCTCTTTATGATGAAAAGTGTTGAGGAACTACTGCTCTGGATTGGATCAACACAATATGCAGCTGTGATACGTCTTGGAGAGATTATTGTTTAAAAAGAAACAAAGGAAGATTGTGACACCTTCCTGTAGACTCAAAGGAAGTAAAATCCGCTGTATTCTGCTGCCAGGCCTTTAGGTGGCGATGGAACACTATAGACTGAACACGTAATAGGCATGTGCGTGATGTCATTGTCTTCAGAAGTTTGCGTTTTCTGGCACCCAAAATGCTGTTGTCGTGTTAACGAACGGCCAAAACGCATAACAAGTTTTACTAAAAAACTCGGAAAACTCAAAGGAAAATCTTCTCCGTTTTAAGCATATCGATGTTGTGTAAACGTACCCTTAGCTTAGACTAAGGGGCTGTTTACAGGACACCGTTTTCAACTAAAAACGTAAAACTTTTTTGGTTTTGGCCGTTCATTTACACGACAACAGCGTTTAAGGTGCCTGAAAACGCAAACTTTTGAAAACGGTCTCCGTGTAAACAACCAAAATGCGAATCTCTTAAGATAATGATGCCATGCACATGTGTTTAATCGCAGTCTAAAGGCCTGGCACCAGGATACAGGTTTTTAGTCGTTTACACGGATCCGTGTGAATGGGGATCATTTTCACAATGGTGTCGTCTGTACGCGGAAAACTCAAAGGAAAAACTTCTCCGTTTTAAGCATATCGTTGTCGTGTAAACGTACCCTATATCAATGTCGTTTTTAGTGATAAAACAATACATTACCATTCAAAAGTTTGGGTTCAGAATCAGTAAGATTTTTTTTTTGAAAGAAAGAAAAGTATTAAAAAATTAATACTTTTATTCAGCATTCAGGACACATAATAAATGCAGCTTTGATAAGCATGAGATACAATGCATCTACCCTAAGCTCGGCATGTAACTCATCTTGCAACCATTTACTTACAGACATTAAGGATACTTCAAATGTGTTTTTCATGTCCTCAATGGTCTGCCTACACTTTTCGCCTGGTAGATGATAAAGCAGCTGAACAATCCCATGAACCTACATAGGAAGGACCTCAGCCATATCCAATGTAAGACACTGATACATTGAGCACTAAATATTACTGACTTTATAACTTTTTTCATAACGTCACCATTATTATACAGGTCATACATTGCAGACTAGTGAACTACATACAATATGTTGTTTTAAAATGTAATGGGATTCCTTCGTAAAGCATTATTGCTAATTAGATCTAGTCCTTAGTAGATGTAGTTGTGCTGTAATGTTCGTGTTTCTGGAATCAATACAATCTGATGATATCATCATATCATTCCCACCCTTGATCTCCCTTTAAAATACACCCTTAGTGAGGTGACACTGGTAACAGTAACTTCAACAAACACAGGCTTTCACAGGAAAGATGCCACAGAGGAGAATAATGGCCAAGAAAGATCATTAAAGTAAAGAGCCAAGATGTTTTTGCAAGTGGATTGTCTTGTATTACACTTTAGTATTAAAACTGCTGGGTTTCAAACCAAACGATCCACCTTATTTTTCAATGTGGAAGTAAGATATTTCCTATAAATGTGCAAGACTTTCGATGCATTAGCTGCTATAGGGAAATAACGAGAATAATAACAGTAGGCCTACAGTAAGTACAGTAAATAGTAAAATGTGACAAACCACCGTGCCTATGATTGAGCAGCATAATTGTCTGTTTTTATTGTCACATAATACATTACAATACATAATACAATTGTCACATAATACATTATAGACCTCTATAATTCAATTTTAGGCTGCATAGATTAGGTCAGCCAGAACCGGGAACACTTCCCATAAATCCTGATGTACTCGTTACATCATGAGAAGAATGGCATCTATGCTAATTTTAGTGTCTGTGTTTATCCCGAGGTTTTCCTGCAGCCTGCCGGATCCAGGCCGTATCCAGATCTGACGAAGGACCTTCGCCTGGACCCGATGACAACGCAGTGCTGAAGTGCCAACTAGTGTCTCCCTATGGAGGATCCCTTTACCACTCTACAGACAAGGCGTTGTCGGGAAAATTCGTTTCGCGTTCCTACCCCAAAGCGACAAAATAAAATAAAATTCTTTATCAAAATTTATAAGGAAAGACAAGTACTTTGTTTAGGCTTGGCTTGTAGGTAATTCCAAACCTGCGCACATATTCAAACGCACATAACTATAGAACCCATTCTAAATGCGCATGTGAACGCCATCAGCGTTTCTCACAGGTTCGCGTTTAAAGTCTGTATAGAGAGAATGGTGTCGTCTTAGCGGCCCCTAATTTAATGACAAATGATCGTTGCGATGGAAGCAAATCAATCAAAACTAACTTTAGCTGGAAAATAACTTAAAGAACCGCTATAAAGCCAAAACAATCTCTGTTTGGACAACCGCTATAAAGCCAAAACAATCTCTGATCCAAAATGGCGGCTAGGGGCATGCACAGTTTGGCAGGAGCTGTGCGTTTTCTTCTAAACCCCCCCGACTATCTAATGCAGCCACCTGGACGCCTTTTACAAAGTTGGATAATAATTTTCTATATTTTAACACTATTAATTGTGTCTGTCAAGCACTGTTGTCTGCAAGAGAATCAAAACTGCGTGTACACACAAACCAACAAGAACTATCACCTTCTATATTCCAAATTCCTCAGTAATGTTCCTCCCAAAACTTCATCTAAGGCGTGTGAGAGATCTCCATCAAACAACATTAATGTGATTTCTACTCAATTGGTGATTGTGCTACTTTTGGCTGGAGACATCGAAGTTAATCCAGGCCCAACACCAGCAGTCAACACCATTTGCGCTACAGAAGAAACAACAGTGCCAACAAATAGTGGCCCTCAATATACTACCATCTGGTCACTGTCAAATCGCCTGTTTGACCCACCTCTGGGGGCTGTGGGCCCTGTGGAGTTCCCGTGTCTTGGGCTGTTGCGTGTTCGTGGCCCTGCCGGCGCCTCTTCCTGGTTCGGCGCGGGCGTGTCGTTTGCTGGTGGTGCGGGGACGTGGGCGGCCTTGGAGGGGCTGTTTCGCCGTGTGTGGGGCGCAGTGCTGGCTTTGCTGGGCTGGGGCTCTCCATGGGCTCGGCAGGGATCATGCCAGTGGCGGCGAGCTCACCAGAGAGGCAGCGCTGCAGGAGGGACGCGGCGGGAGTGTGCACTGGTGAGCGTGTGACTCCGCTAACACAAACAACTGTTGCTGACTTTTACAATGTTAATCTACAGACTCTTCCAATAAAACACAGGAATCCAGTCTTCAAACGGCACAGAACTAATAAAATATGTTGCACATTAAATCAGGCAAGGGTAGTTTGGGATCCGTTATCAAAAGTAAAGGGACTATTTGGCGGACACTTAAATGTACGCAGTATGAAACCAAAACGTGAACAACTGGAACATCTGCTGTGCAGTTCCAATATTGACTTTTTAGGACTTTCAGAGACGTGGTTAACCCATTCTTCCCCTGAGGCTGTTGTAAATATGCCTGGGTATAATGTATTTAGAAAGGACAGAAATAATGGGAGGGGTGGGGGAGTAATAATGTATGTTAGAAATACTTTAAAGTGGACAATGATTGAATGGCCAAGTGAAATTGTTTTGGAATGTGTAGGTGTTGATCACTTTCTGCAACAATGTCTTTTGTTATAGTGTGTATATATAGAAAGCCCACTGCAAAAAGTGATTTTTATGAACAACTTAAACTTCTCCTTAAACACTGTGATAAAACCAAGGAAATTATTTGAATGGGTGATTTTAATATTAATTGGAATATAAAGAGGGAACGAACAACTCTTAAACAAATTACTGACTATTTTAATTTAACACAAATGATAAAAACACCAACCAGAATAACAAAACATTCGGAAACTCTAGATCTGTTATTCACAAACCACGCTGAGAGGATAAGTAAAACATACAATCTCATTACAGGGCTTTCTGATCATAATATTGTATTTTTCTCCCGAAAATTAAGTAAAAAGCGATTTAATTCATCTACATTTAATAACTATTACAATTTTATTCCAAAACATCTGCATCAAAATCTTGATATTACTCTAAATGAAGTAAATTGGTCTGGATTATTTTCTGATAATGATATTGAAACCAACTCCCAGATATTTAACACTAAAATTACAGATGTTATGGAACCTTTTATTATGACCGCCGCTAGCGTAGCTAGCGAAAGCGGTCATATAGGGATTGTCAAAGTTTTTTGGTCTTAAGGGCCCACATCAACCTAGCCATAATCGATTGTCAAAGTCTTTTTTTTTTTTTTTTTCGTCATCTACTGAATTTTTTCGTCAACGATACCAGGGACACCGAAACACCGGGGAACATGAAATTTGGTGGGCATGTAGCCCCACTAGACTTTTACGGAAAAATTTCGTTTGGTCCCCGGGGCCCTGGGCTGGGCCCCCCCAAACCCAAAAAATGCAGTTTTTCCTAAATAACTACCTGAACCGTGGCACCGAGGATGAAGAAATTTTTATGGTATGTTGGTCTTAAGGGCCCACATCAACCTAGCCCATAATCACTCATTTGTGATTTGCGCCCCTCCCATAAAAAATGAAATTGCAATATTATTCTGCTTTAATCGCCCCTATCTTCAGTTGAGATGTTCAGAACTGCACTATATTTCATGTGTATGATTAACTTGACATCCTCTGGGGGTATGCTAAGTTTCGTAGAATTTCATCCATGGGGGGGTATAAAATAAATGTATTTATGTGCACATTTAGTGACTGTACACTCATCGGCCTGTAGATGGTGGTGTTGAGCGAAGGGTTGCTGGTTTAGGATGATACTGTCACTAAGGTTGCCAACTGTCCCGAATTAGGCGGGACGTCCCGCATTTTGGCCCTAATTTATTTGTCCCGTGCGTGACCTCCCGTGTCCCGTTTTTTGACAAGCTGATAAACCACTGACTGATACAGCAGCAACAGCAGCAGTGCTGACCACGACACTTGAGAATGATCACCGACACCTGTCATCATCCAATCACAGCTTTTTTTAATCACTGTTTTGAGACAAATCATTGTTTGATTTGCGAACATCCTCTGCCGTCTGGTCGCTTCCGCTTCAAGCCGGACTCGTCTCGCGCTAACGGTAATTTCCTTTCACTGTCCACGTTTTGATTTCGGCTAATCAATTTTGGCGAATGCAAACAACGTGATTATTGTTCATGAGTCTAACATCCAGCCACGCAAGAAAACATGTAATCTACCTGAGGGAATAATATGCTCAAAAAAACATTTCTGATTATTATTAATGTTTTAAAGCTTTTAGAAAGTACATAGAAAGCTTTTGTAACATCTTAACTGTCACTTTTGATTAATGCAATGCATCCTTGCTGAATAAAAGTAGGCAATTACTTTCTTTATTTTTTTTTCCCAAAAAATAATCTTACTAACCCCAAACTTTTGAACTGTAAGCCTAGTGTATAATGTTAAAAAAGCTTTCTATTTTAGATAAATGCTGTTATTTTGAACTATGGTTTGTTTGTAATGTGACTTTTTTCATGTATGACATTAAAATTATTTTTAGAATTAAATACATAAATAGGTTAAGCAATACAAATGTGTTTATGTCTGATAACCTTTTAAACACAAACTTAACTGCAGACACTGAAATGACGTACACTGTGTGATACAGTACAAATATTTTGAGTGTCCCTCATTTTCCAATAAATAACCACGATTGTCCCGCATTTTCCTTTTCTGAAGTTGGCAACCCTAACTGTCACACACACACATGCAGGAATACAAACAAACGCAAGCATGCACACACACTGACATCCACACGCACAGACACACACCCATACACACACACATACAAATCCACATGCACAGACACACACAAACACACACGCGCACACACATGTACGCACGCATACATACACGCACAGACACACACACACACAGACACACACATACACAATCACACACACACATACACACACACACAGACAGACATGCACATACTACTACTTTTTTTAGGTATATACATAAACACGCAATACAGCCAAATTGCTCCACGTCATTTCTTTTTGTGGAAAGCCAGTGCAGGCCTGAGCGGCGGTCATATTTTGTACCGCCATGCGGTACATCTAGTTAAAAGAGGAAAAGGTAAAAAAAAGGGGACATCATCTACCCTGGTTGAATAATAACTGCAAAATACTTATGAAAGAAAGAGACATCTTACTCAAAGCGTTTTTAAAATCTGGTCTTACCACTGATAGGCAAAGATTTACTTCCATGAGAAATAAAACAACTCATACCTTACGTAAAGCCAAGGCAAATTTTTTCTTGGATGTCATTACAAGTGCAAATGGAAATGGCAAAATAATATGGCAAAATATCAATAAACTAATTGGAAAGCAAAATAAAATGGACAATGATAGATTGGAAATAAAAGTTAACAACGAGCTGCTAAATAATCCAAAAGAATTAGCAACTGAATTCAATAATTTCTTTATTAATTCTGTCAATGAAATAACACACATGTTTAGTTCCTCAGAGATAGCTATAAGCCTATTAATCGTGGGAAGCCGGTTTTCAGGTTAGAGCAAATAACTGATCTGGAAGTGGTTAACATTATTAAGTCCATGAAACCATCAAAGGCCAAAGATGCGTATGGCCTTGATAGACATTTTTTAAAAATGCACAAAGACGTGCTGGTATGCCTGTTAACACATCTGATAAATTTATCAATTAAAATGGCAGTTGTTCCATCAGGATGGAAGGTGGCTACAGTCTCACCAATTTTTAAATCAGGAGACAAAACAAACATTTCAAATTATCGCCCCATCAGCATCCTCCCAGTTGTATCTAAGGTTGCAGAAAAGTGGATCGCCAAGCTGCTGAATAAACACCTCAGTCATGGCCATTCTCTCCTGCACCCCATGCAATTTGGGTTTCGCCAGTACTACTCCACAGAGACTGCAAACTGTGTCTTCATAGAAACAGTGAAATCCTTGCTTGATAAAACCACATGTGTTGGTGCAGTCTTTTTGGATTTAAAGAAGGCGTTCGATAGATCATCGAGCCCTTCTGTCTAAACTGACTCACTTCAACTTTGCAGAAGATGCTCTAGTTTGGTTTCAATCTTACTTGTCCAATAGAAGACAAGCTGTGAGTGTCGGTGGCACTATGTCGTCTTATCTTGAATGTTCAGCAGGAGTCCCACAAGGCTCTATTTTGGGACCAGTACTGTTCTCTGTATATATAAATGATATGCCAAACATTTGTCAAAAAGTCCATTTCCAAATGTATGCTGATGATGCGGTTATTTTTACACCTGCTAAAAGCACACAGGAAGCATCATCCATTCTTACATCAGCACTGGAGAATTACAACATTGGCTGCTTAAATCCTGCCTATTATTGAACAAAAAGAAAACTGTTACCATGATTTTCTCAAAAAAATCCATAAAACTGGAGCGGTCCAATGTGTTCCTGGGGGGAGTGGAACTTGACATTGTAGAAGAGTTTAAGTACCTCGGGGTCACACTGGACCCAACACTTTCATTCAAAAAACACATCAAACTTACGGCGAACAGAATCAAATTCAATTTACATAACTTTAAACAAATCAGACCATCATTGACAATTACTTCTGCTAAAATGTTCCTACATTCAATGATATTTTCACATATAGATTACTGCATCACAACCTGGTCACTCACTGGAAATACAATTTTAAAACCCATAGAAATGTTATTCAAAAAATCTATAAAATACTTGATCAAAAGCCTCTGTCATTCCATCAGTGTAATATTTTGGGAAAATATAATATGCTCAATTTTGAAAATTTTATTAATTTTAAAAATAGCTGTTTAATTTATAAAGTTTTTCACGGATTGGCCCCACCTTCACTTTCTACATACATCAAACCAAGGTCGGACAGAGGTTTTTGCACCAGAGCCTCATTTAGAGGAGATATAGAGATCCCGCACAGGAAAACTACCTTTGGACAAACTGTTCTGTCCATCAGAGGAGGTCATTTTTGGAATAGCCTCCCAAGAAATTTTAGAGAATGTCCTACTTACTGCACATTTAAAATGCACCTTAAACAGTTTCTTAAAAGTTCCCAGATTTGTCCTCATTTTGACTAATTTTATTGATGTAATGTAATCTGCCTGAATGTGTGCTAATGTGTTTCTTGCATGATACTGTATATTGTTTGTTCTTTTGTGTTGCATTATTTTTTTATGTTGTTGTCTTCCTGCCTCGGGACTACAGGTGAAAATTAGCATTTATGCTATAACCTGGCTCATTTACAGTCTGTACAGAAATGTTAGATTGTTCATTAATGTGCACTGTCCCAAATAAAAAATAAAAAATAAATAAAAAATAAATAAATGTTACCTTAAATTATACGCTTATCTCTGTAAAGCTGCTTTGAAACAATCTACATTGTTAAAAGCGCTATATAAATGAAGATGACTTGACTTGACTTGTTTTTGTACTGCTATAATAACTGGAAGCGTCTGACATACCCTTACGTTAAAGTGGATATTTTGCCATTAGCATTTAGTTTGCGAAGAAAATGTGAGTGCTGCTTGTCCATGTAATCTCACTAGCACAATTCTAGAATGTTGTGGGTAGTTATCCAGCAGTGTAAAAAAAATCCACCAAAATACAAAAAACATGCACCCAAAATTCAAGATGTGGGGGCCAAAAATGCCTGTGTAAGTTTATATTTATAACAAATTATATAGTTATATCAACAAATTTTCCCAAATATCAGCACAATTCCAAATATGATATTGATTTTATACAACAGTTCAGAGAAGTTAATATTAAGTGACTTACATTCTAGAAACAATAATTGTCCAAAAAAAAGAAAAAAAAAGAAAAAGCTCTGTTTTGCACACACACATCAGAACAATTGCAAGTCTTTGAACAACACACAGTGGTGTTTTGTTGAATGAATGAATCCGAGTTGTTGAATGAATAGGTTGAGTGAATAATTCAATGACCCGACAGCCACTTGCCTCGTTCCTGAATGAATCAGCTTTTTTGAATGAATCAGTTGAAAGAATGATTCAATGACTCAATCATTAAGACAGTGACTGGCATACTAACTACTGGTGGTTTTAGTTTCATGTTTAAAATGATTGTTTAATTGTTTCTATAATTTAATATTCCTAAATTAAAAATAACCCTCAGAGTTCTATCAAAAACATGTTAAAAAAAAAAAATAAATAATCTGGCGTAGTGAAAAAAGTGCAGCAAGAAGACATTTCTTCCTCATCATTTGTAGACACATAATTACAAATTGAGTTGATCTTGATCAAGAAAGTTACAGAGCTCGGTTCTAGAGAACATAATAAAAAACTACAAATCGCTAAGTATTAGCATAATAGCCATAGCAAATTCCTCTAACGAGACACATTTGATTTCTATTCATTTCGTATTTTGGCCCCATGAGGAGGTCATGGCTTCAAATTCCAGAGGCACAAATATTACATGTTGCCTAGGATCAGTAAGCAAAGCATATGAAGGATATCCACTCCCATAATGCTGGAGCAACTCCCTTCAGATATGCATGGGAGGACAGCTTGGACCTGCAACTCTGTGACAAACACATCTAAAAATTCATGCATCTGACCACAATGCTAAACACAAAAGTGCATGAGTTTGGATCAGTGTTTAGCCTAGAATGACTATATATCTTACAATTTTATTAACCAGAGCTGTGAAGTGAAGAGTATCCAGCAACTTGCACCAACTTTCATGAAAAGTACTCTGAGAATAAAGCTCAACCTTTCAGCTAAAATCTACCTTCATTATAAAACTCAAGGGATTCCAAACACTTTTGATCACGAGGACTCAAAAATCATGATCGCTTTGCAAAGGACCCCCTAACATACTGTATAAAGGCAGCAATTTATTTGCAATGATAAAGACACATACTGTGCAAGAAAAAAATGTTAATATATTAAATAATGTTATGTTAACCATTCTTCCCTATTATTTACAAATATGAGATGGGAGAAAAATCATATTTTGATTGATATTTGTGTTCACTAGCAAAACCTTTGCATTCCCTTGAGAAACTTTGCTTTCACTCAAAAAATATATTTCAACATTTGAAAGGATCCTGGTGTTTTTATTTACTTTATTAACAGTATAGCCTATTATTTACTGTTAAATATAATTGGCCTAGCCAAATACTGTTTTGGCCTATAGCCTATTTCTACAATATCTATTATGTAGGCTACTATAGGCTAATGAAATATAATACAATGTAATTTGCAGCTATAAATTACAGTTGATGGACCCCATTGACTTCCATAGTATTTTTTTCCTAGTATGGAAGTCAATGGGGTCCATCAACTGTTTGGTTACCGACATTCTACAAAATATCCTCCACTGTGTTCAGCAGAGGAAAGAAATGCATACAGGTTTGAAACAACTTGAGGGTGAGTAAATGCTGACAGAATTTTCATTTTGAAGTGAACTATTCCTTTAAGTTTCTTTGACATTGTATAGGACTGCGAATCTCTCAACGGGTGTGCATGGGATTTGTTACCACAATATTTGTGTACCATTGCAGCTCGTCCCACCCACATCGTTGACGTCATACACACCCAACCAATCGGCGTTGCTGTTTATACTCCTCAAGCTTTATAAAGTCTCTGATTTAAGCGCAAGATAACGGGCATTCGACAGCACAACAAACTCTGTCAAGTTTACGAGCATTATATTTTTATTCGTCCTGTGACGTATTCCATAACTTAGTCACTTGAAGAGATTTTACTTAGCCTAATATTAACTAATATTAAAATGCGTCTGTGGGTTCTATGCGTGTTTGTTATTCTGGTGCCGTTGCTGTGCGATGCGCGTATCTCTAAGCGTTATGTGATCGGCTGTCCGGAGCGCTGCGATAAGAGTCTGTGTCCGCCCACACCGGCCGACTGTCTGGCCGGAGACATCCTGGACCAGTGCGACTGCTGCCCAGTGTGCGCGGCCGGCGAGGATGAGCCCTGCGGCGGGACAGGGAAACTGGGTGACCCGGAGTGTGGAGAGGGTTTGGAGTGCGCTGTGTCCGATGGGGTCGGAACAACGACCACAGTGAGGAGGAGAGGAAAGACCGGAGTGTGCGTGTGTAAGAGCCCTGATCCCGTATGCGGGAGTGATGGGGTGTCCTACAGGAACATCTGCGAACTCAAGAGAGTCAGTAACCGGGCGCAGAAACTCCAGCAGCCGCCCACCATCTTCATCCAGAGAGGAGCCTGCGGGAAAGGTAAGACTGGCGTTCAAAACGAATGCTGCCTACCTAGATTGAGTTTTGACGGCATTTCCGTAAATAGTGAGCTGCCTACACCTAAACAACATTCTTGAGTGTTATTATGTGAAAACGTAGTGAGCTCAGCTAAAAGTGCACAATAAATCACATTGCGTTGGTTTAATGATGCAGGGATTTAGTCTGCAGAAAAGTCAAAGCTATAGTATAGTGCACCAGTGCTACATTTTTCTAAATGTCAATCATTTGTTAAAAACTATTCATTTACTTCAATGAGCTCATTGTTTCTGCATTAAATTATTACATTGTTTAAATTAATACCTTTTTCGCTAACTGTGATTTTGTATGTAGCTACATTTCTGAAATACATAATTTAGACAGTCACCTCTGATAACAGATCACTCTAAATTGTAATGTGGACTCATGCATTCTCTGTAAAGCTGCTTTGAAATGATGTGTATTGTGAAAAGCGCTATACAAATAAATGTGAATTTAATTTAATTGAATAGTCAAAACACAAGAGTATTTCAGACAGAATATTAAATTCAATCCATTCCTTAAAGTCTAAGAAAAGTGTCTGACGTGCCCTAATGCTTATATCGCGTTATCCTTACATAGGCCTACCCTCTCTTATAAAATGCTAATATAATGTGACTTGTTGACATTTCGTTTACTAATTAGAAAATAATTTTTTTAACTTTATTTTCCCTTAATGAAAGTGCTGGCAGATTCTCAGGATCTGGTATTGCGTGGTTTAAACTGGCTCCTTCTCAAGACGGTAAACACAGAAGCTTATTAGATCTCGCCAGTTCGTTGGAAGCCCCGTTACCCAGGATTTATTCTTGGCACTGGAAACATACTGGAATAGAGTGCAAAAACACATCCACATAGCAGATAACCACACAAGGAAGAGTTCCGGACCCTTCCCTGAAAGAGGAGTCAGTCGTAGTTCATCCAGATTCTCCTGGAATTGCAGGAGGAAAAGTAAATTCAAAAAAAGTTTGTGTTTCAGAACAGACAGTGTGGTCTCCATAAATCCAGTGTTTCAAAGGGATCTGGCCCATCATAACTCCACCAAACATTTCCCCAGAATTGTTATCCATAAAGCAGAAATGCAATCAAAGCACATTTAGCCTTAAGAAAGAGTCAAAAAGTATTCAGTAACATTATGCTACCATCTAAGACCATTTTGGTGAGTTTCTAAGGATGACAGTACAGAAAGCTCTCATGGATAAGATCTGGTGAGAGTTTGAAATCAAGCAGGAATATGGGAAATTAGATCTGACAGCACACCTGGACCCTTGTATGTGGTCAAAGTTAGGCAACAGACAGCACTAGGCTTAGTTATGGATCTATAATGTACTAAACTTGTTTTATTCTTCTGAACACACTGAACAAGCCTCTTCCAATGTGATTAATTAGGTGTTACCAGACCTTTTTGGACATAGTGATTTCCAAATCAAGCCTGGCGCAGTCTGCACAAATCCATGTAACCCGGCTTTCTGCGTCTTCCCTTTGGCTCTTTAAGTTATCACCTTACCTTTGTTCCGGTCACCGTTTGACTGGCCAAAAATAGCATTATACGTCAAGAGTGTTTGTGCACCCAAGTTCTGCTCAAAAGTTTATCTAAGATCTACAGCCAAAACTCTGTTTCTACTCAGTCAATGCTATTACAGCAAGAAATCTCCCATCACATGATGTAATCTACATCTGGAGTTCTTGAGGCTGGACATTATCTAAGAAACCAATTCTCTGAGGATCCAGATCTAGGTCACATTTTACAGTCTTTGAGCTGTTTTTCCATATATTCAGAAGTTCTTCCAAATCTATAATCAGCTCCTTAATTATTATTTGAATTATCACTCAGTGAGTCATAATCATGAATTACTGTCTTTGGAAGACTTTTGTCATTTCATATAGGTGCAATGCAGGGATTCCCCAACTTATTTGTCAGCTGAACCTCTTTAACCTAATATATTTACTTAAAGTACCCCCTGAGATTGTAAGTTAATAAGTCAGGTCAATAATAAAGTTAAGTCCTAGCTTTCCTGTAGCTCAAACAGTAGAGTATTGGTGCTTGAAACGTTAAGATCATGGGTTCGACTCCCAGGGAAAGCAAGAACTGAGAACTGATAAGAATGTAAAAAATGTACCTTGAAATGCAATGTAAGTCGCTTTGGATAAAAGCTTTTGCCAAATGCATAAATGTCAGAGGTGGAAAGTCCAGGTTCAGAAAGTAAAAGTCCTCCACAGTATTTTGTTCCAATCACCTGGATTTGCTAATTAGCACAGTCTTTCAGCCAGGAGATACTAGCTAATTAGAACTAATTAGTGAAATCAGCTGGCTAAGTTCATGGGTGGAATAAACATATGGCAGGACTTTTACTTTCTGACCCCTGGACTTTCCACCTCTGATAAATGTAAGTCAATAATAGGGGTGTTACGAGATCTCGTGCCATGCGATCCTGCGATATCCCGCAATTTCAAAATTAAACCCTCGAGTTTGCATGTTTTAATATCCACATGTTCTTGTTCAAGAAATTACAGTGGCCTTGACATAAGGAACAATAAAACTTATACACAAAAGGCATTTGAAAAGTAGCCTGATAAATAAATGACAATGCCGTGGTAAAAATGTTAAAAAACTTTATATAACAACAACTTATATAACCAACTTCTGGCACATAAAAGTGCCCATAGATGAAGAAACACCCTTAAATGATGTCAATGCCCCTGTGATGAGAGGACTAGGGGTCTTGCCCAAACACTTACATTATAGTACGCCCAAATGATCCATGAAGGACATATGTGTGATATCATGTTTTTGAAATTCCCCAAACTGAAAAAAATAGTGCATTTGGCTTTAATTGCTGACAGACATCAAATTTTGAGTTAATGGTGATTTTAATGAGCAAGAGGATCAGTGTTGTGGATTTTCACTGACTACATGGAGTTTTGCAAAAAGAGTGTCTGTCTCAAACATAAGCTGAAGTAGATGTAAGGGTGTTATGCTGCATGAAGCCAACGCACACTCTCTTGGTTTGCCCCAAGTGCTGAGTTTGCATCAGAGGAGGAAATGCATACCACAAGCCAATCTCAGATGGTGGCATGCAGAGTATAAGAACTGCAAGGAAAACCGTATGCCTACAGAGCAGTTCTGGGATCAGGCAAAATACCACTGACGTGGAAAAGGGCAGATATGCTTTAGAAATGATGGACCCTCTGGATCATTTAACCAAGACTTTGAGCTTATAGTTGCCAGATATTACATGATTTATAGATATCATTTTAATCACTTTACAGTAAATGTAATGCTTCTAAGTATAAGACAAGCTAAGTCAGGCATCACTATTACTATTGCTCATGTGCATGGTTAGTGGTCTGAACAATAAACCAAACAACAATAGATTGGATGGTTTCAGCATAGTGGATGATAAAAGTGGTGATATATATATATATATATATATATATATATAATTCCTTTTGACTTGGGGTTTTTAATAAGAAAATAAAATGATTTACATTATATTTTTGAGAAATTAGATTAATTGCTCTTATACAACAATAGGCTGCTTGATATTACAGTAATGCATATGCCATGCAAGATTCTCACTAAACAATATAATTAATTGTCTTGCAAAAAATTCCATATCTTGCAAAACATTCTTATTTCCAAGAATACATGTAGGCTATTCATTTGCTCCTAAGCACTAAAATAACTTATAGCTGCAGATCTGCAATTTGAAGCAGTCTTATGTACACTATCTAGACAAACGTCATTCTTTACATGGCTGAGAGAACAAAAAGTAACATGGTATTTATGCAAGTGCCTCTTTCCATTCATCATGTTCTTCTTTGCCTCATAGCGTTGTTAATGTCACTCACACTGTATTTTGACGAGCGAGTGAGTTCACTTTCACTTATCACTTTCTATAATTTACAGATTTAAATTTTATTCTACTACAGTATTAGTGGTTCAATTTTTGTATATATGAGATAAAAAAAGAACAATTAATTAAAAAAATAATTTAAAGTGCTGATTTGGGGCTCCTAGCTCGTCCTGGTTGGTCCATTTGCATGGCATCCACTGCACCAACCATAACATATAAGCTTCAAGAAATATTTCAATTATAATCATCATCTTTAACACTGTGCTCTTGAAAGATGAAAAAACATGTGGCTGCACGCATGCTACAGTTGGTAAGGAATCATCTCTCTGTTTAAGCCAATAGGATGCGATCTAGTAATAGCACACAAACGACATTACATCACAACTGTCTCTAAGTCTATGTGCAATCCTTTATAGCTGGCACAGGCAGCGATGATGACACAATTGAGTTTACATGAGGCTAATGACATCTGTTTGTTTGCATAGTGCATCTACGACAGTTTCCCCATTCATAAAAAAAACTGGCCCAAATTCCACCTGGAATTTCTGAATTCTGAATTTCCACATGATTTATAGCCTGCTAGCTGTTATCCGAAACATGTTCAAACACAGTAGTCTGGTGGCCATCAAAGATCTTTGATACTAGATCTGTAGATAACACAGTGAGGGTTCTTATGTAATATCAGCACAATATAAACTGTCTGAAAAGATTTTGCTTATACTGAAGAAAAGAATATGGTGTAGAATATACGTATAATTTTCACTATAGAAAGTAAAGACTTGTTCACTCCAAGAACGATAACTATAAATAAAACTATAACTATATTAGCATCCGCAACAACGCACAATATTGTTCTGTTTATTCTAAGCACGCATGCTGCTGTTCTGTCCTCTGCCACTTTAAATACTCAAGCTTTTAAAGCAGGATGGATTCTGACTGGCTGTCAATATTCTTATCATTCATCATCTGGAAAAAAATCGTAACTATATTGTTTCTCTGTGCCATTATCGTTATAGTTGTGGTGTGGACTCTGTTATTCTTTTATATTTAGAATGATTTTTAGAACAATATCTTTATTGTTATAATCATATCGTCCTTGGTGTGAACAGGCTTTAACACTGAATGAACATGATTTACATGAATGAACATGAGCTAAACATGATTTTTTTTTAAGTAATAAAATTAAAAAAGTATATTGTTGTTAAATGTATTACAATTGTCTTATTGGCAGCTTTGAATAAATCATTTTTGACAGTGTATAATGCCCTTTGTAATTTTAATTGTTATAACACAGCTTTAGTGACCAGAGTTATGATTAATCAATTATACTCTATCACTTTGCATATTGATACCATCCAACATAAACATAAACAAAACAAAGTGTAACAAACAGTTTAACCACTACACATTCATTTTTGTACAAGCTATATTTGGAGTTTACAATGAAATAGATTATGTTTTATGACAGATAATGAGAGGGATTCTGTTTAGGGCACTATTCTTTCATTTTCATGGTACAGTATTTGCAAAAAAAATTACTGACTCGTAAAACTCATTAACCTGAAATTAATAAAGTGTACTCTCTTTAAGTTTTTTTGTTGTTGTTAGTATTATATCTGCAAGTATTTTTTTTTTTTTTTAAATATACCTTTAAGATTTGAAATACACATTCAATACAATTAATTGCATTGCATTTCACAAGGGTTATGTATATGTGCCCTTCATGTAGAGTCAGAAATATCATAATTATGAGTTCCAAGAATAAATTACCAATAAAAGTCATATTTACAAAGGGAAACTCCGAATTCTTGATAATACATGAGTTGCAATGTTGGAATGGGCCTGTGGATTTGAAACATGGAACACTGATCTAATATAGAAAATATAATTGGCAACACTTTATTTTGATAGTCCAATTTAGACATTATACTAATTATAAGTAACTTTGCAGCAACATGTCAACTAACTCTCATTGATCTCCCAATGTGTTTTGTCCTTGAGGAAAACTTCTCATCTTGCATAAGAAGGCATATTTTCCGGACACAGAGCCGCTGAATTTCTGAAATGGAAATGACTGTGGGGATGTCTGAGACTCCTCTCTCAGTACACTATTGATGTATCTAGATACATCTGTGCTTCTAGATTTTCATATCATTTCAAAATGACACATCATTTTGCATAAAATGACACATAGCTTTAGTGTGAAGAAACGGTATTTGTTGCATGAATAAAGAGTAAAATTACTAGCCAAAACAAAAATAACTGAAATAAACAATATTATCAAATCACAGATTAGATATAAATTTATTTATCATACAATTCTTCATTTTTATAACTATTCTTAACACACTTAAAAAGTGCACTGTAATAATGTCAAATTAAATGTTTAAAAGCACATTTTAAATTACAAGTATAACGTACGTACATGATTAGAATTTTAACCAATGTGACATTTAATGTGACATTTAAAGTTAATATATTTTAAATGTACTACATTGCAACTTCATAATTTCAAGTAATTATTAATATATTTTAAAACATGACATTTTTCAATAGAAATAAAATTGAAGTATATTTTAGTTTACCATAAATGTTTGTCAGTACATTCAACAGTACACTACATTAACCATATTTCAAAGACAAAATAGAGGTATGAAATCAAATAAATAATTCTTAGTGGGTCAAAAAAAATTCTATTTGAATCTGTAATTGCAATTACAACTAACTGTAAATAAATTGCAATTAAGTTTCCAAAAACATTCAGTTCACATTTAAGTATATTATTTTAAACAATATTTTTTTTCCATAATAAGTATTTTTTAAAGTATGCTAAAGTCTTTTTTTACAAGGAAAGACATCACATAAAAACATAAAATACATAACAATAATACAGTGAGCATAAACAGCATCACAAGGCAAATTCTAAGATACATTGTTTTACTCAACCAGGTTCTCACTAGGTTTTTAGGAACAGAGCGAATTACGAATTTGTGAAATTAGTTAAAAAGAGTTTAAACCCATAATGCTTAACACCGGAGGGCTTTTTATGAAATGTTATGAAAGCTGCGACATTTTCTTTTCAGTTTGGTAAAGTATCGCTTGCAAAGAGCAGATGTCACGTGGCCATTTCCCCAGTGTCCCTGAAGCATATAAAATCATTATTTGTACTTTTCACATAAAACATGACTCGTATGTGGGTTGCATAAATGTTACATTTTGTGCCAGCTATGATATAACAAATGAAACATTCTCTCACTTTAAACATGCTAACCCCTCTACAGATGTGGAGCCATATTATGAGGGAGGAAAAACAATTCCATTATCAAGATTCCAGAGTCATGATGGGATGTGCTGGAGGGAATGGCAATCAGTTATATAAGCCAACAATTATCTTTTTTAGCAGCGTGTTTCTACAACAGTAAAATATAATTCCTATATACAACCAATTTTCAACTTCAACTCAGAGGTTGCCAAGTGTCATTAAGAAACGACATGAGCTAGCATCTGATATAATTCATAATAGAGGAGACAAGACAGCAGATATACGATTTGTTAATTCCACTCTAATGTTGTAGGCGGTGTTTGGTTTGGCAAGCGTGCAATGTCGTTTTACCCATCTGTGTTGCATTATAGTTTTACTCTCTTTTATAACCCAAATAGTCAAGCATCTCCCAGAAAAAGAAAAAAAAGGTCATAAACATTTTGGTGTTTTGGGTCAAGGATCTATTTATCACCAGGGATTTCAAACAGTGGATATACAAAGCTGTACACAGACCCTCAGGGAAGAAACCAATAGCACGCTACCTAACATGGGCAAGGGGGCAGTGCAGATGTGCGTGCCTGCAGATGTTGTGAAAGGAGGGTTATACAAGGTAAAAGATAGTGTTACATGTGCAAAGTTATAAAAGGGTTTGACTCAGACCCAAGTTTTATAAGCACTTTCTGACTTCCTGTGAATTTAAGGATGCATCATTGCCTAGACAAGTCGACCTCTGTTTCCCATAAAATCACAATCATGTTATTCATTTTTGCTTTTTTATAAGCAGTTTTGGTCTGCTGGTGTTTTATGGAATAATTCTAGTTGAATAGCTCTCTCCGGTTCCTGTTTAAGAAATCATGGCATTCTGTCTGTGGTCAAATATTTTTGTTTAATGAAACTAGAACTCTAAGTGACTGTTGTCTCCTGGCAAGACATTCATATATAGCTGTGCTAGTTTCATGTTTTTCGCAGCACACTAATCTTTCTTTCCTCTTATATAATGCAATAATTTCAATTCAAATCAATATTTCGCTTCCATTTATTTCATTATTTTGTAAGTACTATACAAGGTAAAACATTTCACGTTAAATTTAAGGTGAAAAGATGGCAACTGTGGTTGCCAGAAATGCACTGTAAAAATACTGTGATGGTGTTTCTGGTATGATGGGATGCCTTTGTTTTACAGCGTATAACTGTATATTTCATTAAGTGAAAAATGTTAAAATACCTATCTACTTGAATTACTAAAATCAACTTTTTACTGAAACGAAAAGTAAAAAGTAAAAATAAAATATTTTTATTCTGGTGTCACCATTGTCCTGTGCATTGGGTTACCAGCACCAAGTCCAAGCCTATTTGTTTCCAATGAATTTCCATTCATTTCATTTCATTTCAATTTGTAATACCAAATTTAACATTTTAATCAACAGTTCATTTTTTGTTAACCTTTTACCATATGTCTTGGAGTATCGCAATAATATCGTATCGTAAGTTCAGTATTGAATCGTGACATGAGGGAATCGTTACACCCCTACAAATTGGCCAAAAAATGTAAGGTTGTGGTTTTGGTAGGCTGACATTATAGCTCTACAGTGCTGTCCTGGAGAAACTGGTGGTGCAACTAGTGCACCGGGCCCCACGCTTAAATATGCGGCGAACGGACAGAGGGGGTCCCAATACCCCCTACAGCCCCTGGAAAGTGACGGCAATTGGAACGAGGGGAGGCCTGCTTCCCCTAACTCACACTGGGCCCTGCCCCAGGGACGGCCATTGAGCTCCATGCACTGAGGACCTTGGTGTACAACCTCCTGACACCACTGGCGCAATCCATAATCAAATCCTGGAATAAATAATGATTAGAATTAGAACTATCTTCAATTCTGTTTAAAAATAATTGGGTTGAATTTAACACAGTCAATTTGCTGTACCATATAATGTGACTCTTTGTTTGCCATGTGTTCTCCAGGCCAAGAGGACAATCCAGATAGTCTCCGGCACAGATATAACTTCATAGCTGATGTGGTGGAGAAGATCGCTCCAGCTGTGGTTCACATTGAGCTGTTCCGCAAGTATGTATCTTGAATCACACATTCCATCAATCAATGATCTCATGTCTCCAAGAAGACATCTTTATCAGGACTATTTTTGGGTGTGTTCACACTTGTAGTACCATTCTCTTTTTGGTCCAGTATTTTTGGTAGAGAACGAAAAATTAATTAAAAATCATTTTTAACACTGACCCAAAAGATACAAAACAAACATATAAAACGGCTTTTATGACGGATATTTTGTGACTGAACATCCAACACAATGCTGTGTGCTGGGCTAAATGCGCTTGTTGAATGTGTGTATGATGGTATTTTACCAGCTGAGAACTTGCAAAGAGATTCTAAAAATGTGTAAAGGAGTCAAAATAGCACCAGGAAATCCATCATTGCACACAAACGAAGATCTGCTGCAAGGAGATGGCATTTCCAATGCCAGTACTGAACTGTAATGGGCAACATACAGTATGTAATGGGTCGGATCTTGTGACATCACATCACATCACGTCCTGTTTTGCTTTGTTTAGATGTCTTTGGTCTGTGTTGCATTTTTTCAGTCTAACCACACCAGTGTTAATTTGGAAGCCACTTCTTTGGTGCCCACAGGGGTTTGGATGGCAAACACTTATTCAAATGAACCGCACTAACAGAGCAATCGTACCAGAGTTTGTTTTAATCGAACCAAACCTGCCAAGCTTGAACACACCCTTTAACACAACACTCTTAAAAATAAAGGTTCTTTATTGGCATCAATGGCTCCATGAAAATCCTTTAACATCCATGGAAACTGTACAGTGGAAAAAGATACTTTAGATTATTAAAAGGTTCTTCTTCCTAGGAAAATTGTTCTTTTTGTAACTGTTTCTTTGAAAGGTTCTTTGGGGAAAACAAAAGTGGTTCTTGGAACCTTTATTTTTAATACTGAACATGGACAATTTCAATTTTGTGGATCTTCTTGAGTCAACACTGGGAAAAAATAGATACTCCCTCTTTATTTTTGTCTTTTGATAGGCCTCTATCATCAATATCAGATGACTTCTTCCAAGTGTGATTACATCCATATTGGTCCCAAAAACAACGTTATTTCTCTCTTATTTTTGGAGTAGGTTGACCTAAGATTGATTGACAAGAATGTTGTTACAGGAATATGTTACTCATGGCTAAATCATGTTGTGCGAGTTGAAGTGTCAAGCCCTTTGTAAAAATGTTTTTATGGCATGTTCCACAAAGTTTTATCCTCAATATATAGCATTGTTATTCTATATATTATTGTAATAACAAGTATCTGATTGGATGTGTTTTTCCACTTCATTGTAGACAGATTAGATTGGATCTCTCTCTTAAACATCATGATATCTTCATCATTGCATAAGACTGGAATGTAGAATACACCCGACCTCAATTTTAGGCTGTTGAAATCATGCAGTGCGGTGAAAAATCTGGAGAACAACCATTATGTTTTCCACAAATCATTTGTCAGAGGAAGTTCTTCCTTGCTCTCAAGTCTAGCTGGAAAATAGAGTTAAATCAAAGATGTTGAATGCATTCTTTGCTGTTACTCAGTGGAAAGTAAGAGGGTTTCTCATCAATATATCTTTAATATATCAATAATCTTTTTTAGAATGGTGTTCTCCAAGCGGGAAGTGGCGGTGGCCAGCGGCTCTGGTTTCGTGGTGTCTGAAGATGGTCTGATCGTAACCAATGCTCACGTGGTAGCCAACAAACATCGGGTGAAGGTCGAGCTAAAGAGTGGTGCCACCTATGACGCCAAAATCAAAGACGTGGATGAGAAAGCAGACATCGCCCTCATCAAGATAGATGCTCCAGTGAGTACCTGTCCATACCTGCTCATATAGTATGTCACACTCAGGACTTTTGGATACCACATATGTATTAAGACTCTGTTCCAAAAGTTAGTGAGCTGCCTACATAGGTAGGATTTTAAGGCATTGCTTCCTGTACTAAGGAGGATCCTTAAATTCTAGGGCATTATTAGATGGAGAATCCAACTCCATAATGCATGGTAAAAAGATGGTGCATGATGCAAGAAAAATGTAATTTAAAAATGTCAATTTAAATTCAATAACGAAAATATAGCTTAAACCAGTTCAATATATTACAAACATTTGACAGTTTTCCCAATATTTGTGCGTTCTATAATCTTAAAGAGTGTTGCATAATTAGCTTAGCAACAAACTAAAGCCAAACTCTGTTTAAATCAATTGCTAATCCCCCATGCGCCTTGTGTAAGAAGACTATTGGTGCTTTCACGTCCTTCTGCGAAATTCATATTTACAAGTTGGGAAGTCATAATTACGATGTCAGTGCGTTCAAGTTACTTTGGTTTGAAAAAGATGGCAATGTACCTTTTCTAAAAAAATTCAATAAAATTTTTTTTAACTCTACTTTTACAAAATTATGGGGGGAATCTTATGTTTTAGATTGATTTGTTATATATTATATCGTAGTTGTGCAATACTACCGTATTTTGTACGTTTTACTAGTTTTATTGTAAATGAAAAAACTACATTTATTTCAGCAAATTTACTGTCAATATAGATGCTGAATCTATTGCGTTCACCATATTTTCTCACTGATGTGCGCCGAACTCGGAAACTCTGGGCTTAAAGAAAGTTCAGAGTTTCACTTGTAATTACTGTAACTATTGTAAATAGAAAAACACCTGCAAATTAAGAAAACATCTTCATCAGTTTCACAACACATGTGTGCTCCAAATACTCACAACACAAACAAATACAGAAACGCGCTGCAAAAGTTCACAACACAAACAAATACAGAAACGCGCTGCAAATAGAACAGAACACAACGGAAATGTTTCCGGGGAACCCAATAAGTGACGGACCCGGCTGGGACGTGCTTACAGCTGTCTACTTTTATTATTTTTTTTTTTTTTTGCAAAACATACAGAGATGACACGTTTATGACATACAACTTTGTATACAATATACAAAATGTATTTACAATATGTTCAATGTCATAAGAATACTAAAAAGAACAATGAGCTGAAGACTAAAATAAATAAATAAATAAATATAGAGAAAAAGAACATGAGGGAAAGACATTCATCTATACATCAGTTACATTGTACACATTTTGTCATGTTATGTTAAAATAAGTTTCATAAGAAATGTTAGAATGCAGCTAGGGTCCAAATATGAGACGGCAAGTTTTAAAGTTGAGACACTCACACACAGATATAACACATATTTTAAAAACTTTGTTGTATAAAATGATGTTTTATTAACAAAGTTCGGGAGGATCAGGTTCAGATAATTAACCAAATTATGCACAGCTGGAGATTAATCAGTAATCAACTCAATGACAGAGTATAAATTCACAGCAGACCTATCTCTGTTCATTGAAAGTTTGTCAGCATCCCTCCTCCACCCCATCTCCTCACTTCCAGTTCCATCTACACTTACCAACTGGGGGAGTACTTTGGGTTCGGGCCTAACTCCGAGCTCGGAGCCCTCCCCCCGGACAGCACGCCAAATACGCATAAACTTATTGTATTAATTATATGTAGATGTGAACTTGTGAAATGTATATTTATTTGCAACAGTTATGTTAACAGCAATAATACTATATTTCTGGTAAGAACAGCTATTCAGCTGATGGACACGCGCTGCGTTGTCATGGGAACATCCCAGGTGAAAATAATGAGGAAATTACGTTGTCTTTCGTTGCTTAGACATTCTCTGGTTGCTCCCTTCATCAACATGGCACACAAGTGCCCCGCTCCCTACAAAGTGCCCAATTCAAGGGCTCTGCCGTCTGCCCTTTTAAGAGAGTAGGGCATAGGTAATGCTCACGAGCAATAAGCACGTCCCAGCTGTCCGTCCGTCACTTATTGGGTTCCCCGGAAACATTTCCGTTTTGTTCTGTCCTATTTGCAGCGCGTTTCTGTATTTGTTTGTGTTGTGAACTTTTGCAGCGCGTTTCTGTATTTGTTTGTGTTGTGAACTTTTGCAGCGCGTTTCTGTATTTGTTTGTGTTGTGAACTTTTGCAGCGCGTTTCTGTATTTGGTTGTGTTGTGAGTATTTGGAGCACACATGTGTTGTGAAACTGATGAAGATGTTTTCTTAATTTGCGGGTGTTTTTTCTATTTGCATGTGTTTTCTTCAGTTGCAGTGTGTTGAGCTCTCTCGGCCACCGTAGTTGACATATGTGTGTTCAACTTATAACTATAAACTTTCCAACATGACTTGACCACACCATATTTGTGTGACATATGTAGAGCACTCCAGATCAGTTACGTACTGTATGAGGTTCCATTTCAGGTAGAATGCTTATTCAAGAGACTACTTTTGGATCGGTGCCTTAGTTATTTGCTTTCGAGATATGGATAACATGCTTAGTCTTGTTTAATTAGCATCTGAGATTGTTTCCATGATGTCTTCAGCAATGAATTTAAAAATAGCAAATCATGCCTGACCCCAGAGGCTGCCCCAACATCAGTGTTGTCTCATGCCCATTTTTGCAGAATAAGCATAGAAGTGGGCAGAAATATGCTTTTCTTGGTTCAGAGAAGAATGACCCTGTCAAAGGAAGGCACTTATGTATCAGTAAGAGAGACAGATCCAGATAAGCTGTGTTGAATTGCTTCACTTAACAAGCATGTCTCCACACCCAGGCGAGGTCAGGAAACACATTTTGACTTACAGCAATTAGTACCGAGACCCAAGGATTTGATTAGAGTTGCTTATATAACATTAAATGGGTGGGGGGCTAACATACTAAAGTGAAAAAAAAGGGATTTTGCACATTTGTCATCAAAAGAAAATATGTTAAAATGTTACTAAAAGCTTGTATAAGTAGACTACAAAATAAGCCACATAAAGATGTTTACAATGCTCATAGTTCTTAATACATATAATCAGTTGTATGTTTTAGATTATAATATCTTATAATGCATTTGTATGGTTATCCCTTCAAAAAATATAGTGCATTACAGCATGAACACCACCAACTTTGTGTTGTAATGCATTATACTATACTAGATATAAACTTATAAATAAGTAAGTATGATAACATATAATAAATGTGTTGGAAATTATTTATAAAAAATATAATTTATTTTACAGTTTGATTGTAAAACATGAACAATGCTGTATTTACAATACAATGCAGTCTCAAGCATCTTAATGATTTAACTAAAAGGGCTACTACACAATAAAAAGATTACAGATGCAAATTTTTTTTGAAATATAAAGTGTCATCCTTCCACAGTGAAAAAAATGGTAACCTAAAAAATGCTTCATGTGGTAACATCTAAATTAATTGATTTAATTCAAATATTTATTTATTTTTATTTAACATTACTGAATCAACATAAATATATTAGGTTACACCAAAAAAAAACTACATTTAAGGGTAAGATCAGGTAGAGGTAGCTCTTTTAAGGAAATAATATGGAATTATGGAAATAATATACTTTAAAAGAAGCGAACGTAATGAAATGTTTTCAGACACTTAATTGCATGTTATTTACAATTAAATGAAAATGTATTATAGGCTAAATTCATCATTATTTTTTATTGTCTTTGAAAAATAGTTAATACTGCCGAATGTACTGACATTTTTGGTCAACTAAAATAATGTCATTTTTATTGACATTTGTCATGTATTTAAATATATTATTAA
This sequence comes from Abramis brama, assembly GCF_963993115.1. NCBI lineage: Eukaryota > Metazoa > Chordata > Actinopteri > Cypriniformes > Leuciscidae > Abramis > Abramis brama. The sequence continues at coordinate 29,026,048 of NC_139976.1, forward strand.
TAACACTATTGTAATTATGAAGTTGTGGTTTAGTACATTTAAAATATATTAACTTTGAATGACACAGTTAAAATTACATTCAAGTATAACATGCTTTAGTATAGGGTTGCACTTTATTTTGAGGATCTCATTTAGACATTCTAAGTAACTTTACTAAATTATAGTCAGTTGAATGTCTATTGGGGATCTATCAAGTGTTAGCTGATATTTTAAGCAGACAGTCTACTAATACTCTATGAGTGTTAGTTGACATGTAGTTGCAAAGTTAGTAGAATGTCGAAAGTAGACCATCAAGTGTGACCTATATAGTGCTTTTAATGTGACATTATTAAAAAAGTGCACTTTTTAAAAGTGTACTTAAGTGTGGTAATCATAGTCAAATAAAAAGAGAGTGAACTTTTACTCTTTAAGTATGCTTAAGTGCCCTTTTATTTCATTAATATTTTACTATCCGCTTAAAAAAAACGGTGTGATACTGTTAATATGTTTTGTATTTTGGTACAACTGAAGTGCTGTACTGACCAATCAGTATGCAGGACCAAAACTATCCATTTCATAATACATTATATAAAGGCTTCAAGTAAAGTGTCAAGAAATATTTTAGATTGTCATGGCACATCATCTCTAATCATCTGTAGTGGTAAAGAAAAAGGGTATGTAGTTACAATTCAGATTTAACGTAAAATATACCAAGGACTGCAACGCATTGAAAATGCCTAGGCAGTAGTAACACAGAAAGCTTATGACACTTGACTTACTTAACAATAGGAGTGGTGTTACTGTTTGATATGGTTTGGTAACAGTTACTGGCTCTTGTACTGGCAGACAGCAGTGCCACGTCTCTATAATTCCTTCCCGGACTTTCATGCAAAACTCCTCCCTCTCAGGCTCAGTTTCTGCTTAGTCACTGCAGTATTGTGAATAATTTATATTGGGTAACTGTCTCATATTCTTTTCAGCTTGAGTTTCATGCCAGACTTTGGTCGATTGGTTCATGTCTCTGTCGCCATTGCGAATTCCATATCCAAATTTCTCTTCATATTTAAAATGATTTGACAGAACAGACATGAAAAACATTCAAGTTGTTTTTAAATATGCTGCAGGGTTGTTACGGTGACCACCTTGTTAGTCTGGTTATTTTTGGACGGAAGTAATTTCCAAACTCATTACAGATTATTTGCAATGTCAAGAGGCTCTCAATGGATCCCTTCTCTGGAAAACCAAATCATGGCCTAGTTTCTGCACTTGCACCTGTTCTTTCTTAGGGTTTCATTCTGTGTTTCTTGATCTAATCTGATTCATGTTTTTTTTTTTATCCCCACCAAATTATTCACACCCAACAACGTGTTCATTTTTATGCGTTCATATTAACATGTTACAGTATTCATTCAGTATAAGTAGCAGCATCAAAGAAGCAGCATTATAGAGTTAAATTAGTTGAAATCAGTAGAAAATAAACAAAATAAACTTTGCAGTATGTTTTTATGAAGCCACAATAAATAATGTAGGGAATTACTCATCTTTTGTTTGAAAAAATCCTTCTGTTGAGCTCAATGCAAGTTTCACCTGCAGTGATAGGCATGCAAAACCCATTCTGTTTAGCAAATCTAACTGAATCCACATGATTTTAGCAGTCTATAGCTTCAACTTGAAGTTTGGGTTCATTTAGATGTAAATGTGATCCCACTTGATACCAAGTTTTATATAGTTCTAAATGGCCCACACTTGATAGACATTTCATCTTTGTAAATCACAAAAATGTCTGGTAACCCAGAAATCCCTTTATTTTCTGTCCAGAGCCGCAGCTTTGTTACACAGCAGAATCTGCTGTCCATCGTGTCTTCTGCTTAGAGATGCACAGTATCCGTATTCTTACTGGTATCAGCATTTTTTATCTGTCAGTATTAGTCTGAGAAGGTCAGTAATGCAAGTAGATATAAGTCACAATTGTGGTAAGCACGTACAAAGAAGAAGATTATAGTAGGCAGTCTTTATTATGACCCTTACAAAAATAAAGTTTATTCAAGTGTGCTATAATACTACTTTTAAAATAAGAAAGGATATACTTAAAATTACACTTAAGTACACTTGACATATACTGACAGAAAAGTCTAAGTATATTTGGCCTACTTGTACTCAATTTTTTGATCGCGATTTATCGAGACTCGAGAGTATTATTATTAAAGCCAGGATGGTATTCCCGCCATAAAGGAACTAGGGACTACTCAGTGTGTTTCGACCCTGCTGGGAAGGTAGTTGTTTTTTAAAGTTCGGTTGTTTTGTACCAGGCCCCAGAATTTCTACCCTGCTGCTGCTATAACCTGCTCCAGATTCCGAATGTTTGAAACGGGTCTAACCTTCGATGAGAAAAGCATACCCTGCAGAAATGCAGAGGAAAACAGATGCCAGTGGAGCATGTTAGAGCATGTTACTCTTTGAGTTCCAAAGTTTGTATCGCATAAAAACAGGTCTCGACAGGCCACATCAGGGTGAGAGGGGTGAGGAGAAATAACTGGTAAGGATGACTAATACTGGATCGTCTTCATTTAGATCTGGGTCATGGTACTTCGAAAAGATCAGTGTATGTATGAATGTTGAATGGATCACAACTCAAATATTGGCTTGAGGGTCGGTGTGGCTGTACTGTATGTATTTCCACTCTAGGACTGAGTACACACGGCTGTCTTTTTTCCACAGCTGTTCTTTTGTCTGCCAAACCCGTTGCTCGAAGATGAAATAGACAGATCTGTAAGATGGTTGTTAGTGAAGTCATGCACATTCAGGAAGTTCTGGTTTACAGATTTCTATCATATCAGAGGTGCACAAGAATCACAGCTATGTGCAAAACATGATACATTCTAATCCCATTTAACTATTTGTGCTGAGGACATGAATGATACTTCATATCATGTGGCTTGTAAACCCTGTAAAGCCTGACAAATTAAATAATAGTCAGAAAAAAGATAATTTTAACTGGGCAAAATAACTACTTAACAACTGCTGACATAAAATGCATATAAATATTAGTTGTTACTCTATCTCCCAATAATATGTCTTAGTCAGATGTTTAATTTTAGGATAAAAGCTTTGTAGTTTTTATTGTTGGGGCAAAACATAAAGCAATGCAATATAATGATGATTGAGAGATGTACAAATAAACGTTCCTCAAAAGCTTGATGTATTAATACTCAATTTTTAACATGATTTTTCAGAAAAATTATGTATGGATAATCAAGTAAATCTAGTTGTTTCAGTAAGTGTTTGTCTTGGAATATTACTAACAATATAAAAGTTATTCTTAGGTTTACTTTATAAAAATCTGTAAATATTTCACTGCAAAAAGAACACTGAAGTATAACCTGAGGCATATCTATAGACCAGAATATCCTAGAGACTTGTATCAGTATATAACCACCCAGAACAACCTATAGTAGCAAACACTCAGAACACCTTGGAAACCACTTAGCAACTCTAAGTAAACCACCAAGTATTGTCATTTTCTGCAAGGTCAAATACCACTTACAGTTTTTTTTCAGTAGAGTCAGAGATTGGTAAAAAAAACCCACAATGTTTGAAAGCCCAAAATGGCGGGTCTGGTAAAATAAGTTCCACCTCCCAAATTAATGAGCTAATCAACACAAAGAGTGAACTGACTTGTTTTGAAATGGACTTTGATTGAGTGTAATTGGGATTCAAGGATGGATTATGGACGAAGCCAAAGAGGCCAATGTCACACATTCTCTGACTGCCAGGGAAACGGTAAAATTTAGTTTGAAAAATTATTCAATTACAAAATTTTGTATGTATGTTAGAGTAAAACCCTGAGCTACAAGTCACTCATTTCTTTGTACTGTGTATTGGTGACCACACCAGAAGTCAGATTTTTGAGTTTGCGGGATATGCTCATATGTTCGCTATTAGTAGTTTCATGTTATTAGAAGACTACATAAACAGAAAAACAAGCCTGACAGTACTCTGTGCTTTGTAATTTACTACCGTCTCAGGGAAGCCCCTGTCATTAAGGAGTCCCAAAACGGCAGCTGAGACGTACAGCCTTCTGCAGTTGTGTTTAACACTGATGGGATGTTTGATGACAGCCTCAGCATGCACATTTCTCTATTAAATTTATGCAACTTTCATACATGTCTGCATTTATGTGATTTTCTATTTTAACTTTGTGTCATGGAAGCAAGCTAGTACAAGCTGTGCGAGTAAACCTCATTTCGCTGGCCTCAAGAGGCACACTAGCGACTGACACTAGTGACTGTGGTCTTTAGCGTCCTTGTTAGCTTGCCCACCTCCCATGCCGTAGACACCGATTCGAATCTTGCGAAGAGTGGGTTGAGTAGGACCGGTTACATTTGGTGCCGTGACCCCGATGAGAGTAAGGTTTAGGGGGGTGACTGTAATGGAGGCAAGCTAGTAAGAGCTGTGCATGCAAACATAACTCCCCTTTCTTCAAGAAGCTCGCTAGTGACTGTGGTCTTTAGCATCCTTGCTAGCGTGCACGCCTTCCATGCTGGAGACGCCAGTTAGAATCCCGCTCGGAGCGGGTTGAGTAGGATCAGTTACATTTGGTGCCGTGACCCGGATGGGAGTGAGGTTTAGGGGGGTGAATGTAACTAGTAAGAGCTGTGCGAGTAAACCTCACTCCACTCTCCTCAAGAGGTGAGCGAGACGCCGGTTCAAAACCCTCTTAGAGCGGGTCGAGTAGGACTGGCTACTAATATAAATTGCAAAAATGATGCAGAACACGGAAGTTAATTCTCAAGTTATAGCATTTGGTTTGCAGACATCAGTCACTTGATATATTAGACAATGAAATGTGTGAGAATTTAATGTGTGGTACAAGTGTCCAAATACTTTTTTGAGGCCACTGCACATTTACATGCACAGACTAAAAAATTAGTCTGGGTTTGTTGGCTGGATCCAACTTCATTTGGGACTGATTGTTCTGTCTGTCTGGAATTCCCCTTAAAGGTAATTTGGGAAGCCCTGCTGGGAAAATTCCTGTCTCAATAACAAGGAATTCATGTCAATGCACTGAAACGATAATTTGAAGATGATCTTTGCTCAGTTGCAACGCCAACATGCTTTCCTGGCACTGTCGTAACTTGTCTTATGTTCTTCACAATTTGCTCTAAACAGACACTGTTAGTGGAAATCTGAATTTGAGGTCACGTTTTCTAAAATCTGGGTCAGTTTTTAAGGTTGGTGTTGGTTAAGGCCCATGTAATGCAGATGTCTTGCTCAGACACATCTTCCTGACTCATCAGAGCAAAGAAAGAGAGCCCTTCAATGTCTCACTGCTGGGATTCAATTGCTCATACAAATGAGGGTAAACATTTCATGGGTAAACAGCAGCTGGATTTGTCATTGAATTCTTTTTATGTACGAATTTTTCCAGTGGTTAATGCATACCACAAAACTAGTCTGCAAACATTCACATTGGCAGTTTTGTACTCAAAGCTGATCGATGCCAGTTCAAAGACATACAAGGAGTCTTGGCATCCCTCAGGGTATTAAGAGATGAAGTCTGGCAGTCATGCAGTCGTCATTCATCCTGGGTTATTTCAGCGCATATTTGAAAGGGTTTGGTCTTGTCTTCCAAGAAAGCAGTCTTGCTGCCTTTTTCCATAATGGGGCAAGACACCAAAATTGGGTCAGACTCCTTGATGCAAAGACAGATATGTTTGTCATTCAAAAATATGTTTAAAGTAGAATATATATATATAACAATATATTTTATTTGGAATCTTTGGAATTGTGTTCTGGCATTTACATCTACTGTATCAGAGTGATGGGAGCTGCCTGCCTTGCAATTTACTTTGAAAAAAAGTGATGTTAAAAGCTAAGACTTGGCATAAACAGTCCTTGTCTGTCAATATACATGAAGCCAAAGTCAGCAACGTCTAAACTGTCAGTTTGACCTATGGCAGGGTGACTGTGATTTTGGAAACACCAGCTCAATGGAATCTGATTACGGTTGCTGCGGAACAGGAAGAACCAGTCGAAGATTCCTGCTCTTTCTGGCAGAACACAGGAGTTTTAGAGAGGATGTTTGGGACTCATCTGGGATTGATTTGCTCTAGTTGGAGGTTTTGCGCACAATAAATATGTATTCATATCATGTGTCTTTTGACTCAACAGCCATTTCAAAACAATTGAATTATTTACAGAAGAGCTTTCTCATCCAGTATGTTTATGGATGTAGTTTGGATTATCCATTGGTGTTTTGTTTTTTTGCCATTTTAACCAATTAACAATTGACGCCATGCTAAAATCTCATAAAGATGCTCAGATCACACTAAGACAGGGAGAATGCCATTAGAATGTGAATGTTTTCTCATCATCTTTATGGGAGGGCTGAGATAACTTCTTTAGCATTAAAAACAAGTCCTGTAGTTTTACATGTTTTCAAATTTGTAGGCTATAACATCCCCAGGATGTTTCCAGACAGCATACACTGAAAGTTTAAGGTGAATAGCTTTAAGGACCACATGAAATCTAAAGTTTTGTGGCATTTAGTCTGTTAGTGTAACCACTCAACCCTCTCTTAGGGGAATTTGAACCGACGTAGAATGCATTTGCTGCTTTTAAGGGGTTTGGTTAAGGTTAATCTTTTGAGTTTCACAGAACAATGGTTAATAGCCATGACTGGTTTTTGATGAGCTGTGAACATATTTACTTGTATCTGATGTTCAGGTACAGTACAGGTCAAAAGTTTGGAAACATTACTATTTTTTTATATTTTTGAAAGAAGTCTCTAATGCTTATCAAGGCTGCGTTTATTTGATCAAAAATACAGAAAAAAAACAGTAATATTGTGAAATATTATTACAACTTAAAATAATAGTTTTCTATTTGAATATACTTTAAAAAATAATTTATTCCTGTGATGCAAAGGTGAATTTTCAGCATCATTACTCCAGTCTTCAGTGTCACATGTGACATCCAGTCTATCACATGATCCTTTAGAAATCATTCTAATATTCTGATTTATTATGAGTGTTGGAAACAGTTCTGCTGCCTAATATATTTGATGAATAAAAGGTTAAAAAGAACTGCATTTATTCAAAATAAAAAAAAAAATTCTAATAATATAAATCTTCTTTACTATCACTTTTTATCAATTTAGCACATCCTTGCTGAATAAAAGTATTGATTTATTTCAAAAAAAGAAAGAAAAAAAATTACTGACCCCAAATTACTGACCAGTAGTGTATATTGTTGTTACAAAAGATTTCTATTTTTAAAACATTTAAAACATCTTCTTTTTTTTTTACTTTTTATTCATCAAAGTATCCTAAAAAAGTATCACAGGTTATGAAAAAATATTAAGCAGCAGAACTGTTTCCAACTTTGATAATGAATCATCATATTAGAATGATTTCTAAAGGATCATGTGATAGACTGGAGTAATGATCCTGAAAATTCAGCTTTGCATCACAGAAATAAATGATAATTTCAAGTATAATAAATTGAAAACCAATTATTTTAAATTGTAATAATATATCACAATATTACATTTTTCTGTATTTTTGATCAAATAAATGCAGGCTTGATGAGCAGAAGAAACTTCTTTCAAAAACATTAAAAATAGTAATGTTTCCAAACTTTTGACCTGTACTGTATATTAAATACCTTTGACCCGCAACACATTTTCGAGGGTATTTACATTTATGCATTTTGCAGATATTTTAATTAGAAGAAATGTACACTACGTTGAAGGTGTACATTTTTATCAGTTCATGCATGGTCAGTTTTTCTGGGATTCGAACCCATGATCTTGCCGTTGTCAGCACCATGCTCTATACTGTTTGAGCTTCAGGAAATCGAAATGCAAATAAAGTCAAAATTTCAATAGAAAATAATACTGTTTACAATTTCACATTTTGTGAAAAGCAAATGTTTAATCACAGTTAAAATGTACAGTTATAAAATCATATGTTCTCATGTTAACTTTTTTGGTAATCTGTGAGAAGTATTAAAGTTAAAGGTATACAGATTTTTTGTGAATTGTATTGTTTCCAATTATAGGGTCCAGTTGACCCATAACATAATGACAGAATTTTAACATATACAAGAGTTCAAAGGAAACAGTCTTGGATTTAGCATTTCCCAGTAACCTCTTCCTTGAAAGATGGAACATCTTGAAGCTGTTGAACACACTGAGTCATAGGCTAAAATTTCAGCTACTCAAGAAACAAACAGAGTCAAAACATCAGTTCAGATGGGATCTACAGCGAGTTTAAGCTGTCTGAAATCGGGCCAGTCGTTTTGCCCTGTGGAAGTAAAATCTGACTCATCAGTTGGGATAATTCATCTCTGTGGGTCTGGCAGTGGTAGTTTGTTTTCTCTTCTCAGAGAGCTTTCTAAATTCACATCAATGATCCACTTGTAAAGAGATTAGAGGGATTTAATGAAATAGTCGTCAAATCCGCTTCCACTTTAACAGACGACGCAAGCTGATTAAATCGCCCTGTAGAACGATCATTAAATATTATGTTTTGTTAGCTGATTGATTGAAAATGAAATTTAAAGAACAGAGGAAACATCAAGATTAGATAGAAGTATGAGACAACCGTACATACTTGCCATAATTTTCCAACCTGCTCAAATCTGTTGATTCCAAAACATGCCCTGTTTATTTGTGTTCCCTTTGAGCTTCGTCTAAAAGATAAAGATTAGATAAACTATGGTTGTGTTTGGAATGGAAAGCTATGCTACAGTTCTGCTTACTGCAAACTGTACAGTAAATATTATATACAGCTATACAGTATTTATGTCACATTGCTACTATCTTGACATAAAATTTAGTATTTGCATTTATAATATATATATATATATACACTCACCTAAAGGATTATTAGGAACACCATACTAATACTGTGTTTGACCCCCTTTCGCCTTCAGAACTGCCTTAATTCTACGTGGCATTGATTCAACAAGGTGCTGAAAGCATTCTTTAGAAATGTTGGCCCATATTGATAGGATAGCATCTTGCAGTTGATGGAGATTTGTGGGATGCACATCCAGGGCACGAAGCTCCCGTTCCACCACATCCCAAAGATGCTCTATTGGGTTGAGATCTGGTGATTGTGGGGGCCATTTTAGTACAGTGAACTCATTGTCATGTTCAAGAAACAAATTTGAAATGATTCAAGCTTTGTGACATGGTGCATTATCCTGCTGGAAGTAGCCATCAGAGGATGGGTACATGGTGGTCATAAAGGGATGGACATGGTCAGAAACAATGCTCAGGTAGGCCGTGGCATTTAAACGATGCCCAATTGGCACTAAGGGGCCTAAAGTGTGCCAAGAAAACATCCCCCACACCATTACACCACCACCACCACCAACCTGCACAGTGGTAACAAGGCATGATGGATCCATGTTCTCATTCTGTTTACGCCAAATTCTGACTCTACCATCTACCATCTCAACAGAAATCGAGACTCATCAGACCAGGCAACATTTTTCCAGTCTTCAACTGTCCAATTTTGGTGAGCTCGTGCAAATTGTAGCCTATTTTTCCTTGTAGTGGAGATGAGTGGTACCCGGTGGGGTCTTCTGCTGTTGTAGCCCATCCGCCTCAAGGTTGTGCGTGTTGTGGCTTCACAAATGCTTTGCTGCATACCTCGGTTGTAACGAATGGTTATTTCAGTCAAAGTTGCTCTTCTATCAGCTTGAATCAGTCGGCCCATTCTCCTCTGACCTCTAGCATCAACAAGGCATTTTCGCCCACAGGACTGCCTCATACTGGATGTTTTTCCCTTTTCACACCATTCTTTGTAAACCCTAGAAATGGTTGTGCGTGAAAATCCCAGTAACTGAGCAGATTGTGAAATACTCAGACTGGCCCATCTGGCACCAACAACCATGCCACGCTCAAAATTGCTTAAATTACCTTTCTTTCCCATTCTGACATTCAGTTTGGAGTTCAGGAGATTGTCTTGACCAGGACCACACCCCTAAATGCATTGAAGCAACTGCCATGTGATTGGTTGATTAGATAATTGCATTAATGAGAAATTGAACAGGTGTTCCTAATAATCCTTTAGGTGAGTGTATATATATATATATATATATATATATATATATATATATATATATATATATATATATATATATATATATATATATATATATATATATATATATAGCCGCTCTGGAGTAAACCGTGATGTCATCATCCGGCTCAGTTCAGTTCATGTATAATAGTGTCAATGCAGGCAGATCAATATTATTGTTGAATATTAAATTAAATGTTAAATTTAATGTCCCCAACTAAGCAAGCCAAGCCAATGGCAACAAAGGTGGAAAAAGGCGACAGTGGCAAGGAACCAAAACTCCATCAGTTGGCAGAATGAAAAAAAAACCCCTCTAAATCCTAAAACTTCACAAGGAGCTCTTGCTCATCATTTACTGTAACTTATCCGCTCATGTTTGTACATAACCACCTGATCACCTTTCACCAGTTTGCACAGTTCAGCACTTCAGTTAGCACAATCAGCACTAAATGTCATTTCTCCTATGATTTTTGCGTAATAGTCAGCAAGGGTAAAGTATCAGATTTCAGAAATTCAACATCTCTTTTTAGTCCTGACTTAGAGCAAAGAGAAGAAAAATCCTCATCATGAAAGACTAGGGATGCCCCCGATCAAGTTTTTTTGTGCCCCTGACCCAGTCCGAGTCATTGAATATTAAGTATCTGCTGATACCGAGTCCTTATCCGATACTTCAATCAGCTAAAATCAATCCAATGTATACAGGGCTGTGTAGAGAGTTTATCAGGGACAGGGGCTCAAATGTAAAAAGGGGGCATCTATCACTAGAGCAATTCCAATATAGCAATTACTACAGTAATTATTTATAGACCTATATTGGACTGCGTGATAACGATAATGAATATGGGACTGCTGATAAGAACTTCTTGTATTTTATATATACAATAAGAAGAAGAATTGCAACAAAAAGAAAAATAAAGTGGAGATAAGGTTAAAAAGCATGAAGCTTGCGATGTCAAAACATAGATTATATACAGTATGCTAAACAAGGAAGTTTGAATGTGCGTGCGCGACGAAATAGAACAGATCTCTGCTGCGTCCCAATTCAGAAGCTGCATCCTTCAAAGGGCGCATTCAAGGCCGATCGCGTCACCACTGCACGGCGAAGGCTGTCTCAATTCGAAGGCTCCTTCAAATGCGCCCTCTAAATGCGTCCTTCATTTTCTGTGAAATTTAGGATACAACAGATGGATTCTTCATGGCCTTGCCTTTCCCAGAATTCATTGCGCATCAGTGACAACAGGATTTTCAGAGAATTTTCCTAGTTACACTTTTAAACGCAAGAATTGGTTTTCAACTTACTCACTTATCTAATGTAAAAATAAAAAAAAACCTTTAAAGCAGTTCAAATGTTGTCTAATATCTTACTAAGATGCGATTATATATAGTTTATAGTTTTTATTATATACAGAAATGGACCATGGTGAACATATTTAGACAGTTTGTGAACCCTGTTTTGTTTTCAGACAGTTTAATATAGTCTAGTACAAACCTTACTGTCACTCATCAAAGGCAGGTGACAAGAACAGTCCTCCATAGACTAGACTGTCCCATTTAACAACGCTCAGTCTGACCTCCGTAGCCTTCAAAGGCGGGGCCATTGAAGTCCGAGTCCTTCGAAGGATGCAGTCTTTGAATTGGAACACGCGCTGCGTCCCAATTCACCTACTTATACTACGCCCTAAAAGTATGTACTCTTTTTGTGAAGAAAAAGTAGTAGGCAAGCTTTGGGACATACTGCTTCGTCATCTTAACGGACAGATCTGTCGTGTGCATCCTGTCACCGTAAACTGCCCTGTCAATCATCTTGTCACAGTTAAAATCCTCCATTCAATCTAATTTAATTTCCTACCGTTTCGGAGAGAAATGTAGTTGCACGTTCATCTGCCAGTCGTGGGTCTTTCATGTGGAGACTCTCCTTGTGTGTTTGCAATTTGAATTTAAAAGTTAATGGTTAAACGTATCTTTACAAAAGTTCACAATGCTGCTGCAGATGCAATATAATGTAGACAACATTGAATAAATACATTTTCGTCAGGTTAGATACTGATAATTAATCACTCAAACCCCTTTATCTAAACCTCTCTACATAACTGCCGGACTCGCGTTTCTCCATGTCTGTAGTTTTTTAACACTTTTCACTCATGGTTGTAGTTCTACCGAATCCTTGTCCGACGCGCAATGGGTTGTGTGCAATATTAGCCGTTAGAGTGCGCATCGATCTGCACTTCGGATTCTGACCGGAAATAGTAGACTATCCGAGTATCTTTGGAACACTCATTTCAACATACTACGATTTGGAATGTACTAATTCTATTTTCGAATACTATTTAGGACGTATAGAATGCGACTTGGGACACACCAACAGTCTACATTCACAAACGCAAATTTGAGCTTCTTCTTTTCCTTTTAATGGCGGTTGACAAACCCACTTGAAGGTGCATACCGCCACCTACTGCACGACACCTGTGTGGCAGCTAAGGTATAACAAAGGATCAAGCTTAGTAGAGCTGATACCGTTCAGTTAAAAATACCCCCGATACCGATCCTTGAGATCGGCTTGGAATATCCCTATTAAAGACCCATCAAATTATTTGAAGAATATATATTTTTTTTCTGCATTGACTTAGCCTGGATGCCAGCCAAACTTAGCCCCGCCCACAACATTTGAGGTCGGGAAGTTCGGTCTGGATTTCATCCGTTGTGGAGCAACTATGCTCGAACCAGAGCTGTTCGGACCAATCAAAATGTCAGGGCGGGCTTTATGCGATGATGGACAGATGATCAACAGTAACATAATCATCCACGTCACCAAAGAGCGCTTGGGTTGAATTCATTTACAACAAAGATGGCTGCCGCTGGAGAATTGAGATGTCGACATTTGTCGATTGGAAAGATGAATGAAGAACATACTTCACTTACTCCGTTGCTCTGATTGGTTGTAGGTCTATCCAATTGAGTGCAGACGCATTTTATTTCCTGGTTCAGTTGAAACACTCCCCATAAACACAGCCCAATGGAGCAGTATCAGACTCATATTCTGACTAGAATCTGAGTATGACGACGTCAGGCTAGCATTGACTTAATTCATCTTAAAAATTAAGGAGGTATCAGAAGTATGAGCATTGTTACAAGACTATTGCCAGTCGGTGGCAAGTTGTATTTCAAATTTAGGAGAAGGGGACAATTCCACTAATAGGCCTATGTCTTTCTGTCTTTCTGTGTTTAGCACCGGTGTCGGTACATATAATGCATATTGTTTTAGCAGAAAAGCACATAATTTGAAGACTGAATTTAGCAAAGCTAGATTTGGTGCAGGATGCTGCCTGCTGGCTTTAAGAGCATGATTGTAGGTTGTCAGATGCAGTCAGAGGTTGTGGGAGTGAGTGAAGGAGTAGAACAGTAGCATGTTATCTTTAGCTAAGCATTGATTGTGCATCTGCAAACAAGACTGCCTGGAATGCTCAGCAGGCATTCTCCCATACTCCCTCCACTTCCAAAAATATGGGCTTGTTTTTTTTTGTCTTCTTGTACCCTCTGTTAGAGTTTCAGTTAACCCTTTAGACCTTTTTTTTGAATGGTGAATGTATCCTTCCGGAGCTCCTTTGAGGGATTCGAGATTGGTTAGCCCTATGTCACACAGGTGTCTCTCATTAGCTTTCGTTCCACTGGCCTCGCTCCGCACCCATGGCTGTCGGCCCCAAACCTGCTCCACCCAACAGTGAATTATAATTGGTCCATGTAATATAATTACACTGCATCCTTATGCATTGCTTTCTGCCAGGACTTTTACAGGCTTTTCCCAAATCACGGAAGTGACCTCGGCGTCCGGGTTAGTGGTAGCATAAGCCATCAGGCAAGTGTTATTTAAATAAACTCCTGATGTACTTATAAACTTGAGTACAGAACCTATTTGTAATATTGTAGAAGTTTGGTACCATTCTGGGCATTATTAGTGGGGTAATTTACGAGATACATCATAGGATCCATTAGCGCCTGCACTAAACCATTCGGCTGATATCTCTAAATAAGCTCTAACTTTAATAATGTTCGACCAAGGGAAAAAAAGCTTCTGGGGGGGTGTTTGGCTCAAGGTCATGGTGCAAAGGGCCCTAGGTTGATTTTACTCCGAACCATCCCTTTAAGGTTAGGGCTTTGTTAAAAACACTAAGCCTAAGTATAAGCAACAGTAACAATGATGCTTGACTTAGCACACAGATAAAATGTTTGCAAAATGTCATTCTAGCTTTTCTGAAATTCTCCCCTTAATAAGGATACCATCATTTCTATTCCAGCATCTGGAATTATCCTTAGGCTACAAGCTGACAGCTGTACATACCAAAACACATAAGTGCACACACAGACTCGGATATGGACACCCTGAAAAAAAACAATCACATTTTATTTTAAATACACACAAACAATCAATTGTATTCTTCTTCTTTTTTCCGATTGCACAAAAACACGAGTTTGTAGTCGATTCTTTCAGCAGATATGTTTCCATCCAGGCATAGCTTGATGATATGAGCAGCCTTTTCTCTTTCTCACCAAACTTTTATCTTCCTGTTGCCAGAAGGGGAATGGTGTTGAAATCTCAAGAGTGAAAAGGGAGGCTCTAATCTGACTCAGAATGGTATCAACCATATAACTGTGGCCACTGCAGGCAATGATTGAACTTTAATTTATTTTTTATTTATTTTCTGACAACCAAAAGTCTGGTGCATATACACACAAACTAATAAGCTATTGTTCAGTTATTAATATTTATAACATTCATAAAAAAAAAACTAAAAAAAAACAGACAGACAGAACCAAGGGATATTTTTTGTCCGGTTTTTCAGCAGTAGTCATGTATTATAATATTGCAGCTGTTATAATGTAACAACATAACAGCTGAATGAACAGAGCTATAAAACAAGGCTGTGTCTGAAACCTAAAAATACAGACAGTATACATAGAAAGGCATCAATGCATCTGTAAATCTGTACATTAAATGTTTGTGTATACAGTAAATGTATCCTTAGCTGCCTATTGTCACAAGAGCGACCGAGGACCACATCGCCACGGAGCCCGAGCAGCGCGCGCCTGACCCGGTGTGTGAGCCGGCCGAGACATCCATTGCCGAGGGAGTGCTGGTGGACGTCGAGGTTTCGGAAGTGAGCCCCCCCCAGAAGATGGACCTGTCGGGAGCCATCTTCTCCTGGGCATGAGGAGCCCGAGCCCCCGCCTGCAGCCTCAGTGTGCTACGCTCTGCCTCGACCTGTCGCCCTGGCTCCCGAACCTGCGCTCCTTCCACCCTCGACCTCTGCGTGGACCATCGGCCATTCGGTCTCGCTCGGCACGTCGGCTCCACCGAGGTCAGACATCGCTTCACCTCTGCTACGGACTTGCGGACCGTCCGCTGCTCTCTGGTCCTCCACCCCTTCTGCTACTGCTTGCTCTGCTACCGCCGCCTGCAGCCTCAGTGTGCTACGCTCTGCCTCGACCTGTCGCCCTGGCTCCCGAACCTGCGCTCCTTCCACCCTCGACCTCTGCGTGGACCATCGGCCATTCGGTCTCGCTCGGCACGTCGGCTCCACCGAGGTCAGACATCGCTTCACATCTGCTACGGACTTGCGGACCGTCCGCTGCTCTCTGGTCCTCCACCCCTTCTGCTACTGCTTGCTCCGCCCTACCTCAGGCTCCACCTCCGCCCTTAGTCACTTCAATTCGCCCTCAGACCTCCGGATCTCCACCTCGCTCTCGGGAGGTTGTCGCTGCGGCTCCGTCGCGGCCTCCAAGATCTTCACAATCTCTCCACTACCTCGGCTCATCGGCTACACGATGGGCTCCATCCTCGCCGCTGTCGTCTCCGGTCAGACACATGGCGGCCCTCATCAGTATTCCTCCATGGCTCCTCCCTCCGTCAATGCCGCCATGTGGCACCACTCTGGCTGTGGCCTGGATGAACAGCCATCATCCCCTGCTCAAGGCCACCCCTTGGCTCACTCCACCTTCATCACCACCAGGGACTTTGTTGTTCATCCTCCTCCCGGTTGTCCGTCCAACCCCAGAACCATCATCTGCCTGTCTGTGCCATCCCTTCACCAGCCCCTCATCCTCCTCATCTGCCTGTCTGTGCCATCCCTTCGCCAGCCCCTCATCCTCTTCATCTGCCTGTCTGTGCCATTCCTTTGCCAGCCCCCTTAACCATCCCTTCGCCATCCCCTCATCCTCTTCATCTTCTCTAATGGGAGGGGGCGTTCTGTCACATTCACGTTAGTTTGGACTCGTTATGTTTTGTCATCATCTGCCTACATCACTCATTTGTTGTCACAGACACCAATCACGTTCAGCTGTGCACTCATCAGTCACCATCATTAACACCGGTATATGTGTTCAGTTTTGTTTCAGTCCAGTGTCCAGTATTGTCTATGTTCAGTGTGTGTTGCTATCCGTTTGCCTTCCTGTTAGATCTTTAGAGAATAAACCTTTTGAATTGAATCGTATACGTCTTCCTCATCTGTCTGCCAGCAACCACCCGTGACACCTATGATATACCACAATCATATACATGTTTTTTGGTGGATAGTGGAAAAATAAAAAATGGTATTTGATGGAATAGTTGAAGGAAGTAAATTCATTCATAAATGTCCGTTTTCTATATCTGTTTTCTACCTACATTTCTGCAAAACTACTTACACATGCAATTACACACATATACAGTTCACTGCAGTTTCCAGCTGAAATAAACACTAGAGACAGTAAAACGGCAACAACTTTTTTAGTTTTTTCACACAAATTATGATTACAAGGGCAGATTATCGATTCATTTCATGTGGTTCCTTGCACAATTCTATGTTATGACCTCAAGTAGGGTTTAGTGAAGGTGGTACATTATTTTCAAACGTGATATATTAACTAGTGTTGTCAACTTGATTAATCGCGATTAATTGCATATAATATAAAAGTTTGTAAAAAGTATGTTATATATATATATATATATATATATATATATATATATACTCCAAAAAATGGGTCAAATATGGACAAACCCTGCCTTTGGGTTGAATTTATTAATAAAAATTTTAACCCAATGGTTGGGATGTCCATATTTGACCCAAATTTGGGTTAAAAGAACCCAGACCTAAAACTGGATCAGGTGTATAAAAAGACATGCAAATAATTGGAACTCAAGTAGGGAATAACATGGAGGACATCTTCATGTAAACATCAGAAAGCTGTGGTCCTCTTTAGTCTGAGCATCTGAGGTGTGTGGCTTACTCATGTGGCTCTTTGGGGCCTTTCATTATCTGCATAATCTGAACATTTCAAAGCACCACAGGGCAAGACATCCCATCAGATTCAGCACATAGAGATGAAGATAGAGCTGTTTAGCCACAATGTCAAGCTTCATGTTTGGTGTAAAACAACCACTGACCAGAAGAACCCCATACCAGCTGATGAAAGCATTATGGGTGTGTTTTACTGCCTTGCAGATTAGCTGGCCATATCAGAGCACTTGAAGAAAATGTAAGAGGATGTTCATCCACAAGCTGAACCATAGAACCATAGAACCAAAGAATGTGTTAACCCAAAACACACAAGCAATAAGTAGGTAAAACTAGAAGCTATGAAGAATCAAAGAAATATTAAAGTGCCCCTATTATGCTATTTTAAAGGTTCCTAATTTTGTTTTGGAGGTCTCCTACAATAGATTTACATGCATTCAAGGTAAAAACAAACTTACATTTTCTCATAACATACATTGCAGCATCAGTCTCAGCGTTTCTCAGTGTTCTCGGTTTGATAAAGGATTCAGGCTCTCTAAACCCCTCCTTTCTGAGAGCCTTCTCTGCTCTGATTGGTCAGATGGCCCAGACTGTTGTGATTGGTCTACCACTTATAGTGTGGGTCGGAAACGAAACGCCCATTTCCATATCAGAATTTCAGCTCCGGAGTCTTCCTCAGCACTTTTAAACACATTGATACAAACAGTAACAACGCTGTTGTTTTTACCATAACAATTTGAGTCCTCATCCTTTGGAAGTGCATGTCGACATGCAAACCAAACTCTTCTAGGCCTCAGCTACAGCTACATTGTGTGAGGGCGGGCCAACATAGACGTTGTTCGTGGGCAGCCAGTGAAGACCATAGGCTGGCATTATGCAAATTTGTTTCAAACCTATGTAGGTTTGTGCGTTGAATTATTGATGCATGGAATTATTGATGCCTTGTTTCAGGCAATTCAGAATTGGTTCTTTCTTTTGGGAGACAATAACTCTACAATAGTTTACAATAACTTTGCAGACATTTTATATTCACAATCAGCTATATTACTACATGAAAGGTAATATCTGGGAAAGCATTATAGTGACACTTTAACCTAACAGAAATGGTGGCACTTGAAGTGGGTAGTACATTCAGAAAGCCCCTGAATATCACACATTTGAAGGAAGAATGGACTGAAACATTTGCATGATGATGCCGGAGAGTTACAAAATACAATTAAAAGAAATGTTTCCTCCCAAAGGGAAATCACATTTAAATCTCCTTAATACCTCAGTATATTGCTTAGGTCTCCTGCTTCTCAGATGTTTTTCCTTAGAAAAAGACCTCAGTAATCTCACGTGTGCCTTTTCTATAGTTCTCAACAATGAGCAGGTCTCAAACTGAGAATTCAATTAAGGCCCAATTCTATTTTATACCTCTTCACCTACCCCTTACCCTTGCCCCTTGAAACAGAGTGGCAAGGCGTAGGAGTGAAAATATTCCCGTAAGAAATGGGACACCACTACTACACCATTACACCTCATACATCGTCGCTAGCACCTACGTCACAGGAGATGCATAGCAGACGTAGGGTAAATGATAAGCCAATTCCCTGTCGCAATTACATTCACCAGTTATCAGACATGAAAATATGTTGTGGGACTATTGTTAGCGAACTTCAGCGATTTTTTTTTAGCGAAGTTTTATGAACACAAGATTGAATGTAACATAAAGCAAATGATTATTTGTCTTTAAAATACTTATTAATCCCAAAAATTCTTACATTTATGGGTCTCATTTTTCACTTGGGCAGCCATATTGCCTCTGTAGCCAGTGTATGCAGGGACATTTATCATACCGTAGGGAAAAGTGAAAGGGTAAGGGGTAGAATTGGGATTGGGCCTAAGTCTCCTGAGCTGTAGAGAGCAAACTTTGAGCAATAACATTTGCTTTTGGGAAGGAGGAAAAAACAGCTTGAAGATTTAGGCCTACTTCATTTCTGTTAATTAATGATTGCTAAAATATTTAATGATTATTTGATTTTTAATAATTGTATTTATTTGAGTAAATATAATTACCTTAATATTAATAATATATTAAATAATTTATTTTCATGGGGCATACTTGCAATTTTAGAAAATCTATAAGCCTTCTATAGATTATGTCTGTAAAGTATAACTTGAATTCAATGATTCATCATGGCCCAGGACAATAGTGTCAAAGCCTCATGCTGTATTTTATTTCATATTGCAGACGAAACTCCCAGTGCTGTTGTTGGGCAGATCAGCTGATCTGAGACCAGGCGAGTTTGTGGTCGCTATCGGCAGTCCGTTCTCCCTTCAGAACACAGTGACTACAGGCATAGTCAGCACCACCCAGAGAGGCGGCAAAGAGCTGGGTCTGCGTAACTCTGACATGGACTACATTCAGACAGATGCCATCATCAATGTGAGCTCAAACACTACATTTGATCATATATTACATAAACTGTCTTTGTTTGCTAAGTGGATCAGTGACATGATGCTCAGTTTTGTCTGTATCTGTTAATAAGAAAAATATTTTTTATTTAGACAATGACTTGAGTATTGCTGCATGCTGACAGCAGCATGTCTGTGTATCTATTGGCAGTAGCAAGTCTATACTTGCTCTACAGCATGTGTGGCATGATCTAGTTGATCTAGTCCACCAAAATCAAATACATTAACATTGCCATAACCATTAGCATGCCAAAACTACTTTGAGAGTTGTTATGATTGAAATATCTACTAGTTCAGCCATGTAACTCTAGAGGGCGCAGATAAGTCCTTTAAATGAAATCTCCAAGCAATCACTCTATTGTGACATGGCACAAGATGATTGGCCTCTGCTTATTCTGCAGTCAATGAGATCGCTTGCTCAACATTTAAATAGTCAGGTTCAATGTACACTGTAGGCTAGTCCTGCAGCGGGCTTTCAGAGTTCCTCTGAAATCCTCCACCTCCCCAGCTCCACCTGTCTAGATCTGCTATGCGATTTAGTATGTTGTAATGGAGCGGCTGCCTCCGCCTAATTATCAGTGCCACCCCATCCGCATTCACGACAGGAGTGGATGTGAAAGAGAGGAGGGGTGCGGAAACAACCAGGATTGGTGGCTGTTAAATGCAGAGTGTGTCTCTTCCCCCATGCATGCACACTGGTGTCCTTATGGGTCCAAAAGGGGATCATGGAGGGTTTCCCGCAACGCCATATGGACTGAGTCACCGGACCCATAGTCTCGCGTAGCCAGACCTTCACACTGACGGCAGGACTCCATAGTAGCGTTCATTGGCCAAGGACCTCCCAGACGCTGTCTAACTGACATGTAAAGCAACCAATCACAGTTCGTTTTGTTCTGCGTCATGTTTAGGGGCGTGAAAATGTAAAGTCGATGTCCAGGTGTTTCAGGTGTAGGCTACCGTTAAAGAAAGCGACACGCACATCTCCCAGAAATCCTGTAAAATTCAACCAATCAGATGATGACTTTGAAAATCCTTAAGTGTTCCAGTTAAGTGTGCCATATTCATCAGACGTTCAGCCAATGGTCTGTAGGCACGACGTCTGAGGCTGAGACTACCGGACTCGTGGTCCGTATGGAAAACACTCGTTTGCGCCGACTGGTTAGGATGCTGGTCCGCCATTCTCTCCATGTGCCGTGGCTTCAGGGAAGATGAGCTGCTGAGGAGAAGCACACATGCCAGACCCTTACCTGAATCCATCCTGACTGAACACTGCCCCTCCTTCATGATTCCCCGGCACAAGAAAGACACCAGATCCTCTGTTCATTTGGACACTTTTCCCTTTTATGTTTTATAGTAATACACAGTGTGTCTGTTTGTCTATTGGCAATAGCAAGTAGGCTACATACTTGATTTAAATATACATACATGACCCATTAGTGGCAAATAGCTCTTCACTATATAGAGAAAGAAAAAAAAAGAATCACACACATTTCATGAACCCAAACTCTTTCTGTGTTTCAGTATGGCAATTCAGGAGGGCCCCTGGTGAACCTGGTAAGATTTTTACTTTGTTATTATGTCTTCCCCATATGCAAATAATTAAACCAGCTTGAGTCTTATGTGATAGTGAATTAACAGGAGCGACAGAAAGCAGCCAGGACCAAGTTTACACAGTCGATAATGTGTATGGCAAGTCTTTATGAGTCTGGAAACATATGTTGTTGGCAGAAAGACTGTGTGTTGAGTCAGCCGTGAACACAAACACATGCGTGCATTCATAATGATCAATGTCGGAAGCATCACATTGTGACAGGAAGACATCTGTGCATGCAGATGTGCGGTGTGTTTGTGTGAGTTCACATTTACATTTGTGTCTTCACTCTTGTGTCTGTTGCTGTAGGATGGTGAAGTGATAGGAATCAACACGCTGAAGGTGACAGCAGGAATATCCTTTGCCATTCCTTCTGATAAGATCCGGCAGTTCCTGGCTGAGTCTCATGACAGACAGGCTAAAGGTCAGGAGCAAAATAATGGACTAAAATGTGCTAAATCAAAAACATCTACTCTACTCTAAACACACTAAAATGTGATTGAGATTTGTAGTATCAATCAATAAATATCTCTTTATTTTTCAGGAAAAACGACCACAAAAAAGAAGTATATTGGTGTGAGAATGATGACATTAACCCCAACGTGAGTCACAAATGCAGTGCATGCTTTCTGAATACTGTTGTGTGTTTGTGATTGCGATTCTAGAGGAACACTGAAATCAAATGAATCAGCCATCTAAAATTAATCATTTCAAATTGTATTATCCAATACACATAGTAAAAGCTGGATACCAGCAAACATGACATTTAAATCTGTACTTCCTTTGAATCTGTCACTCATTAGACTTGCTAAGGAGCTAAAGGAGAGACAGAATGATTTCCCAGATGTCACCTCTGGAGCATACGTCATTGAAGTTATCCCGAAAACACCAGCTGAAGTGTAAGTCCATCGCACCACATGAAAGAATGAAGTCAGGTGGTTGGAGGGATTTGATACATTTTACAATTAGTAAAAGTTAATGTGCACATTCAAACCTATGAAAGCTTGTTTGAATAAAAAAGGTAATAGAGACATTTTATCTCACAATTCAGACTTTTTTTTCTCAGAATTGCAAGTTCATATCTCAATTCTGAGGAAAAAAATGTCAAAATTGTGAGATATAAACTCGGAATTGCAAAAAAAAAAGTCAGATATAGCCTTAACTCGCAATTCAGACTTTTTTTCTCAGAATGTTTATATCCCGCAATCTCAGAACTTTATTCCATGGAGGAAACAAGCTTCCATACTAACCAGATCACAATAAGAAGTTCAATGATTTTGGACATAGTTTCATATTTGATGCTGTCTTTACCATACAAATGCTCTATTTAAATACATATTTTACTGATTTAAATGAACAGTTTTGGGCTTTCTAAAACGTGTGCAAAATGTGTACCCATTATCATAATCATGCTGAAGCAGCAGTTTTTTCTTTTTCTTTGCCTTAGGCAAAGTTTTTGCAACTAAAATTAACTTTTGGGATTTCATTGTGTGTGGGTGAACATTCACTCACAAGTAGCCATATGATTCCACTCAATCTTAGCATACATGAGATGATGTGAACAGTACATAAGTGGCCACTTCCTGTCATTGTGGGTAGCCCGTTCAGAGCTAAGTGAGTTGAATGCTGCAGTATTGGGGATTTTTCCATAAATGCACATAGTTACAATTTGTGGCTAGAGAATTTACAGAGAATTACTGTGAATTAGAGCATGATCAGTTAAATGTAACAGTATATCAAATTCAACAAGAGCCATTTCAAACAGTGTGTAAATGGCCCATTCTCAGGAAATGGTGGAATGGGTACCCTTCAAAATCCAGATTAATACTCAATGTGCATATAATACTGTAGATACAGTTGTTGAGCATATCCAGGTAGAGTAATTGGTAATTAAATGAATTTATAACTCTTGACATTTTCTCTTTCAAACATGTTACGTCAAACCTGTTAACTTTAAAACATTTCAGTGTTGGATGTTACATGAATATAAATGTGAACATAATGAAATACTGATATGAGAAACTTTTGTTTAATATCTTTCCATTAAATATGATCCAACAATCCATTTTTAGATGAGAAATGTCAAAACAGAAAATGTGGGGATGAAAGATTTTGAAAGCATGACGTATAAAAAAAAACAACGTATTTTAGAAAAAATCGACACA
Source organism: Abramis brama (assembly GCF_963993115.1). Taxonomy (NCBI): domain Eukaryota; kingdom Metazoa; phylum Chordata; class Actinopteri; order Cypriniformes; family Leuciscidae; genus Abramis; species Abramis brama. Next base: position 29,049,602 of record NC_139976.1, read on the forward strand.
GTGAAAGCATGATATTTAAGTAAAACCCTATCAGTAGTAAGCACTATTTCCTGAGAGTGAGCCACATATTCTGAAACAGAGGAAAAATTAGTTTCTCACTAAACAATCGAGCGAGTTAATGACATCACCTCCTTTAAACTATGTAAAAATCAAAAAACCTAATACTGTTTGGTAATGGGAATCCAATAATGTGAAGCCAATAAAAGCACAGTTAGAACAATTAAGATAGTTTCAACTGCTTCCTGTTTCGTTTTCTAGTGGCGGTCTGAAGGAGAGTGATGTCATAATCAGCATTAACGGGCAGAGGATCACGTCAGCTAGTGACGTCAGCACATCCATCAAGAGAGACGAGAGTCTGAGAGCGGTGGTACGACGCGGCAATGAAGACGTCATCCTCACAATCATTCCAGAGGAGATTGACCCTTGACCTCCCTCGTGCTCGCCCATGAGCTGGTTCTCAGACTTTTACTGAGTGTGTGTCCGGAGCCACACTCTTGCTAGAAATCTTAGTGAACACTTTCAAACCCAACCATTCATCCAATCTGAATATTGCTCTCAGCTTAGACCAGGAAATGTCCATTCTCACTTTTTTCCAATATATGAAGTCATTTTCTGTTTGTTCATCGATATATCATGATAGAATGAGCCTTTTGTGAATAGAGAATTTAGCGCTGGGTAGTTCACTGACAATCCGAAATGTATATAATTTCTCTGTTCCAAAACCTAGTAAACTGCCAGATTTTGTGATGAGCAGGATGATTCCATTCAAGTAAATGTTGACTATAAATAATCTTGTTTTATTCATTACTGAAAAGTATCTACTAAAATAATTCAGTGTAATTAAAAAGAACTGTTTTACCCAATATTTGCATGTGAAATGTATTTTTATGCTTACCCTGATGGCACACACACATTGTGGAGATGTGTTTTTGATGTGCGCATTTTCATCTGGTTTAATCTGCAATACGTCGCTTCCTGTCAGATGTTAAAGGAATAGATCATCCAAAAATTAAAATTCTGTCATCATTTACAAACCCCCTGGTTGATCCAAGGATGTAAAAAAACAACTTGCATCACAATAGGTGTAATTGTGATTGTCAAAACATTTGGTAACTAAATAGAATTTTATTAAGTTTAGTGACAACATGTTATAATGTTTACATGGTACAATGACTGGCAGGCTACTGTTTGTATTATTGCTAAAAACACAATTTTCACGATTTCAAGTCAATTCTTGGGATTTGATTTCAATCTTGATTCAATATGGACTCATTTGGATAAATATTAGGTAGGCTGATAGCCTACATGTTCATTTTTCTCAAAAAATCTCACAATGCTGTAAACACAGAGAGCCCTATCAGCTGACCATTATTAAAGGTTAAAAATAACAAATTAAATTAAATATAATGCGGTTTTCATTATAATAACAATTATTTGATGACACAAGTAAAAATATATTAAATATGTAATATAGTGCACATATTTAGCAAAATCCTCCTCTATAGCTGTTTTTTTTCTAGTCAACTAACGTGCTATGGTCATTAAATGGCTTTCCTGAGGTAAATGTAACATTCTGTGCCATAATAGGGCTTGGGCGTCATGACGTCATTACTTGGCGTGGCCGCCATGTTGATTGCCTCCTTTACTGCTACTCAGACTACTGCGCACTGTTTATAGACGTACTCCCTCTCAGTAGTGTGTCTTAATTTGATTAATTTAAAGTATAACATCTGAATATTAATTTATATAGCTTAAGTCAACATTGAACATTGAAAATAAGGGAAATTTATTTTCTGGAAATTTACTCACCCAAAATACGGGAAAATTTCAACATTCATCTTTCTGTTGCTATCCCCAGGCGGGTAATCCATCGACCGGAAGTTGAAGCCGGCCGCGTGCCGCCATCTTGTAGCAGAACTTCACTTGCGTTAGCATTCCATTGACTCCCATTCATTTTGGCATCACTTTGACGGCGAATAACTTTACATCTGAGGCGTTTAAAGACTCCATTTGTCCATTATTTATTTCTAAAGAAACACGACAATGTATAAAGGGCTCCATTACCTATGTTACATTATGGCCCGTAGAAACAGTTTTTGTAAAAATAGGCTAACGATTGCGTCATAACCACTCGACTCTCTGTAGCACAGTAGAGAAATTACCGTACAGACAGGAGGAGAAGCTTGCAGGCAATCGGGGGATGCCAAGGGAGAAGCCCTTGCGTTACATTTTAAAATAAATACTATACAAAATAATTAATCAGAATACTTACTCCTGCTTACTCACGCCAAAGAACTCTTTGCTCAAGCTCGCCATCTCTGCAAGATTAACGTTGGCAGTTTGCACGCACAGCTACTAGAAGATTTACATCTGTCAGACAGGTTGCTCACGTCATCAAGCTTAGTTTGAGTCGGTGCGTCAGGAACGGAAGTGCTAAAAAATCATAAAAAATGGGCTTCACTTGTCTCAATTGAGTTCCAATGAGATGGCTCTGTCCACTTCTTATACTGTCTATGGCTATCCCTCTGCTGACAGCAAAAATTCGTATTACAAAACTGCTGCATTAACTAAGCGAGTTGTGAAACTAGGTCTAACGTGACTTTGCTTACAGATTGGCGTGAAATCGTGCTCTCACAACAACCACGCTGTTATCTTAAAAAGGCCAACATCACGCTAAGGTTGCCTTCAAGGAAGCAAAACGATACTTTGAAAACATCTGTTTCGCTGGAAGGGCAAGGGGGTAGCAACAAGACAAGTACAACATGAGAGTATTAAAATACGGGATATTTTACAAGAAAATACTAAAACGGGAAGACAGCGGGAAAAGAGCTCAAATACGTGAGAAAGCCAGAAAAAACGGGAGGGTTGAAAACTGCGGCAGCAAGTCGTCGTCGGTGCTCCACTCTTTGTTGGGAATTTCATATGGATCCAAACCATTAATAGTGCCGATTTTGTCCACATACCGGTCCCTGGTTTCCCTATTTAACGTATCCCGGTAAATTCCACATCCTTTTCGGGATTTTAACATCTTTTTTCTTTATTTTCTTTCTCCCAACTCTGCTTCTTCTCCTCGTTCGACTTGCTGTATGTTTACATTCGTGAGGCCATCAACATGGCCGCCACGTCCCAGAATGCAACGCGGCACCCAAGCCCTATTGGTTTTATTGACCTCTTTCCGTGGTTGAAAAACACTGATTGATCGATATTATGTATGAGGCATATACCTTTCGGTAAGGATTACTGTATCTTTAAATAAAAAGTAACAGATGATCGGTTTACTTGATCTGAGGCGCTACAGCGATCTGTCACGTCACATTTACAAGCGCCAAAACGGTATTTATTGTCTGAATTTCGTAATAAAATGGAGAACCTGAGCTGAGAATTTTTTTCATATCAAAAGTAACCTGTGAGTCTGTCGGTGTCAGTGTCCTCTTTGCTCCGTGATTTTTCTCTGCGTGAGAAAATGGATGTGTGGTGTGAGAGAGTGTGAAAAGTGTCAATTGCGTGAGTCTCATGGTGAGTGAGTGACAGTTGGCAGCCCTTAAGTCCATGAAAAAACAAGAATTGTCCAAACGGGTTTAGATTGTATGGACACAGATGTTTTCCAGATGTGTGTGCTATCTGGGTAGAGTATTATGATGTTAGCTTAGCAATATGCTAACAGCTAACTACTGTAATCGGTTGTGTCTCCCATGAGGCGCACGTATTTGTATTGCGTGCAGTACAACTGCCTAAGCGTGTTCCAAATCGGTCACATATGAGGTGACATGGCAGTTACTGTCTTAGTAAGCAGCTGCCTATAGACCTTATGTAGCTCCGCCCCTTTGCAGCGCTGCGCTCGTTGTCTTTTGACTTCCGGTCTGTATTTTCACAGCGATTTTGCGTGTTTATTAATGAACGTCTCGTTTTAAAATCTTCCCGGTCGACTGACATTTGTTTAGTCATCTGCTTTAAACATTGCAGTCCTCATGATAACTTTCGTTAACTTTACATTAAGTAAATCCACTTCAAAAGCTAATTACTCCTGGAAAGCAATGCCATAGAAATATACAGAGCGACCGCAGAACGGAAGTTAAAAGATAATATTCTAAAGATGGCGGCGCCCTCGTTTCTCTGGCGCATAAGGTCTAAGTAACTTAATGCCTTTATAGAAGAGGGAGCTCACTATAGGTTTTGGAACAGACTGTGTATTTCGTACTTATGTATACATCAGCAAGGCATCATGAAATGTTGTTGTATGTATTCAGCTTTCTTCATGTATCTCAGACTTGACAATATTTGAGAAAGAATTGTGGGCATACCTTCTCTTCTTTAAATGTTTGTGTGTCTGTTTGTCAGACGGCAATTTCAGAAACGAAATTAAAGAAGGTTAACGTTTTTAAATCGTTTTAGCATCGCAGTGTTTCACTTCACAATCATCAACAACTGATGTATTTTAAGGTTGATGTGGAGAGATGCAATACTAGATTGAACTGGCCCCTTGGCAAGAAATAATCTAGCAGGGAATATGGAGGCAGCGAGTGCCCAGATTCGCTCTATTAAACATTCTCAATAGTTTAATCGAGATTTTAATAGAGGTCCTGCTGTGTCGATCTGGTTCTATTGAGGTCCTATCCATTCTCATAAAACTCTGTGAATTTGATTATTATTGCCCTTTAAGAAATTTTACTCAAATTCACGCCAAATCGCTGAGCTCATCGCGTACATGTGGGTCCCATCTATCACAAATAACCTCAGAACTCACTTAACATGATTTTTGCCCAGCAAGTCATCTTCCTGGATCAATGAATCAATCAGGTTTTGTTTTTACGGTTAGGTTTAGGGCTGGAAACAGGAGCTTATTCAACATATTCACTGTCATTTTCTTTTGATTTTTGGGGTTATGGTATTGGGACTGGCGCTATAAACTTAAGAGGGAGCTGAGGAAGTCTTTGGAATACAAATAAATAAAAATGTCATGATAAATTTCTGGCCAATTTTCACAATTTTTTTATCTAGTTTCTGGAACTTGTATTATTACCTAACCCAGGGTAACTTGTACCAACATACAAACTACAGTAGTAACTTATTTGGCCTGTAATGATTTGATTCATCCAAAAAAGAAATAAATAAATGTACAGATATATATTTTTAACATATATACACACACGTTCATCAATCCTGCATTTATTTGATCAAAAATACAGAAAAAAACAGTAATATTGTAAAATTGTTTAAAATTATGGTTTTATTTTACTATATTTTAAAATATAATTTATCATTTTTATCAGCCTTTACTCCCGTCTTCAGTGATCCTTCAGAAATCATTCTAAAATGCCCAATTTATTAATGTTGGAAACAGTTGTGCTGCTTAATTATAAATTTTTTTTAATAACCTGTGATACTTTTCCAGGATTATTTGATGAATAAAAAAAAAAAAAAAAAAAAAAAAGAAAGAACAGCATTTATTTAAAATGGAAATCTTTTGTAGCAATATATATAAAAAAAATATTTTTTGAAAGACAATTATATTTTTATTCTGCAAGGATGTTAAATTTATAAAGTGATGCAAAGATTTATATTTTGAATAAATGCTGTACTTTCTAACTTTTTGTTCATCAATTAATCCTGAAAAAAAATTATCACAGGTTCCAAAAATATAATAAGCAGCACAACTGTATTGACGGTTGTTACAACCCCTTGGCTCAAGGAGCAGCAACATGAATGGAGAGTCCATACAACATAATCAAATTTGTACAAATGTATAATGTATATTTTAATTAGAAAACAGACATAACTACATTAAAGTAAAAGATTTCTAAAGATACAGAAACAACAACATCAAGCCTTAGACTGGAGAGTGTGAGAAAGTCAACATGTCCACCAAGCAGCGAGACCAGCAAAGACCAATGCCCGGTTGCATAAAGCACCTTAAGTTTTTCCCTTAAGTATGATACTTAAGGGGCGATTTCCCCTTACCTAAGAGAATAACTTAAGGGTGTTGCATATAATCTCTTAAACGGTTCTCTTAGGTAAGGGAAACATTTAAGTGTTTCACGACAGCGATCCTGGATTCACGTTATAAAAGTCTGTTGTTGCCATAGATACGCAAAACACTAACATGCCGCGTCGCGTCTAGGACAACTCGAGGTATCGCACACCAGACGCGCACTTTCTCAGTTTATGGACAGCAATATTGTTATGTTTAAGGACATAATGGAATTAAGATAATGTATGTACGTTATGTTATGACTGTACTGTACAATTAAATATAATCGTTGCTAAGTCTGCAGTCACTTTACCTCAGAGTGTCCGTTAACTGAATGAATTGAGAATATCACCTGAAGATCCGATACACACTAATTGTACATTTATTGAATGGTAGCCGATTTATGCACGTGGAAAACATATCCCACTACCGTCTGAAAACTCCCAGTTGCAAAAAAACGCAGTGCCATAAGCAGTTGTAACACCGCAGTTAAAGAGTGGTTGCGATGTGTGACATGGTCAAGGTATGCGATGTGTGACGATGTCAAATATTGCGCGTCGATCAAATCGGTATTCTTGCAACAATTTTTCATTGCTAAGATGGTCCAAAGGGTTCTCTCTATCCCTAAAAATTCTTCTTGGCACATAATGATCTTCAGCTGGTTCCATAAATTCAGCCATGTCGTCTTATTTTTGTCCGCGTTACTCTTAAGGTTACGATTTCCAAACCTTAAATTATACTTAGGGAAATGACCGTTAAGGGGTTTTATGCAACACTTAATGCTTTTTAAGGGATTACTTAAGTGAAAAAACAGCATTTAAGGGAAATTCTAAGTGTTTATGACGTTTTACTTAAAGAAACCCTTAAGTAACACTTAAGGGTTTTTTTCTGCAACACCCTTAGGTTTAAGGGAAACATAAGGGCGAACTTAAGGGCAAATTACGCTTAAGGTGCTTTATGCAACCGGGCCCAAGCCCCAATCTTTTCACCTCCGAGGGTGAGAAAGCCAGCGTCTTATAAGAAGCATGGTTAATCACCGTCAATTTTCCACACCTGCGTAGAAGCATTTAACCTGAAGACACAAAAAGTGTTACCCAGAGACACCTGCTGGACAAAACAAAGCACCACAGCCCCTTGGATCGTCACAAACATTGATAATAACTAAGTATCAAATCAGCATATTAGAATGATTTCTGAAGGATCATGTGACACTGAAGACTGTAATAGCTGATGAAAATTCAGTTTGCATCACATAAATAAATTATAGTTAATAGCTTTATTGTGTGTGTGTTTTATTGTTCCATGACCTACAAACGATGTAGATTCCAAGTGGATAAACGTTCCACTTAGCCATGCTTTGCCTTAAACTCTTTGAGTTTTACGTGTTAAAAACATATTGAATCTGGAAAACAACAACAAAAACAATCCAGTAATATGATATATGGGATCAGTTGTGATATGCTGCCCTCATTAGTTGATTTACTGGAGGCACAATGTGATCTGTTCAGAGGCAGGAATACTACACCATTCTAGGCATTATGTAAAATGTACAAAAGTCTTACTCAATGTCATGATAATCAGCAAATTATTACATTGTACTACTCAATATGTCATTTGGCACACAAGTTACACAAGCAGTGTCTAATTCACAGCATATGTGGTCAAATAAGGGATGTTTTTCGTTTGCACTTGGTAGGATGACTTCAGGCTCTGGACTCGAGTAGCAGGGCGGGTTTGTGTTCATTTCCTCTTTATCGACGCTTTAGTTGATCTTGGTAGGACACTGACAGCTGGGGTCGATCTCAGGGCAGAGATCAAATAAAATGTCCAATATGAGATGCAGACAGAATTAGGTCATTTATTTAAAACTCCAAGTCATATTTTACTGGCATTCTGAAATGTCATTTGCTGTGCATTTGTATGGGGACTAATACTGCCAAATGTGCGACTGTTACATAATCCCCCCAAAAAATATTACATCAAACATCCTCAAAACATTACAGTCTCTCTTTTAAAGACATGGAATACATGTCTGATTCATATTTCAAAGACAGTTAAACACATTTTCTCTCTCAATTCTGTAATGTAAATAAAACACAAACAAATGAAAAAACCTAATACAACAATGAAAATCATTCTGTCCAAACACAATCATAATTTATTGTTAATTAAAATCAGCATAAATGATATCGAAAAACAGCAAATGCTTCGATGGTGTGTTCTGCCATGAATGAAGAGTTCAGATGCAAAACCCTCTAAATCTGTCAGATTTCTTTTCTTGAGCATTTTTTATCAGGCTCCTATCTTCACGTTCAGCAGTTTCATTTTAAAGGTAATGATAAGGTTATTAGTGAGTGAATAAAATAACTTTTTTCAAAAATGTCACTTTAGACAATTCATTGGTTTTAACAAATTCGATTTTCTTTTGCGTCAAAACCAGCTAAATCTACTTGTGCTTTTTTCGCAAAAACCTCTAAATCCACCTCTTTGGGACAAGACAGTAAATAGTTGAAAAAGCACAGTCATTTCAAAACTAAATAGTTGAGAAAGCACAATCATTTCAAAACTAAACAGTAGACAAACCTCTTGACACGGGGGTTGAATGAGATCTGCGATTATTTGCAAATCCCACCCTATTTCTCTGCAGTCACCCTTCTGCCCTGTCTGAATAAAGGCAAAAGCCCCAAAAATATTAAAGAAAAAAAGAAAGAAAGATTCACACAGTATAACCACAATTATCCGATTTCTGCTTCAAACTTCATAAAAGTTTTAATTTGTGACTTTTAACTTTTGTTGGTCAGAGCTTATTTTTTTGCAATAATCCAAAAGCCAATGGAAAATCCAATTGGGTTTTTATCAACTTCAGGGTTGGCCTACAAAAATGTCATGGTTGCAGCATTCTATTTGATTGGAGAGAATAACCAATCCACTACAATAACCAACCAACCAATTTATGACATGCATTTAGAAAATAGATCGGGTGAATTTCCATTTCATGCCAGCTTTAAAGCTGTTTACTCGATTTCAGTCCATGAGCGCTTGCATGAAGTGTGGCAGCAACACGACTTTGTTGATTCAGTTGGGCCGGTTTAACTCTGGTCCTAGGGGATGCTGGCGTGGGTGTTTGCACAAAAACAGCCGCTGTTCATCAGCGGTACCACCTCCACTGCTGACCCATTTCTCCGTGGTTACAAAACCCCTTCTGAAGTGGATGTCTCACTCAGTCATAAGAAAACAACAGCTCACTGTTAGAACAATTCTGCCCATTGAACATCACTGTGGTTTAGAGAGGAGACACCCATGTCAATCTGGATAGAGTCTCACATGACAAGGCAAGGACCAACATGGTCACAGTGGAAAGTTACTCCAAGAGGTCAGAACTGCTAATTTGGAGTTCTTTTGGTTAATTTTCATTTCATGTGGCGTTTCCTTTAGTGTGGAGTTTGTTCGTTCAGCTGTGTTTTCTTTGCTGTTCCCAAGCACCACAACTCTCCTTCACGGTAGATGGGTGACTGCCAAGAACAGCACAAGTTCATGTTCATAGGATGCATGAGAGGGTTGTGGAGAAGGTAGACATGGTTGTCCGCAATGCAGGATATGAGACAACTAAAAGTTCATGTACCACTGAGAAGTAAGACTAGGTGAATGAGAATTTTCCATTCAAGGAAAGCTCTGGGTTCAAAAGTTTGTGCGACTTGCTCCCAATTACTGCAAAAAAAGTTTGATTCATCACTCAATATGCAAAACTAGTTTATAGTAACACATTCATACTAGAAGTCTAGGGGGGCAAGTGTGCTGAATGGTTTTAATGCAGAAATGTGAAAAGGGCTTTGTCTTATTCAGTTTTGTATTATGTTACCTTTACGTTTTGGTGCTGTTTGTGTCTGAGTGAGAAATGAATGTAATTTGAAAGATGCAGTCATTGAATGCATTTTGTGCCAAAGCAATGATAAATACTCCACAGTTTAGCCCAGACTGTTTTGAAAAAAAAAGAAAAAAAAAAACCTAATAATGAACCCAGCATGTTCTTTTAAGCATTGCCAATAATATGGCATGAAAGTGTTATTTGATAAGAAAAAAAGTTCATCAGTTCATCAGATATATAACAGTGCAACATTATTCTTTAGTATAAAAGGCATTTTAATGTTGTTCTTTTTTTGTCCTTAGTTCTCTAGTATGAACATTATAAACATATCAACATAATTTACACAAAGGCAATTTACAGTGAAAAATACTTGACAATGTCAGTGCAACCATTGTTTGTAAATAAACTGTTAACATTTTTCCCAAATGAAAATATGCAGCTCGTGGTATAATAGTCAGAATATCGGAAAAAAGTTATTGTAGCAGCGCGAGTATAGTATCTTTTGGATAAAATAATTTATACACAGTATCAACAGTGTTAAGAACAGTTCCTCAAGTATTTGTGATTTGTGAAAATCACCTGATACAGTTTGTGGACTCAAGTTAGTGAACCGACTCGACAAGTTGTTAATTACTGCGCAAACCAATCAGTACAGTCTCTTCCGAGGGACTCTTGAAGACCAGTGATTGCTGTTTAAACTAGAAAACATTTCCATGCAAAGCAGTAGAGACTGCTGGCAAAAGAAAAATGTTAAACCATTTTTGTTATAAAGGGATAGTTGACATGAATTCTGCTTAAATATCCCTTTATAGAATATTATGGGTGTCATTGAAGCAAAGGCTCAAGGCGAAGTTCAGGTTATCTTGTGTTGTTTACTGGTGTTGTTTATGAGCGAGCGCCTGCTGAAGCGTGACCTCCAGTCTCTGCTGAAGAGCGTCTAGACGCAGGTCCAGATGTTCCTTTAATCTTCTCTCCATCTCATCCATTCTCTTCTCTACAACTGTCTCCAGAATCTTCTCAAAGCCTCCACAGCACATATGACCCTCCCTGTAATACAAGAAAAAGAAGAACACATATACGGTGAGTGGACAAACTAAAGGAAACATTAAATACATCAGAATGAAGTGTCCCTATTATGCTTTTTCAGATATTCAGATATTTCAGATATGTGTAATGTAGCTGTTCGTGAATGTAAAATGTCTTAAAAGTTTAAAGATCAAAGTGCAAGATAAATAAAGTTCTGAACTGCCAAAACGAGTCGTCAGTAATTCCAGTCTTACTTCTTTTGAACAGCTGGGCCCAGGTTACAATTTGAAGTAATCTTGCTGATTAGCAAAGCAAGCATGTCATCCTCATCACATAATTATGATGTAGCATACACACACACACACACACAAAACTGCCTTAATTCTTCATGGCATAAACTCCAAAATGTGCTGGAAAAATTCCTCAGAGATTTTGGTCCATATTGAAATGACAGCAACATATAGTTGCTGCAGATTTGTTGGCATCCATGATCCACCACATCCCAAAGGTTCTCAAGTGGATTGAGATCTGGTGACTGTAGACAGGTAGATATTTGAGTAGTGAACTCATTATGTTCAAGAAACCAGTTTGAGATGATTTGAGCTTTGTGACATGGCGGATTGTCCTGCTGGAAGTAGCCATCAGAAGAGTAGTACAATGTGGCCATAAAGGGATGGACATGTTCGGCAAACAATACTCAGGTAGGCTGTGGTGTTTAAAAGTTGCTCAATTGGTACTTAGGGGTCCAAAGTTTGCCAAGAAAATATCCTCCACATTATTACACCACCAGCAGCCTGACCCGTTGATACAAGGCAATCTATGTTGTATCTTCCAATCTATTGTCCAATTTTGGTGAGCCCGTGTGAATTGTAGCCTCAACTACTGCTTTATCCTACTCATAAAAGTAATAAAATGTGGGTTACACTTTATTTTAAGGTGTCATTGTTACAGTGTAATTATATATTTAAGTACTGAGGGTAGGATTAGGATTTGGTTGAGGGTTAGTTGCATGTAATTATGCATCATTTAATGTTATTACTATGGTAAGTACATGTAACATATGTAACAAGGACACTGTAAAATAAAGTGTTACCAAAATGTGTTTATCGGTGCTATTATTCATATTAGTACTCACACTGTTATCACGATGAGCTGGTTACCACAACCAAACATTTGAGTGGCTTCAAAAACTGTGGTAGTTTTATTGAAAACCACACATGACTCACACTTACCGTTCTCCATTCTTCTTTCTCTCTGGAGATGTGGCTTCCTCCAGTCGGAGCTGCGTGACCTGACCGCATACGCTCTGCAGCATTGGAAGCAGGTCTGGGTTTATCGTGCCGGTTTCAGAGCTCAGGAGGGCAGACATGGCACCGGGCATCTGGTTGCTGGTGGACAGAAGCTGCTCGAGGCCAGACGGTGGATTTGGGCCTGACTCCGCCCCTGTGGCATCAGAAGCCCCACCTCCTCTTGACAAACAGCCCAAAGCTCCACCTCCCATGAGCAGAGGGATGAAACCATTCAGCATGTCTGACTTATTCTGCACACAGACAAAGAGTGATTGTTCAGTTGTGATGAAGCCGTGTACTGGCTTTTTGTTTGTTTTTTTCAAATAAACTATTCTCCAAAAAACTAATTTTGAGAATTAACAAGTTTAAAAAAGGAGGTGACAAAATATGCATTATGCTGATAAAATTCCAAAACTAAAAATACCAAATATACAGAAGAGTATATGACAGGAAATTTGTGAAATATAATCAATTTTACATATCAAATTAAAAACAATACTTTTACTATTCTCTTATGCTCACCAAAGCTGCATTTATTTGATGAAAATACAGATATATAAAATATAAATAACAGTAATATTGTGAAATATTACAATTTAAAATAAATGTTTTCTATTTAAATAAGTTTTAACATTTTTGTGGAAACTGATACACTAGGTATTAGTAAGTAAGATAAAAAAATAGAAATTAATACTTTTATTCAGTAAGGACATTCAATTGATCAAAAGAGACACTAAAGACATTTTTACAAAAGATTTATATTTCGAAAAAATAGTTATTTATCAAAGAATCCTGAATAAAATGATCACAGTTTCCACAAAATTATTATTAAGTTGCAAAGACTATTGAGCAGCAAATCAGCATATTAGAATGATTTCTGAAGGATCATGTGACACTGAAGACTGAGTAATGATGCTGAAAATTCAGCTTTGATCACAGAAATAAATGACATTTTCACAATATATTTAAATAGAAAACAGTTATTTTAAATTGTAATATTTTACAGGAATATAGAAAGTAAACAAAATAAAGCCAAGATCATAACCACATACAATACAGCCCTCTAAACACCAAATAGCTGAAGCTTTTTTTATAAGAAGAAGTGGGCAAAAAATTTCGATTTAATGATGTCAGACACAGACAGACTGTTACAAGAAACGCCTACAAGAAATGATTTATGCCAAAGGGAATTTTTTGAACAGCAGAATATACTGTACAAAAATGGGAGAGGGAACGGGACTTGCCCATGCAAACCTCACCACCACAATGCTTGGGTACTGCTGATATGGTTTGCCAAGTTGTTATGGGTGATTTTTAGTGCATTTCTATGAAGTCTCTAAGTGCTAGGACTGGCTGCTTACAGACACAAGATGTCTTATGCAAACCAATGTTTTATACAACCCATATAAAAACAACAACCATTTGAATCTATTAACTCATTTAACAGGTGGGATAGGCTTGGTCCAGCTATCATTATTATTGATCTATGATACATTTATAACTAACAGAAGTGAGATTCATTAGCATAGTATGTAATATATCAACCATGATAAAAGGACCAGAGGTGTGGTGAATATGCTGTAATAAGAGGCTGGATCCAGACCTTTTGCTGGCACTGCACCAGCTCCATGAGGTTCTGTGCTCCTGGTGAAAGGGTGGTGCCCATCTCCTCCATCATAGTCTGCACACGCTGAAGGTCGATGCCTGGGTCTACACTCGGGCCACCTTGCCTGTCCTTGAGCGTCTCCAGTCCCACACCCACGTGGGTGATAGCCACAGAAGAGCGGCCACCAAGAGAGAGCAGCTGTACGGAGACGGCACACGTGATGCTGAGACAACAGACATCAGTTTGTGTGTCTGTGATGTTATTTCCAGCTTTCCTTACCTTCACCTCACAGGAAGCAGCAGGGCTTTCCAGCACCAGATGATTCCTATAGAAATGCCTCTCATCTTCAGAACTGACAGAGAACAGAACAATCAGTCTTTTAAAATATTCTCGAACACTTTAGGTATAATATGGTATTCATAATGTACATTTGAATGCATTATATGTTTTTTCATAAATAATTGTAACCAAAGTTAAAATACATTTTACTATTTTCAGATTCCTTGCTACATCTGAAATTGGTTGTTTGTCATGTGTTTTAATGAATTATACTTTCTAAAGGTGTGTTCAATAAATAGATACGTATTATAATGTATTATAACTGTGGTTACAATGATTCATGAGATCATAAAATGCATTATAAGGTAAAGAATACTTTTATAATGAATTATACATACAGGCTTTAAGTAAAGTGTACCAAATATTCTATAATAAATATGACTACTTCACTAATTCCACAATATACTGAGCTGAATCTGTAAAGTTCAAAATGAGGTACAGCACAAAAATGTTGTCTCTTTTTATCTGTATTTATTCAAAATATTGTTCATTTTAAATTATTATTACAATTATTATTAATAATAAAAATAATAGTATTGACATTGGCATATTGCCTTTCCAACGCTAATTCATTCACAAACTAATTAAATATGCATATTACATAAAAAGTAATATCGATCTCATAAAATATCAAAATGTTTATTTATTTGTTTGATTGGCATCAGCAAACATTCGAATAAGATTGAAAACATTTGTTTTTGGTTGAATATGTTCTACAACTCAGTTATGTTATTTGTTATACGTTATATTTGTAATGTCATTCAAGTTTGTCAAAAGGTCATTCAACAATCTTTAATAATAAATTTTATTGTTGGTTACACTTTATTTTAAGGTGACGTTGTTACAATGTAATTACACAAACAAGTAATGAGTCATTAATTAACTACATGCATGATAGGGGTTAGAGTTAGGCTTAGTGTTAGTTGCTTGTAATTATACATAATTTACTATTATTACTATAGTAAGTACATGTAACTTTAAACTACTGTATGTCACCATAAAATAAAGTGTTAACGGGACTTTCAAAACCCTTGTTACAATTATCAACAATATCATATTGGCAACAAATTGTTAATGAAATTAGGGATCTGTATATTATGACACATTAGATATTTATTAATATATATATATATATATATATATATATATATATATATATATATATATATATATATATATATATATATATATATATATACATACACATTTAGTATATTAGCAAAAGGTCACAAAAACAGCATCTGGGAGACGTTAGACTGTGCCAATGTACAGGTGAAGATTGAAATACAATTAAAAAAATATTTAATTTATTAATTATTATTTGGGTTTTTCTTCTAAAAAGTTAAAGTACTGTAAAGTAAAGCACTGTAGAATGGAAAATTGTTAAATGCACACTATGGATCTCATTCATGAAACACGAGCAGAACGAATTTTTGTGTAAATCGTGTGTAAAGTGGTTCTGGCGTAAATTTTCGGACTCATTAAATGTTCGTATTTTCCAACTGCTAGCTGGTACGAAAGAAATCTACACCTGCTCCCAGCCACGCGTAAATAGTGCGTTTAACATCCGAACGTTTTGCTCATTAATAAGGCTGCATTTTAATTCACCTTAATCGGGTACATATTTACACAGCATTTTGAAAAAATATTAATTACATATGGTTTTTCTTTTTACTTTTATTATGAGAGCCAGTAATAGCATCTGCAAACGGAACACAAGTCCGCAAGTCACAAGTGTTGCAGTCAAGCTTCATGTCGAACCATTTTCTTTTCACTTCTGGGACTGTTCGATTAACAGATGAAACTCCATTAACTGCATCTGTAATATGCTGCCAAGCTTCCTTTTTTTAGGACCTGATACTCCACTATGTAGGCTACGCTTGAAAATAAAATGTGGCGTTTTGAATGAACTTCTGATAATAAAACTTCAATTTCTGCATCTGAGAAATTTCTCTTTTTCATTCGCTTTTGAGAAGACATGTTGAAATCCTTCGTTTGGTGTCATAATATGATGCCCATATATAGTTGTCAGTCGGATTTAATGGGCGGGATTTATGGTAAATGAGAATGAGCATGCACGCGCGTCCCATTTACGACTGATTGGAATTCATTAACACACACACACACACATTTCACTATCACATCTGACGTTTACGAAGTATTTGTGAATCAGGAGAAGAGTTTTCGGGAATGTCTCTTTACGCGCAAATCACTCACATATTTACTTCTATATTTACGAATGTTTCATGAATGAGACCCTATGTAACTTTATTTTGTTCAAAATTAAATTGTTTTTACCCTGATTCACTACGGTAAGCCTACTAATACTATAAGTGTTTATATGTTAGCCTGTGACTGTCTCGTCATATCCATAAATATGGATATATATATATATATATATATATATATATATATATATATATTATTAGATATTAATATATATACCTGATATTAGGCGGTATATATATATATATATGATATTAGACTACATAGCCTATAATAAATTTCAAACCTGAAACAAACATATTTTTGTTCAAAAATCAACAGTCTGTCATTAGTCTTTAGTCTGCCACAAAAACAACAACATTAAAATCATGAACTCAAATGTCATTGTGAAAAAAATAATAATAATTACAATGCGTAAATCAGACCTTTCAGGCTATAGCCTACCGCTAATAAGCCTTATGCCAAAATTATTATTACAACTAAATTGTCATCATTAAATAAGAAAACTAAATAATTGTGTAGATAATTTGCTTTGTACAACCCGACATCAGACATTAGGCTGAAGTGTTTTGTTCCACACAGTGGAATCAAATCACTCCTTTACGACTGGCTGCCTGCACATTCACTGTCCTCGCGGCCGCTGCAACTTGTGCTCGCTTATCAATGTCTAAATTCGCGCCTATATCTTTGTAGAACTTCAAAAAAAGAAACAAAAAAGATGCTGCAGCCAATGAGGAGCCGGCGGGGGCTGGCTGCAGGACGACTCAACCTCCACGGACAGTTTTTAATGTTTTATCAGACAATAACTACTCAAGATTTTGCTTTAGTATAATTTTCGGGACAATTAGGGCCGGATTCGGGATTCGGGACAACAGCTTAGATTTCGGGACTGTCCCGAATTTTTCGGGACATCTGGTCACCCTACGTGTATGGTGTGGGAGTGGCATAGGTTAGTTGTCACAGTGAGCGAGAAAGGTTGACATGGAGCAGCTACCTCTCAAACCTCCGGGGAAACACCCGTTTAAAAAAAAAAAGAGCAGAGGAGAGTCTGCTGCCAAAAAGAGAACGTGACAGAGCTCGTTATAAAACGAGAATCAACATTGGCTTGGCTTTTCAGAGATAGCGAGAAGCGAGGATCTGAAAGTGACATGGAGATGGGTTTAAAGATGGCACCTTTTTAATCCAACCAAGATATTTTTTCGCCTGTAGTACCTCTCTTAAAACGAGTATAATTTTTTTATTTAAAAAAAAAAAAAAATACCCATCATTGTGTGATGTTTGTACTTCCTCTCCGCGGCAGGTGCCACAGTATTCTCCAGACAGTGAGTACACTTCAATAGTGCGGGCTTCACTGACAAGCTGAAGACTGCTGATCACAGCTGAAGAGCTGAGTGAACACAGAAGTGTGACGACACATGGCGAGCCCTCCTCAGCTCTCTCCAGACAGACACCTTTACACCTGGGGGAAAATGAATGTGCAAATATATGAATAGCAAGTCACCTGATATTTTATAATCAGATTTTTTGCATTTAAATGCATTTATAAAAATAAATAAAGATTATTTTATTGTGAAATCAATATCTTATTAATATTAAGTAATATTAAGTATTATTAATCTTTAAGTTAATGTCTTGTGGGATTTGAAAGTACAACCATTCAGTTAATTTGGTTAAATTAAATGTTAGCAATAAAAAAGCATACATAATTAATTGAAAATATAAAACATACAATTTAACACTAAAAGTTAAAAAATAAAAAAATTATTTAGGGCCCTACGAAATGTTTTAGGCTATCTCAAAGGATACATCACTGATGATGTGTCTGAGTTGCACCAGAGGTGTATTTCAAGAACTATACCATCTGGCTAAGCCAGTGACTTCCGGGAACAGTCTGGATGACAACCATGAAGAGTATGGAGACTGCTGGAGAGACAGCTGGCAACTGGGAAGACAGTAACCGGGGCAGCGAGGGCCAGCAACCCAAACTGCAGCTTCCGTGAGGATGCACCCATAAACAAGCTACGAAAACCCCTAATGAACCATACCCCCAGGGGTGCCCGAGAGGGGGGGGGGAGAATGAGCACTCCAACAGGACGGATATACAGGCAACGACCAATGCTAATGGAGAAACGACAATGAGTGTAGTTTGCATATGTGGCAAAGTCTGCAAGAACCGGCATGGCCTGAAGATCCACCAGGCAAAAATGAAATGTTTGACGGGGAAGCAGGTGGTGCAACGCACAGGTCCAGTACCTGGTGAGACGCAGGAGGAGCCTGGCCCGGAATCACCCCACAGTGCCCAGAACCTCCACGCCCCACAAGCTCCACCCCATGTGAGACATTCCGAACATCGCCGGGTCAAGTGGCCTGCTGCCAACAAGGAGAGAGTGGCTCCAGTTTGATGAAGATCTGGACCAAGTCCTTGAAGCTACCGCGAGGGGGGATGCAGACCAGAAGCTGCGGGCACTGTCTACAATGATAATCAGCATCGGAGCTGAAAGGTTCGGCATTAAGGAACGACAGCTGACCAGAGGGGTGGCAGAGCCAAACAGACGGGAAGTGAAGATCAGCCAGCTAAGGAGTGAGCTTAGACTGCTCGGACGGCAGTTTAGGAAGGCAAGGGAGGAGGAAAAGGCTGGTCTGTCAGAAGTCCGCCATACCCTGAGGAAAAGACTAACCACCCTCCGGCGAGCTGAGTGGCATAGGAGGAGGGGCAAGGAGAGAGCCAGGAAACGTGTCGCCTTCATTTCTAACCCGTTTGGATTTACGAAGAAGATCCTCGGGCAGAAAAGAAGTGGCCATGAAGAAGATGTTAACAAACATCTCAGCACCACGTACAGTGACAGCGCAAGAGACAAAGATCTTGGGCCATGCAAAATGTTGATAACCCCGCCGGAACCCACCGTGGCATTTAACACCAGGGAGCCAGCTTTGAAGGAAGTTGAAGAAGTCGTCAAAGCTGCTAGAACCAGCTCAGCACCAGGCCCGAGTGGAGTGCCGTACGTCGTCTATAAGAGGTGCCCCAGACTCTTGAAGAGGTTATGGAAACTAATCAAGGTCATCTGGAGGAGGGGGAAGGTGGCGCAGCAGTGGAGACATGCAGAGGGCGTCTGGATCCCGAAGGAGGAGAGCTCAAGTACCATCGAGCAGTTCAGAGTCATCTCGCTCCTCAGTGTCGAGGGAAAGATTTTCTTTAGTATTCTTGCCCGACGGAGTTCCTTCTGAGGAACACGTACATCGACACCTCTGTGCAAAAGGGCGGAGTCCCAAAGATGCCAGGATGCGCCGAGCACACAGGAGTTGTCACCCAGCTGTTACGTAAGGCACGTGAAGGCAAAGGGGATCTGGCAGTCCTCTGGCTCGATCTCGCCAATGCCTACGGGTCAATCCCACATAGGCTGGTAAAAACCTCACTTGACCGACATCACGTTCCAGACAAGGTCAAGAACCTCATACTGGATTATTACAATTCCTTCAGTTTGAGAGTCACCTCTGGAGCGATCGGCTTGAGAAGGGCATTATCACATCATTATGCACTATTTCCGTGATATTGTTTGCCTTGGCAATGAATATGATGGTTAAGTCAGCAGAGGTGGAGTGCAGAGGCCCACTCACCAAGTCAGGTATATACGGCAGCCCCCCATCAGAGCATTTATAGACGATTTGACGGTGACAACAACATCGGTTCCGAGGTGCAGATGGATCCTCCAAGGGCTCGAGCGTCTCATCAACTGGGCCCGGATGGAATTTAAGCCAGCCAAGTCCAGGTCCCTGGTGGTGAAGAAAGGGAAGGTTACAGACCAGTTCTGCTTCTCACTAGGAGACATCCAGATACCATCTGTCGGAGAAAAGCCAGTCAAGAGTCTGGGCAAGATCTACGACTGCACCCTGAAGGACACCGCATCACTCCAGACAACCACCAACCAGTTGGGAATCTGGTTGACGGCTGTGGACAAGTCAGGTCTGTCAGGTAAATATAAAGCCTGGATTTACCAGCACGGCATCCTGCCCCGACTCCTCTGGCCACTGGCCTATGACGTGCCAATAACCACCGTTGAATGCTTTGAGAGGAAAGTGAGCTGTTCCCTGCGGAAGTGGTTAGGCCTACCACAAAGCCTCAGCGATATCGCCTTGTACGGGACGAAGAACAAACTAAAACTGCCCTTCAGCAGTCTGAAGGAAGAGTTTATGGTGACCCGATCAAGAGAGGTGCTACTGTACAGAGACTCAAGTGACATCAAGGTCTCTTCGGCAGGCATAGAGGTCAGAACCGGCAGGAAGAGGCCCAAGAGGCAGTGGACCAGGCTGAGTCACGGCTGCAACACAGTGAGCTAGTGGCGGCAGTGGCATCTGGACGGGCAGGACACGGGAGCAATCCAAGACCTTGCTTTAACAAGGCCGAGGGAAAGGAAAGGCGACAGCTGATCCAAGATGAGGTCCGAGCTGGGGTGGAAGAAGCCCGCTGCAGTAGGATAGTAGGGATGCGGCAGCAGGGGGCATGGACCCGATGGGAGCAGGTGGCAGACCGAAAGATATCGTGGACAGAATTGTGGAAGTCTGAGCCACACCGGATAAAATTCCTGGTTCAGTCTGTCTATGATGTCCTCCCCAGTCCATCCAATCTTTTCCGCTGGGGCCTGGCAGATACACCACTGTGCCCACTCTGCCAGAGAGGAGGTTCATTGGAGCACATCTTGAGCAGCTGCCCAAAAGCACTGGGAGATGGGCGCTACCGTTGGCGCCACGACCAAGTGCTGAGGGTCATTGCTGAGGTCATCAGTACTGGGATCGCCTGCAGTAAACACCAGCAACCAGCAAGACAGAACATCGCCTTTGTTAAAGCCGGGGAGAAGCCACATCAGCGCTTGAAGGAATCAGGGGGGCTGCTCGCAACAGCAAAGGACTGGCAGCTGAAGGTCGACCTAGGGAGACAGCTCAAATTCCCAGGAAACATCGCGGTGACCATGCTCAGGCCAGACATTGTCCTGGTGTCAGAAAAAACAAGGCAAGTGGTCCTGCTGGAGTTGACTGTTCCCTGGAAAGACCGGATGGAGGAGGCATTTGAGAGGAAGAGGGCCAAGTACGAGGAGCTGGCAGGCGAATGCCAAAGCAGGGGGTGGAGGACCCGATGCAATCCTATCGAGGTCGGGTGCAGAGGATTCGTCGGCCAGTCACTCATCAGGGCTCTCAAGATGCTTGGAGTGAAGGGACTGCACATCAGGAAAGCCACCAAGAATATCACGGATGCCGCTGAAAAGGCGTCAAGATGGCTGTGGATCAAGCGGGGTGATCCGTGGATCGGACAAGCTACTCAGACACAAGCCAGAGTCTGATCAACCCTGGCTGGGTCGCCTGGGCGAGGGTGTATGATGTTGTGAGACCCGAAACACCCAATGAACCCAGGATACATCACTGATGATGTGTCTGAGTTGCACCAGAGGTGAATTTCAAGAACTAAAGTCCATTTTATTTTCCCCAAATTTTCCATTGGATGTTTTCTGAATTCCATATCAATGGTTTAATATTTTTTTAATAAGAAAAACATGTCACATGAAATCAGTTTGATTTGTAAAACTTTTACTTAATTTATTACTTTTTATTATTTTATAATAATAGGGCCCTTTAAAAAAAAAAAAGTTGTTTGTTTTCATTTTTCTGATGATACACAAATGTATCATCAAAAACGGTGGTAATCAAATGAAGGCATAAACATTAATTTATGAAATCTTTTAATCACATGAAAATTAAACCATTTATTTGTTGGCAAAAAAACAAATGCTGCACAGCAGAAGTTTACAGTTAAAATCAAAAAAAATGTCATTTTAATAACTGTATTATAATTGCTTTCAGAGGTACATTCTACAAGCCACCAGCAGTCAATGAAACGGACTCACCTGTCATGGTCAAACCTGCAGTCATCGTTGGGTCTGTTCTCTAGAGTTATGGTGAGAATATCCGACAGCTGGATCTGTGTTGAGCACAGCCATGAGCTGCGTGCAGAGATCAGACTACCTGTACTCGAGGTCATCCTGATAAAATATCTTTATTTCCCGCTAAAACGCATCCACACACTACCCACAATGTGCGCTGGATTAAACCGCTTGTTCCCACGCAGACAAAATCACTGCCATTAACGTTATATACTGTAACACTAAAATCTGCATGTTTCAGTTAATGTCGCTCCAAAGACTGGTGTGTGAGGGGTTAAAATACATATTTGCTAGTCAAGTTCAAAACAAAAACACTCCATTATCGCACTACTTGTACTGTTATCCGTTTAATAAAATCAATAAAACAGTATATAGACAAACAACGTTGTCCATTCACATCAACAAAATCACAAGCTCAACAAACAGCGACGGCTGCTGCTCCAGGACCCACAGAGACACCCATTCATACGCCTGAGTAAAATTATGTCGCTCGTCTCATTTTACACTTTTAGAGAGAGAAAAAAAGTAGTCTTCAGGTAACAATAAAATACTATGATCATGGGACACGTCTTATTGCCTCTGGAGCTCTCACATAAATAGAATAAGTAGAAAAACAATTAAAATGATCCTTATATATGGGCAGGGCGATGCTTCTACTAAATTAATATAAAAGTGTAGGCTACTAATACATATTTAATTTTTTTCTTTTTTTTCTTTTTTTGTGTGGTCCAGACCACCGTAAAGGTGATAAGACATTTCTTGCCGAAAAAGATAATTGATGTAACAGATTTTTGTTAGTGAAGGTGAAAGAGTTCTTATAACTATCTGTGGATGTGGATCTATATATGTTTTGGTTTTACCCTGTTGAAAATTCAACAATAAAGAAAGTTCGGAAAGGTTGCGATTTTACATTTGTACAATAAATGATTTTGTATGCAGCTTAAAAAAAGTTTGGGCTTTATTAACATCACAGCGCCCCCTGGAGGAATAAACAGTGTCTCATAAAAAGTTTGTTTCACAATTGAGAGATGAATATGAGACGCAACGTTAAAAAACAACAGTACTCTTTCTCACTAGATTTAATTAGATCAACGCCATTTTAATTAATTTGGTGTAAGGTCTTTGGGTATAGGCCTATAATAATAGTTTTCAATCATACATTTTTGAGTAGCCGCTTAACACCATATTAAATATGTATTATTTATTTATTTACTAACTAGGCATGCTAGGCTAGGCTACTTAATGAATTACATACAAGCTATGAAATAAATCAGCCAACGCGTTTATCTATATCCACATTCTAATCTATCTAAAATCTATAAATAGCAGTGATACGGCCTGAAAGATGTAGAATACCTATAAGAGAATGTCGCTCCACCTGTCTTACTGCTCGTGCACGCCCCGGCCTCGTTCGCGACGCGCTCACCTGAGACCAAACGTCAGTCCAAAGACACATCATGACGCGACAAATTTACTTCATTCTTATAATCACAAACTTTGCGATTTGCTCAGGTAAGACAAATCCGATCATTTATAGACTTGTTGTTTTCATACTGCTGACTAACACACACAGTTGAGTAAAAAACTATACAAACAATCGTCGTGTTTCTCCGACAACAAACCACAAAACTACTACAAAAGTCTGTATTGGAGTATTAATCATATAGGGAAAATAACATATTAATAGATAGTTTTATACTTAATATCACTAGGTTCAATTACATTAGTTGTGTGTTGGTCCTGTTTAGAAATAGCTTTAGTAGCCTATATGGCGAACACAATGCGATGAGTTTGTAATAGGCTTTATATTTTTTTATGTTTTGAAAGTATCTTATACTCATAAAGGCTGCATTTAGTCAAAATAAATAGAATTCTAGTAAAATAGAATGTTTTATAATATAATTTATTCCTGTGAAGCAAAGCTGATTTTTCCGCATAGTTACTCTCTTCAGTGTCACACGATCCTTCATTAGAAATCATTCTAATATGCAGATTTGGTGCTGAAACTTGAATGTAGAATGTTAGTCCAGTCATTTTAAGCCAAAATGAGGGTCAACCTTGAACAAATTGCAACAGAAGCAAACTCAACTGATTTTGTATCCTCAATATGTCCTGAGTAAGGAAAAAAAAAAGTCCAGAAGAATCCCATTAGGGGAAAGTTTTGAAAAAGACCCAAATATAGCCTATTCATATGCCTATTCATTCTTTTTCTTACGTGAATAGGGTAAAAATAATAATAATAATTTAGATATTTAGATATCACCATGAAAATTACTGAGTTGATTACTTGCATCAAGACAAAAAAATTTATTACAAGTTTTTTGAAATTGTTTGTTAACATGGACAAACGGTGCATAATCTAATTACGTATGTGCTAATTTGCATAAATACCACAACAGATCTAAACATTGGGTATAGCCAGGTGAAAATGTCTTGTTGAATCTTGTTGACATATAACAGTAAAATACTTGATGTTAAGGTCTGAATGGAACCCATTTAGGCTACCCATGAGCATTAATACATAGAGGCAGGAAGAAGTACTTTAGAAACCAGCCTTTATTAATTTTTAAGAGATGGGGTTTGGGGCTGGGTCTGTGGGACTGTTTCTGGGGGACGAGTCTGAGGGAAGAACAGGAGACAATGGTAAGGAGAATGCAGAAGACAAAAGGTAAGTAAAATAAAAAGTGAATCCCCAGAAACAGTCCCACGGACCCAGCCCCAAACCCCATCTCTGCAATAATAATTAATAAAGGCTGGTTTCTAAAGTACTTCTTCCTGCCTCTATGTATCAATGCTCATGATCAATGAATCCCCTAATGGGATTCTTCAGGACTTTTTTTTCCTTACTCAGGACATCAGTTGAGTTTGCTTCTGTTGCAATTTGTTCAACCTTTTTTCATAAAATGACTGGACTATGTAGAAAACATTTGTGCTGCTTAATATTTTTATGGTAACCATGCATAATAAACTGCCATTTATAAGTTTGGGGCAAGTGTGATCTTTAATAAAAAAAAAAAAGAACACTTAAGATTGATAACAATAAGAACCATTATTAATAATTGAGCACCAACAATTAAACAATAATCAGCATGATTTCGGAAAGATCATGTGACACTGAAAACTGAGGTAATGGCTTCAGAAAATTCAGCTTTGCCATCACAGGAATAAATAACATTTTAACATTTATTAAAATAGAAAATGCTTATTTTAAAATGTTATAATATTTCACAATAGTACTGTTTTTACTGTATTTTTCATCAAATAAACTCAGCCTTGGTAAGTAGATGAGACTTTTTTCAATAGACTTAATTTGAAGAACTCACAAAACCCATTTCTGCAAAGGATTAAACTTGTTCCATATTTAGTTAGGCCTAGCCTAATTCTTACTGTTGTGTTTATTTGCTTCTTTTATCATATGCCTTCATAGTCCAGACCACAGACCAGACATCATATGTGAAGAATTATGATGTGGTCAAACCTCAGCTGGTTCATGAGCGCTGGAGGAGAAACGCAGACCCCTCACACACATCTGCACAGGTATAAAGCACTATTGTCACATTGCCTGGAAGTAAGTTATGATGTTGTTCTCGACCTATTTTAAAATGATGTGTCTGATTTCAGGATAGATATGCTGATAGCATCACATACTCAGTCAGGATAGATGGCAGTGAACGTTTACTTCATCTGACAAAGAACACGTATGAACTTTGGAAGTAGTTTGGCTGAAATGTCTTTATGTAATGATGAAAAATTGTAATTTGATCTCTTATTCCCACAGAGACTTTTTATCGAAGAACTTTGTCGTGTTTTCTCATGGCGCACAGGAGAAAGGGGAAGTTGTAAGAATTGTTTTTATGTTTTATCAGTTACACCACCTAATTTACATACATTAGCTTGGTTCAGAATGAGTATATGTGGAATACATTATTGTCAATAGGCATTGGTCATCTGGCATTGTAAGCATGTAGTCATGTGGTCTTTTTATGTTGACCAGTAACCTTTATAAAGTATTTGAAAACAAGCTGTACTAATACTGGTGGTTTTGTTCTAGGAGCATTGTCACTATCAAGGGTATGTGGAGGGCTATGAAGACTCTCTCGTAGCTCTCAGCAACTGTGAAGGTCTCAGGTATGTATGCTACTTACTTTCACTTCATAAAAAGCAGTCATACCAGTTTTATGGGTGCCACATTTTTCTTTGCAAGGCAGCTCTGCATTAAAACTCCTCTTCATATGTATAATTTGCGGGAGAGACGGGTGGGGCATGTTCCCACCACCTTTTACCAGCTTTGATATCGTTTCCACCACTTTTTGAGTGCTCGTTGCCGCTGAAATGATCAGTGGCGGAAGGCAACAGTGTTCTCTTGGCACTCATGCACACTGTGCAGTCTTCACGCAAATGAACTCTTAAATCTATCGCTCAAGGCTGTTGCAAAGAATCTCCATTCATTTCGGTGAAATCACAAAATCAAAATGCAGACAAATGTGTCCCTGCTCTTGATATACAATCACTGATCTTGGTTTAAATGAGAGAAAAAAATAGAAACTTAACAAGGGTGGATTAGAACCCAGAATCTCTGGCACGCTAATAACAAAAATTCTACCACCAGTCCATTAGGACACATAAATGTTTAATGTATTTACTCTCAAGTTTTATAGAAGATGTAAGGATGAAACTATCACATTAAACATAAGTTATTAAACAAGACGTGTATCGAGACCTTGCGCTTTTTCCCCAGTCCTCTGCCCGCGTCTTTTTTCCGTTTTTCAAAGCAAAACCGCTTTCTGTGTGAACCAGCCCTAAGAAGCAGAATAAGTCAAATAAGTATTTCCATCATGTCTAGACCTTATGCATATATAACTGTACCTTAATTCCAGGTAATATAATCATCTCATGTGAAACTAAACAAAATACCACACATATTAGACAAGAGACCACACTGAGCAGAAAACGGAAAAAACAAATAGCATGTCTATAGCCCAGAAATAGACGTACATTTGTCAGAGTAGAAGTATACTAGATGTCTGGTCTGAATAGAACATTTGAATATGAGTATAACTATGAGTATATGATTTTAAACGATGCAGTAGACAAAAAGCATAAATGGATCAATACAAGAATATTGTTTGAAAGGATTAATCATAGAAATAACCTTAAAGAATAATCATAATAATCATACGCATATCTTTTTCTTATACACCACGTTTAACAAGATTTCATTTTTAATGAGTATTTTTTACTTTTTAGTTGCATTTGTTTGGTTCTTTGTTCATCCTCAAACAATTATTTTATTTCTATTATTAAGAGGTTTTCACAAGAGTTAACTGTAAACTGCAAACATTAAACTTTGCTTAAATTAAATGTCTTTAACTGGAAGTGTTCTGTTAACTCTGCTAAACTATAATTACTAAAACTAAAACTAAATATATACAAACTAAATAGAAATGCGTTCACAAAATAAAAACTAAACTAAAACTAACAAAACCATTAATGAAACTAACTAAAACTAAACTGAAATTTATAGGAAATTTGAAAAAAATATTAAAATAAAAACTAATTTAAAAATGCTAAACTATAATAACCTTGGATGTAACTACAGAAGAGTCAAGTTTTAAATAGGAAAAATATCGAAACTCTTTGGTCATTTTTTTGAGAGAGATGCTAGTGGTCTTGTCCGATTCAATGATCTATGCTAAGCTATGCTAAAAGTGGTACCGCCAGACCCGGAGTTTGGCTGAATGGATTCGAAAACGGTAAAACTCAACTGTTTAACTCTGGGGGAGTTGTAAAATGAGCCTATTTCCAAAAAAAGTGGAGTATCCCTTTAAGCTTAGTGAAAATAGTGGCAGATACTATTTGAACCTCAGTGTATTGTAGTACATTGTAAAATAATGCTATATTAACATCTTATTCAGTGTATATGGTTATATTTATTAAAATCCTAAATTAATCCTGTCTTATTGGACCTTACTTGTCCCTGTCCCTACACCTACCCCCTACCCCTAACCATATTGAACCTGAAGGTTCAGGAAAGGAGCCACGGTTTTGAGCGTTGTAACAATTTGAGCTGCACGTGTTGCGGTGGATGTTGTTCAGATATTACATCCATTTTTAATTATATTTCCATTTTTTGAAGATTATCTTAATTTTTTAATTTTAAAATAAACACCTCTCTGAATTGATATGTGATGGGAAAAGAAGTTGAATGAGATCTGAAAAAAAAAAACACAACTCTGGCCTCTTCAAAAGCTACACATTAGCAAAACTTTCCGCAGGATTTTATGGGCAAAAAAACATCCATTGTCAATAGCGTAGAGATTTATAAAGCACAACTCACACAGAAGTCAGTTCCTAACCAAGCAGCTTTCTGTTGGTGAATGCAGCGAATTTACGTGACAAATTTGAACACTAACGAAAGCTGCATGGGGAACTTTTCCGCCCTCACACAAACTCATGATCACACAGATTCCTATTGAAATTACTGGGTTTTGCCCACAAAATTTCACAGAGAAATGGTAAATGTGATTGCACCATCATTCTCCACACCAGACTGGTTTCTTTTGTAATTTTGTCTGGATCAACCAGTCATTGGTGGGCGGAGCTAGGGTAAATAGCCTTATCCAACAAGATGGGCTATTTGCACAAAAAGACACTCCGTTACATATATGGTCGCTTTTAATAAGAGTAAGAAAAGTCATATCAACTTTTATGTTCAATGTTAGCTGTCACTTGTCAAACATTAGGTTGTAACTTAATGTGTTGTTGTACACTGTGTTTCAGGGGGGTCATTCTCATTGGTAATGAAGGCTATGGGCTGGAACCCGTCTTGTACTCCAAAGCCAATGAACATCTCCTCTTCCTGTTGAAGGACGGTCAGTCAGAGCCATTTGTGTGTGGACTGGCCAATGAAACGTCTCCCAGTGAGGACCACTCCCATTACGCTGACATGTCCATGTTTTTACGGGTTCGAAAATATGTCGTATTGTCTTAAACATTTTGATGTTCTACAAACGCAACATTTGATATTTCATTTTATCTGTTGAATCCACAGAAAAAGCGAAACTTACCTCAGACCAAATACGTGGAGTTGGTATTAGTGGTTGACAACCAAAGGGTGAGCTTTAGCCATTCGAAGTGTTTTTGGAAAAGTGTTTTTCATCATTATATAGTTGGCTGATTCTGAGAGGTGTGTTTATTTGTTCTCAGTATGTCTATAACAGCCGCAGCATAACTGCTGTGCGTGATGAGATGGTCCAATTGGTTAACTTGCTTGATACGGTGAGAATTAAAGCTACAGATAATGTTATTGTTTGGATAAGCCCAACCCTAACCTCATTCAATAATGTGTTAAGACTGTTGTACTGTATTTCCGAGCCTTTCTCGTGATGATGAAATGAAATATTTGTGGCTGTTTCTGTGTGGACCCTAGTACTACAAACAGCTGAATATACGGATATCATTGATTGGGTTGAAGATCTTTGACACTGAGAACCCCTTCAGTGTGGATGGCAATGCTGGGGACGTGTTGGGCAGGTTTGTGCAGTGGAGGAAAACAGATCTGTTACCTCAAATCAGGCATGACGTGGGGCAGCTCATTGTGTAAGTACTCCTGTCACATCCTTTAGCAATAGCTGTTTTTTCGATTACATTTTTCAGTGAAATGTTTAATTCTTGAGCTGCTAGAATGTGGCTTTGATTGTGTCCTGAAGACTGTGTGCCTGTGGCGACATTTTTGCAAAATGATGTTATGTTGCGTGTTGCATGTTTCGCAACACTTTTAAAGTGAAATGTCCACATTGTCCAGTGAGTCAGGGCCAGCGCAATTGCCAAGAGCAGAGGATTTCTAGCATTACTTCTACCAGCAAGTTAATTTTAGCTACTTTTTGATAGATAGATTTAGAATTTTTCCAACAAGTAGCGGTGTAGCGCTACAAAAACTACATTTCCTTTTTCAATTTGACAACTTGCAATGCATTGAAGCAGCGCAGCGTTGTCGTCTTATTAGATCGCAAACTATAATTGTGTATTACTGTCATCTATAGCATCTTGCAGATTTAGAGTTTGTCTGATAATTATGTAAAGGACGTACAGGAGTGGGTTGATATTTCACAAGAATCGGCTAGTAAAGGCTATACTTTTGTGTGTAATTTATGCAAACCAGAGAATAAAACACTGTCTGCGTCGAAGACTTAAAGCACATACAGGTGATTCATAGCTTTTTTAAAATTGATTATCCTGCGTTACTACACTATATATCAAGGTTTCTGCGCGTTATTGTCTTTCCGCGTGGCAAATTAATTTAATTCCATTTAAGCTTTTATCTGACTCCATTTTATCATGACTTCGAATTTAAGTTAGATTGCCAATTGGTTATTGGTCAATTATATAATATATGATCACAATCTCGCCAGCTTCGGTCACTAAACAGAGGTAATTGCAATATACCTGAGATCGGTCGCATTCACGCTTACACAATCAAAGATACTTTGGTATAGCCCCCATGGAATTGCATACACTTGAATTTAATGTAACCTTTATTTCAGTAGAGGTATGGCCATTACTACAGATATAAGTCAAACAACTTTACTTGTCTTATAATAGCTTTGGATTGGCCATGCCGCGGTTTCCCACGTACACTTATCTAAAGTAACATTAAATTAAAACAGAGGTAAGACACACCCAGTTTTGGGTTGGTCGAGCAGCACTTTTGTAGCCTGGAAATCCAGACCTAAATCTGAAAGATTAATGGTCTGGCGTCGACTAATGAAAATCGGCCAGCTCGAGGGGCGGCACCAAGCATGCATTTGAAAATCTCACTGCATGCAATTGGATAACACTACGACCAATCACAACAATAAACCCCATACGCTTAGCTACCAGCAGAGCTAACTGGTAGATTATACTCTTACCGTATCCAGTCGGCAAAACAGCAAAAACGTCCTTCTTGCAAAGGAACGATTCGAGCGGCGTCTTCTGTTCCTGTTTTAGATAAAAAAACAAGTCTAACTCGTTCATTGTAGCGGCCAAAGTCGTTTCAAACAACTGGTATTCATCCATAGGCATCTTGCAATGTTTACTAATGACTTCGACGTCACAGCACTGTCGTCATCTGTTTAGCTCACCTCTGGCCCGCCTATATCAGATAACCCGATGTGATTGGTGCAGCTCAGATCGAGGGGCATATTTAATGAGCATCATTACTCGACACCAGAGTAACTCGCTGAGCAAATTCAACTTGTGCTCTCGCGAGAATTACCAGGGTAGCACTTTTGCTGCCCTAAACAGAAATTCACTTCTTGTCTTTGCAAAACCAAGTACACTTGAATTAGTGCCAAATATTAGTTGTCACTAATCTGACGCAAAACTTGCGGTAACATACGAATCCGTTTAATCTACTTGGGAAAACAATTTCAGAGTCAGTCGGAATAAAATCAAATGTAACAATTTATTATGTCAGGTAAATGTATCATGCCAATTTCATAATCAGTTCAAAGATAATACAAAACATCAAATTCTCTGGAATATAGAGAGAAGATGCAAACCTGACATTATAAAATACATGATGCTGAGAGTCTCGGCCACTCTCAGCATCACGGGCCAATTTGAGCTACAAATCGCCACAAGCCTTCTTCAGCATCTCCCTAAATACTCAGACCATGGCAGAAACCTCTTTTCAAATGTAAACCCAAGTTCACAGTGGGAATTTGCATTAATTACCATCCCAGACTTACTGCTTACGTACCCAGATGGCTTTCCTGTAGCTCAAACAGTAGAGCGTTGGCGCTTGCTATGCCAAGGTCATGGGTTCGAAAGCAAGAACTGAAAAGAATGTAAATGTGTACTTGAAAATGCAATGTAAGTCGCTTTGGATAAATAAAATGCATAAATGTAAATGTAATGTAATGTACTGGGGACAAAGGTTGATTTACATGGGGCACACCCACAGCAGTTAACAAGATATCTCTAAACTCTCCACACCTTATTAGCTTTTTTATTACCTTTGCACCAGTCGCACTGAGACATTTCAAATGATACCAAACAAGTATAATACTGTATGATAATTGTTATTATTAAACCATATAGATTTTTTGGGTGAATTCAGATAGGGATGGGTGAAGGGAATGATTTGTAAATTGGGAGGTGATCAACTCAAGTGTGATTGTGTCTCGAATGGGGATGGTAATATAGCAAGAGAAGTTAACCTTTGATGTCTCGGAGAGTACGGTTCCTGGAACAGGAACTCTCTTCCTGTTCCAGTTTTTCCAGTCTTACACTACCTTATGTTCACAGTCAAAGTTTATACTATTGATTTTTTTATTTTTTTTATTATTTTATATTTCTGAATAATTAAATTTTTCCCCAACAGCTCATATTCCTATAGGATTTTATATATTTTCTCCAACAACTTATGTGTATAGAATGGTGCATGAAACAAATTCATAAGTAATAAAGGGGTTTAAATAATAAACTCCATAGTGAATTCCATCAAGGGCTTAGTGCGTTCCATTTAAACCTTATTCACGAGTTCCGCCAGTAGTGTGCACTCGTAAGCAATGACACACATCCGAGTGAACGAGACGGAGGGAAGTTTGCAAGTGAAGGGCATAAAAATTTGGAGTGGAACGCAGCCAATGATCAGGGAATCACAAAGAGGAACAGGAGACAGGAACTAGACAGTACTACAAAGTGAAAGTCTAATTGACAAACAAAAGCAGAATCATTACAGCCAAAATAGATTACAATTTAATTTAGTGCCACTATGGTGCAAGAAATCTTTTTGTAGATTAAAGGGGTCATATAATGGTACATGCACTTTTACAAGTTGGTTGTACTGAAATGTGTGTTGGCAGTGCCTGTACACAACCATCATAAAATGATAAAAAGTGTTTTTTTTTAAATCTCTTTATATGTTTTCCCCTCTCTCAAATCAAGCCGTTCGACCTTGTGACGTCACACGGTCGGACGCCCCTCCCACGATTGTTGATTGACAGCAGCGTTTCATCTGAAACAGGGATCTGAAGCACAGACCCGCCCTCGCTCGTGAGCAAGCTGTCTGTCATCATAGTCTGCGCGTCATTGTTGATACGCTGGAGCACTGTCTATGAGTAGAATGGCGTCTAAGCGATTGTGGTGTTCTGTTCTTGGGTGCAATAACGAACACAGCAGTCATTTTGATGTTCTTAAATCCGAACCGCTGAAGACTCAGTGGCTGAGTTTTGTTTTCGAAGGGAATATTCCCCACGATCAACAGCAATGCTTTCATGTTTGCGCGAATCATTTCACCAGACTGCTTTATAAACGAGAACATTGAAAAAGGTATTAACGTTAGCTCCTGTCTGAGTATGTGTTGTTTATTTGTGCCTAATGACTGTCATATTCTCACAGACTGGTTATTTTTTAAACAGATCAGTAAAACTTTAGTGCTTCAGCCCTGACAGTTGTACCTAACACTGCAAAGATAACGTTACGCATCACGGACAAGCCTACATTTACCGAAAAAAAGTTTTTCATGACCATTAGCTGTAACATCAATCTGTCAATGAACTAACGTATACATCAGTAAACACATAGTGTTCGTATCATACTACTCTACCCTGCCAGTACACACAAAGATAGATCCAAGTGACATTACGTTAACCAACCATTCAGAAACGTCCTGTTTTCCGACTCAAATTGGTTCAAATTGAAACGGTTGCACAGTGTCCTCAGAGACTCCCGCTGCCATTCTCCATATTATACCCTCAACTGTTGTCAAGGCAACACTCCATGTGTGTTGTTGTGGCAAAACGCCCCACGGAACAGAGGGGCAAGGTGAGCAAAGCTCATTATCATTTAAAGACACATGCACTTAAACGGCGTGCTGAAAACAGAGCTGTTTTTGAATAGGTAAAATGAGTTTTCTTACAATACTAATGAGAATTTTTAATTAAAGTTATATTACAAACTTTTAATTTAGACCCTAAAGAATCATATTAGCTTGTACAAAAATGGCATTATATGACCCCTTTAATATAAAATTTATATCAACTCGTGGCAAAAAAAAAACGTACTGCAATGTTCAAATTATTTACAGTTTGAGAATGTAGTCTTTACCATTTAATTTAATTTGTCTTGGTCTCAGAAATGACACCAGATGTCAGTGACATTAGACCTGTGTATGTTCTGAGTAACATGATCTGTGTCTCTGTTTCTTAAAGAGGCCGTTCAGGAGCGTACCCTGGAGGTGTGCTTGGCATGGCCTTCGTGGGGACTGTCTGCTCTGCGAATACTGGCGGAGGAATCAGTGTGGTTAGAGAATTTATACTGCATCAGTCATTTTGACTAGTATAATAAAACTTGATTATCTTAGAATGCTCTTAAGTATTTTGAAGCCTTCAGGGGTGATGGGTTTCTGAAAGCGGTAATCTAAAACCTGCATGTTTTATTGATGGAAAGGCGTGTTTGCAGACTGGCTGCCAGAAGGAAGAGAAGCAATTAACCCTAAAAAGTCTATCACATTTGATAATTTGTACTTTTTATTTTTATTTTTTATTTTAGCAAGTAAAAGGCATTTTAGTATTATTTCACATCCTCCTTCAGGTTGTGGAACGTGTTTTTTTGTTTCGAAATCTTATAAAGTAAATGTCAGAATAACTTGTATAGTAATATTTCAAGATGAACACCTACTGGACTGAACCAACATGGGTTTACTTGATTATTATTAATTATTATTTTTAAATCATGTTTACAATATATCATGATACATCACGTTTTTGAGGAACTTTTATTCGTACATCTGTGAATCATCGTTGTATTGCATTGCATAATATGTTTTGCCCCACACCATAAAAACTACAGAGCTTTGATAATAAAACTAATCATTTAAATATTGAGATATATGTAGCGTGACAGCTGATATTTAAATGCAAGTAGTCTGATATACTGTTATAAAGATCTCATTGATTTACATTATCAGAATAAAATTTTACATTTTGGCAATTTAAATATCAGTAACTGCACCAAATTGCATATTTTTGCTTAGTTTGAGCATCTAAATGAAACTGAGTTTTTTTTTTCTCGAGTTTGAGCTCTGCATTGTCACTATTTCATACTATATGAGCCATAAAAGCCTGATATAATCAAATATGATACTCAACAAAAAACATGGTTACACTGTATTTCAATGGTCCACTTTAGACTAACTACTACTAACCAACTAAAAGTAACTTTGCAACTAGATCTCAACTAACTCTCATTAGACTATTAGTAGACTATTAGTAGCCTATATAATTTAATTTAAGTTGTGATTGTCTATGCTGTCACATACCTGCCTCAGATACATTTAGATGTAAATAATTTGCCAGAAAGCAGACTCTAATCTTATGTCTCCTTTGTTTTTCACTGTTATATCATCACAGTTTAGCAACAGTAATCTGCCGTCGTTCTCTACCGTTGCTGCTCATGAGCTGGGGCATAACCTGGGCATGAGTCATGACATCAGTGGCTGTAGCTGTGGTGGGAGCTGCATCATGGCACCCACTGCCAGGTCAGTGAATGTTGTTGTTTCATAATATCAATCCTTCATTAGTGCAACTATTTGAGTGACTTTTTTTTTTCGTTCTTTTTTTTCTTCTTTTTGTCTTTGGTTATGTGGAACACAAAAAGAAAACATCATATAGGTTTGGAATGACATGATGACAGATTTTTACTTTATCTTCCCTATAAGTTTTTTAAGTATGTTAAACAATACCGTTTGTTAAAAGTCATACAGAATTACAACGAAACCAATGGCTCTCCTTGACATGCCAAATAGATTTTACTTGATGTTGTTTTCTTGATTTAATAATAAATGATAACAAACTATAAAAAAGTTAAAATAATAAATAATTAAATAAAGTAAAATTCAATTCTAACATGTAATCTAGATGTGTATATTAAGATGTGTCTCTCCCCCTTTTTTTTGGTTGTTGAATATCCTGTTTGACTCAGAAATGCATCTGATTATGAAAGTAAAATGGGTCCACATTACAATTTAGAGTGATCTGTTATCAGAGGTAACTGTCTAAGTTATGTATTCAGAAATGTACATAATGCAAAATCACAGTTAGCAAAAAATTTATTAATTTAAACAATGTAATAATTGAATGCAGAAACAATGAGCTCATTGAAGTAATGAATACTTGTTTGTTAACAAATGATTATGACATTTAGAAAATGTAGCAAACTTCTTGATTTCGTGTGTTTGACGTTGTGTTTGGGTGTGAATGCAGTGGATCGACTAAATTCAGTGAATGCAGTGCGAAAGATTTTGAGAGGTTGATTCTGCGAGGTGGTGGGGCGTGTTTGAGGAACCAGCCCTCTCAAGACAACATCATCACAGTACCCCGCTGTGGGAACGGCATTCTGGAGAGTGGAGAGGAGTGTGACTGTGGCACTCCTCAGGTATTTTTTTTTTAAACTCGGAGGCTTAATGGGAAAAAAAACGGCTTGCTGTTTCAACGGTATGCTATCAGGGCTTTAGTCTCGAGGAATTTTTTATGTTTCCTTAGCAATATTCAGAGTTAATAATTCATTATATTTCCAATGTCTTCAGTTTCCAGGCACTATTATACCAAAAACGATAGACACAATTTATTAACCTATCAGAAACCTGTCAGTTTCAGTTTTTTCATTCTCATCCAAGTGTGCCGCGCACATCCTGAAAAGTGAAGCCAAAACATTTCGATCACCCCCTTGGTGGCTGGCTGCAGTTATAGGTCATAAACCCCGCCTTCTCCATGTAATCGAATGGGATGTGAGCCAAAAAAAAAAAATCGAATTACACTTCAAATACATTTTTCCCTAAGATAGTTTCTGTCATTTTAGGTAGTTGTTATCACTCTGATATATGTTGTTGTTCAAGTTTTCGTTTTTAGCAAGTTATTTGATCCCATAAAAATGGGGAGTAACGTCATTATTGACAGATGTGCTAGTGATTGCACATCTGCAGGACCTTGATACCTCCACCTCATGATCATACTGAGCAGACTCTGGCTCCAAATGACATCATCAGCGTGAGATGTAAACGGATATTTCAATTTTTTTTTACTGCGGAAGGAAGTGCAGACACGTCATCCATCTTTTTTTACAGTCTATGTTCTCATCACAACCATGCATAAGACTATCACATGTATAATAAGCGAAGTCGTCACCAATGAATTGCTTTAGACAAGAGTATAACAGTCAACATGAAATCGAAATGTACTTTTTATTTGTGCATATTGTTTTTTTTTAGTTGTGCATACCAATACCATACTAGTTCGCTTTACAAGATCCAATCAAATTCTCATGATGGATAAATCCATAAAATCCATTGGATCAGAAGTTCAGTGGGTTTTGATTGTCATTTCATGTTTTCTTTCGTGTGACCCAACTAGTTTCCCCATTTGTTCAACTGTTTATTTTATGTTCATTGATAATTTAAAACCTAAAGGAAAGACAAAGTCACTTTATATCTTAAAAATTAAATTGATTTGCTGTATGACACACTACAGACCTCTTCAGTCTGGCTGTACTGAATGCAGTTTTTACTGTTGTGTTGCAGGAGTGCAATAATAAGTGTTGTAATGCCGCTACATGCACCCTCACTAAGGGCTCGGCCTGTGCTGCAGGAAGCTGCTGTGAAAACTGTCAGGTCAGACCCCTCATCACACACATACACCGTGATCTAGCTTTTTAAATGCAGACTATACCAAACATTAAAGGTGAAGTGTGTACAATTGTTAAAAAAAAGTTCTCTTAACCCAGTTTATCGTTCATTGACTACTATGCATTTCTCTCCCCTAAAAATGTGAACATTGAGCCTCCCAAGCACCATCAAAACATTAAGAGTTGTCCGCTCAGATTTGTCAGTCTCTTTCCAGCACAACCTATAGCATGATTTTGGATGGATTTATTATAAGCGAGACACTCGTGTTCGCTCTAGATGGAGTGGTAGCCTGCTCAATTGCATACTCATGAGTCATGACACATAGCAACATAGTTAAAAGTATTCCCAATATGCTGGACCTTTTATTGAAGCACCAGTAAGAGCTGTATTTGTGATGTTTGAGTTGGGAAACGAAACTAAACTGAAAACTAAACTAAAACAGACTACACGTTACAGTGCCACTAGCGTCACTGAAACATAGTTCACCTTTAACCCTGAAATAATTCTTTATTTGGCTTGTATTAATTTACTTGTGCTGCAAACAAAAACAAAAAACATAGTCATTTATGAATATCTTATGGTCCAGTTAAAAATACCTTGACAAGATACAAATGATATATTCTTAAAAGAAGTGAAATAAGAGAAAGATCTTTGAATGTGAGCAGATCAATGTAGCCGGCACACCCTGCAGACCGTCTGTCAACACCTGCGATCTCCCGGAGTTCTGCGGTGGAGTGTCTCCATTCTGTCCATCAGATTTCTACATCGTGGACGGCACCCCTTGTGCCAGTAACACGGCCTTCTGCTTTGAGGGCCGCTGCCAAACATTTGATTACCAGTGCAAACAGCTTTTTGGCTCAGGTACTTCTCATTGTAGAGTTTTATCTCAAACATATTGGGCGATCATGTGTCACTTTCTGTCTGACATTATGTGGCCAAGCATCAAATGACATGCTGCGTTTTCTAAATTTTATACAAAGCTTGTTTGGTATTGTTTAATTCATGTGTGATGTTATTCTCTGTAGGGGCAACTAAAGCAGATGATAAGTGCTTTAGTTATGCTAATATTAATGGGAATGTGTTTGGAAACTGTGGATACTCTGGGTCTAATCCGAAACCTTGTGAATTGCAGTGAGTACCTTATTTAATTTTAGTTTTACATCATTAAAAAATGCCATCATGGTTGGTTGGTCATAAAAAAAAAATACCATTATGATTCTATGCTAATTGTTAGGGGTAGGTGTTCCGGGCCAGGCCCCACGATTCGGCATGCATGTGTTTTTGTCGATTAATTGCTAAGTTTCGCCATCAATTTGGTACTTGTGTGATGTTATCTGTGCGGACAGCCGCACACACAGAGAGGCGTGTTTCAGATAGCGCACGAAAAGTGAATTGATTCCTTTAAGAGCATCTCCATGCCGAATTGTGACATGAGTGAGACATTGTTAACCCTAACTATTGGTTCAACGGATCACAAAACTATGGATTATATTATGGTTTTTGATCCATAGATCAGATAATTTTCTGGAAGAGCTGTGTGAATTTATTTTGTGTCTTTACAGAAACGCTATGTGTGGGAAAATCCAATGTGTATTTGACAGCAACAACCCACCGGGAGGAGCGACGGTCAGCGTGGTAAAAATAGAGGGGGGCACAATCTCCTGCATGAATGCTGACTTCGGCCTGGGCCCAGATGTGCCAGATCCAGCCTATGTCAAAACTGGCTCGGTCTGCGCTCCTGGAAAGGTTAGAATGGAGAGGATTTAGAAGTCATTCGTTTTGTAGGCTTATTATGTAGGCTTTTGAACTTCTACCTGTACTGGAACATTTCAAACATAGTCTAATAAAATAAAGAACGAAAGTAATACTAGCTCAGATTTATGATTATGAATGGACACTAGAACCAATTTTAAACTGTATCCTCCATAATATGTACTGTTGGAGTTGCTTTTAATTATAATCTGTAACTTTTATACAAACAGTTGAGTCCTATATTTCTCTTTGTCTCTCAGGTGTGTTTGGACTTCCAGTGTTTGAATTCTTCAGTTCTGGATCAGAGTCAGAAATGTGACACCAAGAGAAACTGCAACAGTAATGGAGTAAGTTACTACCTACCTTTTTTTTATTCTTTTTTTTATCCATGTTCTTGGTGTTAATGTGAATCAGTGCATGTTCCACTTACTTACTAATTAACCAATTCATCAAGTCTCACTTTTTTATATTGTGTGGTTTTCGCACAGGTGTGTAATGATCAATTCCATTGTCATTGTAATAATGGCTGGGCTCCACCCAACTGTGACAGATCTGGCAGGGGAGGAAGTATCGACAGCGGCCCGGCACAGATCGGTAAGAGCACACTCATACTGTCTCGCTCTCTAAATAAACAAAACACACAGTGACATGTTTTAACGGTTACATCATCTCTTTTTAGATTACTCCCTGAGAGATGGACTCTTGATCTTCTTTCTTCTGGTGGTGCCAATTTTGGTGGTCTTAATAATCGCTTTGCTCTACGTGTTCAAAAGAGACAGTCTCAGCTGCTGTATCAAGGGTTGCCCATCCAGACACAAAAGGTTCATCAATTGCTTATGCCGGGAACACACTACACAATTGTCAGGGTCACCATTTAGTTGCTGTTGTGTGCACATTACACAATGGATTACCGTCACACATTACACAGAATTTCAATAGGAAGAATCGCTGACAACTCTTGTACATTTTTGCAAAATGTTAAAAAATGCACAAATAGAGAGCAAAGAGTTTTTAAACAGTTATGATACAAGCCCTCTTGTTTTGCTTGTATATAGAGCTGTCACTGTAATACTTATGAGCTCTGACACATCATTGTCCTT
Organism: Abramis brama; assembly: GCF_963993115.1. Lineage (NCBI taxonomy): Eukaryota > Metazoa > Chordata > Actinopteri > Cypriniformes > Leuciscidae > Abramis > Abramis brama. Next base: position 29,090,370 of record NC_139976.1, read on the forward strand.
CCACTGACTACCTTCCACAACTGTCTAGATAACATTGGGTATGTAAAGTAAAGAGTTGTGACGAAGGTTGATCCACAGTGACGTAAAAGTCGCATTTATTCCGATTTGACCGTTCAGGCTGAGGTCGTATTGCAAAATATCTGACCTGTATCAGATTTAGGACCACATATGGAAGTGGCCCAAATCAGAATAGAAGAGATCAGATTCCATGTGGTTTGTGCTGTTCACACAGTCATGTGAAAAACAGATCTGAGACCCACTCAACGATTGAATGAACACCTCCAATTCGGCGTTTTCCTCAAAACTGTCTACGAGTGGCTTTATGCCATTTATTTTTATGCCTCTTATATCTTGAAACAAATGTCTTATGTTCAATCTTGAATGTTGTGATATTAGTAAACAATGGAGGAAGTTTTACATTTTAAGACAGAGTGGGTAAATCACTAAGAATGAATTATGCATACTTGCTTTTTTTTGGCATTATTTTCATTGTTTTGGCCCCTAACTCACAAAAGAAATGAGAAAAATCAGTTAACAGCACAAACACGGCCACAAAATACTGCTGAAGCAATTGTACCTTATGTACAGAAATATGCCCACAATAGCTGAAAGACGAAATGTTCAGACCAGCAACCCAAGGTTTAAAAAGGTTTCCCCAAATATTCTGCTGCTGTGATGACTAGAAAACATACACATCCCTTTTAAATAAAATCCACCGGTAATTTTACCATTGTTTTCTGTGGGAAGGATAAATTCATCATGCTAATTGCGACAAATAACATTGATGTTTGTGAATTTGGTACATTCCATAATAATCCTCATTTGAATAGAAAGGAGGCATGTTTGAGCTGATTTCATTTGACTGACTGAATTCATTTAAATTTCCTGGTTGAGTTGAATTGTGAGTGGCATTTAAAAAAAAGATCCAGGTTTAAAATATTGCAATGTAACTGATTAGTGAATTCACCCAGGGACAGAAAGTTCATGTCAACAAACACAAAATCAAAAATGTTGAAAATTGTTGTGAAATCTTCTGACATTTTGTTTAATATTTTTACAACAGGCCAACTAATGCAGCAAATGGTACTTCGAATGCCCAGTCAAATGTGGGGGCAAACGGCAATACAACAAGAGCGTCTACTCCACAGTCAACGACAGAGGTTCAAACAGCAAACCACTCACACAGATTCACACATTTTAATGATGAAAATGTGTTAACCCTAAACCCTAACAATAGAAACAGGACTACAGATACACTGATACACATGAGCTCTTCTTAGAGACTGCCAGAAATGACTGATGAATTCATTATGCCCTGCTTTTATTTCCACAATTAGTTACAGTTACATTAATGAACCCTCACTAAATAAAACTTAATTTGTCATTTTTTTAAGGGTTAATAGTAAGTCAACTTCTGCCAATCATCTTTATAGTAACTTTGCTCTCTTCATTTGTTTCTTTCAGCCAAATAAACCAACAAATCTAGTGAATACCTCAAGATCTCAACCAAGGTAATGTCACTAGAAACTAACCCAACCTGTTTTTTGTGTGCGCTCCATTGATTTATTTGTGGTGTTTGCCAAGGCAAGTGACAGACCTGTAACATTAAAGTCCCCATGAAATCAAAATGGAAGTTTTTTGGCTTTTAGTATGAATATTTTAGCCTTAAGGTTATCTATAGGCTAGTGTGCTCCAAAACAATGACAAAATTTAGCATTTAGAAGATATAAGCATTCGGAACTTACAATTTTGATAACATCATTCTGCACTTAAGCTTCTCATCAGATTTTTCTGTCCAATCAAATGCTCTCTAGAATTTGAAACATCCTGCCCCCTACACTATGAATGACAGCGGCTGACATCGGTCACTTCTTCACACAATTACTAATTTGCCCTGTTTAGTAAATCTGGCCCATAGTGCACTAAATAGGGGATAGGGAACGATTCAGACAGAGTAAATATGCTTTCCATCGGGGCGAATTAAGTCTGGTTCCGCGTTAGTGTCACGCGAACCGCCGCAGCGCGTACAGTGTCTAAATAAACGGTTCAATGAACTGTTACATTTCAAAAAATTCTAAATGTTCATACTATTATATGTCATGCTTTACAAGGTTAATACAACAGTGACTGTCACAAGCGGTCAAATGCAGATGGCTGGCTGGGACTTCGAAAAAAAAAAAAAAAAAAAAAGAAGTAGTGAAAGACACTACTTAATATAAATTGGGTCTAAAAATTTAAGGTCGAGACATACTGCATCTAGCTGTATCCAGAATAAATCAAAGACTTGGGCCAGTAATCAACCAATCAAAACACCCTAGAAACGAGCTTAAAAACATTCAGAATATCCAAGCAAATTCATAGCAACGTACAACCAATTAGAAGACCTTAGCAACTACATAGTAACACCCTTGTTTTGCACTGACAGTTCTGTTCTGGCAAACAACATTTACTTGAAACGGTGTGGAAAAAATCTAGTTCATATGTACTTAAATTTGAAAACTTCTTCTTTCTTTTTAATAAGCTGTCTCTCTTTTGTTTAATTTGAGTACAACAATGTTTGAGATTATCATCACCTGACCTGGTTTTCAACATTACAGACAGGGGCCAGGAGTCCCCAGGCCAGTCCCACCCAGACAGACCCAAGTAACAGTATGAAGGCATGATGTTGGACAGTTTCTTTTTTATTATTATTATTGTAAGAGAGATGTTTACTTGACCCACTTTTCCAATGAAGTTGTCAGCAGTAAACCTCCAATTGCTCTGAATTGTTATCACCTTTTCTATAATTTGAAACAGATGAAGGACCAAAGCTGTTCTGAACTGGTCAGGAAAAAGTATATGATGCCTATTGTAATAAAAAAAAAAAAAAAAAAAAATGTTTACAGAGATTTATCAATCTTTTCCAACATTGAGCGATGACAGTGTGAACTCTTAACACACCAGGCAGTTGTTAATATTCATTGTCTTTGCGGAGATAATTAATCTCCCCTAGATGAAGCTGCACTGTAATCATGTGAGTTCAGTTCAGGGATTTTGCATATTTAGTAACATTCACTGCTTTTTTCCACTTGTCTTTCTTTCATAAATAATGTAATGTTCTGTTAGCTATTTTAATACAATTGATTAAAAAATTTGCACATTTGTAATTTTAACCCCAATATATGTATTTTATATGTACCATAAATGTCAAAATGAGAATAAAGTATATTCTGTATTTAAACTGTTAATCTCTTGCACTGGTCTCAAGCTTTAATACATCAAGTATGTTATTATGATGGTTTCTGAGAAGAAATTTCATTACAATTTTCTTGTATAGCTACTTGGTGGTACTTGTTTACTTTTTTATTGATTGATTGACTGATTGATTGCAGTAACGTTAGTTCATAAATCTTTACGTATGTACATTTCGGCCATTGACCACCTTTATCTTTTATTTTGTATGTGTCTCTCTATTGTGCCAAAAGTATGTTGTCTTCTCTTGTGATGATTCTTAAACGAGAAAACAAATATATAAAAAATATCTACCGTCAGTCTGTGAATGCCATATATGTCATTGTGAGTACGGCGACTCTGAAGGCTCAGTGATCGCGTTTGGTTGTTCGGAGCAGTCATGTCGGAGCAGGAGTCTCTGAAGAGCTCCAGCGCGAGGAACCGCGGAGGAGTACAGCGAGTGGAGGGCAAACTTAGAGCCAGTGTGGAGAGAGGAGATTATTATGAGGCCCATCAGATGTACCGCACATTATTCTTCAGGTAAGCTTTATCGCTATTTGCCGGAGTAATAATGACTAGTCCGGGCCCAGCCGCTTCCAGATCTTTCTTGTTGTCAATTGAGTACGTTCCTCGGTTACGCTGATTGGCCAGCTGCTCATCCTGTCTCGCCCATTGGGTCAAATCTAATTTCTGATTGGCTGTTTTCTACGTCATTCATGACAAAATATCAGCGTGAGCCTGTTTAGCTACATGCTAATCTAAAGAACAAGGTTGATTTACATTTGCACCAGCTGAATAATGTATCAATTAAACTATGATATAATAGTTCCTCACCAAAACTAATGTGATATTATACGCCAATCAGATTAATTCGGACATTTCTTTGAATTTAAGCGATTTAACAATATAACGTTAGCTTTTAAACCGGCAGAATTGTGAAATATCAGTTTAAAGTCTCTGTCTAAAATAGTCAGATTTAGACCACAATGTAGACCAATGTGATAAAGACATTGTTATAAAGATATTATTTCTTAAAACATTATCTGTCATTCATTCTTCCTTCCTTTTTTGACCTGCTGTCCATCGAGCTGCCTACCTTTTGGACATCATGGTCTCAACCTAGTGTGCTCCCTACAAAGATGGCCTTTATAGGCATTGAATTTGAAGGTTCCTCTATTTGGTGCCTAAATGTCGTCTACTCACTATTGAGTGACAATCAACATCAGTATGAAAGATTGCACATATCAGATAATAAATTAGAAATGTCAGGGTGATGCAACTGTACTGTACTGACATCATAATGAAGAGGAAAAAAAAGCCTCATAAAAAGTTTATCTAAGGCACTGAGTTTTATTACCATTTATTAGGAGGGGGGGGGGGGGGGGGGGGGACTCATTAATATTTATTAAGTTTCAACCTACAGGGGTTGGACAATGAAACACTGGCCAATATAGGCTGTGTCCCAGTTCAAAGGCCACGAAGATCGGACCGTGAGTTGTTAAATGGGACGGTCTAGCCTACAGAGGACTGTTCTTGTCGCTTAGCAACTGTGACAGCTGCCATTGATGAGTGACAGTAGCATTTTGTACTAGACTTTTTTTTGAAAGTTATATTAAAATGTCTGAAAACAAAACGGGGTTCACAAACTGTCTAAATATGTTCACCTTCCATTTCTGTATATATAAAAAAGCATTAACTAGATATAAGTGCATCTTAGTAAGATATGTCAACATTTGAACTGCTTTTATTTTTTTTATTTTTTCAATATTTGAGTAAGTTGAAACCCAATAATTGCGTTTAAAAGTGTAATTCGACAGTTTTTCTCAAAAAAATCCTGTTGAAGTGAAGTGAAGTTGAACGTCTCCCATGGTCACCAGATCTAAATATTTTTCTGCCACTTTGGTCAACGGAAAACGTTTTCCTCCACCAGCATCACATAGTGACCTGGCCACTGTTCTGGAAGAGAAATGGCTCAAAATCCCTTCTGGCCACTGTGAAGGACTTGTATCAGTCATTCCCAAGTCAAATTGATGCTGTATTGGCTGCCCTACACCACACTAATAAATGATTGTCTAAAACGAAGGGGGTATTCCAGAAAGCAAGATTATCTTACCGTCAAAGTTCAGCCAACCCAGAGTATGTTCACGGTTAACACACAAGACATTCTCAACAGAGCGATGAATTGACAAGGCTGTACAAGTTTTTTTTTTTTTTTTTATGTTTAATCATTTCGCTTCCACATTGCTTGAAAGGAAAGGTAGCTGATATGATTTTTTTAAATTATAGAAATACATTATAGCATAGAAAAAGTAAAAAAAAAAGTATTTCATATAAAAATACTTTATATGTCGATATAACATATATAATATTGTGCACAATCTATCACGCCCACTGGAGTTTTATCAATAGGGCACGCATGCGCCACTAAACACCTCTGATGTAAACTAACCCTGGAACAGAACCTGTAGGTTATGCTCAGGGCGTGAGTTGCTATGTCTTCTTGCATACTCTGAAAATTACCTCCGTTTTTGGAACCAGTATGTCACTTAACCTGCTTTCTGGAATACCCCCCAGGTGTTTCAGTTTCCTTGTCCAACCCCTGTATGGAGGAACATTCAGAAAAAAACAAAACAAAACATGAAATGTAATGTAATTATAAAGAGGGTCACTGCATACGCTTTTATGATAAGACATGGTTTCATGGACAAAATAAAGTCCAGCCCTACTTTTTTTTTCTTGTCTGAGGAGCCGTTTCCCTTATACGTCACAATAGGGAAGAAAAGACTATCGCAACTTTCGTTTCATGCTTACTTAAAAGTATTATTGTTAATTAGTTATTGTTTCATTCATAATAAAATTATGAATTATTGTTCTTTGTTCCTTGACCCCTGTGTGACCTCAATAATAACATGTTAATAATAACATGTTTTGGGTGCAGGTACATGTCACAAGCGAAGTATGCAGAGGCCAGAGAGTTGATGTACAATGGAGCTTTGCTCTTCTTTAGTTATAATCAGGTATGTGTTCCTCTGTCATCTGCTATAGCTCATTTCGAGGCTATACTTTATCATGTCATTAAAGCTCTGAACAGGTCAGTTGTAATTGAGACAGTTGGCTTTTAGTAGATTTCCCCCCCTTCTGTGTTTCCTGAGCAGCAAAACAGTGCTGCAGATCTGTCCATGCTGGTACTAGAGTCCCTGGAGAAATCTGGGGCCAAAATAGACGATGAGACACTAGGTGAGTTTATTGAAAATCATATTATGTTGGTGATTGTTATTTTGGCAAACACCGTGCAGTTCGAGGTGTTGTTATATTTTACTTTACATGTAGTTAGAGCTGAATATTCTGAATATTCAGGATGTTTATACATTTTTAGGCTAAAACAAATGTGTTAAATGATAGTCAACAATGAGTTTTGTACTGCAGCACCAAGCTGTTAAATGCAATAGTTTTGCATGATTCACTCTGTTATGCGTGGGACTCTTTGTAAACATATGACACTGGGAATATAGTTAAATAAGACATTACATATTATTTATAAAATATATATATATATTTGTACGCTATTCAGTATATCTTTATATTATGTTTTTCCTCCAAACTGGTTTAGTTTTTTTAATTATTTTTTTGGAACCATAATTTCAACCAACAGTAATTTTAGTCAGATTCAAAATGTTTGGTGTAAGGTTTTAATCAAGGCATGTTTTAATTTAAATGTTCTTTGTCATTAAATTAACCATAGAATATACTGTTTTCATTTATATGCACCAATATATCTAAATTTTGATTTGAAATATTGAACTAATTCATTGAAATGCAGAAAAATGAATTCAAATTGTTTTGTGTAAATTAACTTAAACTTAACAGACAATTTTGCAAATGAAGACTACTGATTCAGAGACACCATCTTTGTCTAATGCTCTTTCAGTCACGTGATGAGACGAGGCGCAGGTGCTAAACTGTTTTTATGAAAGTCTATGGCAATATTTGATAGCAAAATTAAAACCTGCAAAATATTGACAATATTGGTTAATTTTTTATTGTAAACAAAGTAATACAGAATATGATAAATATCCAGTATTGCTCAATCCTATATAGAAGTATTGTTCAAATCTCCTTGGGTTCTTTTCATCTGTAGAAGTTACATGATGGCTTTTTAATTGTGTAATTACATTCTTGGTGTGTGTTCTAGAGCATTTGACTAAACTCTTCAGCCGGATGGACCCAAATTCACCAGAGAGAGTAGCATTTGTCTCCAGAGCGATCAAGTGGTCATCAGGAGGGTCGGGGAAGTTGGGCCACCCCAAACTACACCAGCTGCTGGCACTCACGTTGTGGAAAGGTAAAACAGACACATGACAATGATCATCCAATCAATGATCAACCAGCTGTTTTGAGAATGTGTAACCTGCATCATTAATTTGTTTGCATCTAGAACAAAACTACAGTGAATCCCGCTATCATTTCCTGCACTCGTCAGATGGAGAGGGCTGTGCACAGATGCTGGTGGAGTATTCATCAGCACGAGGATTTCATGGAGAGGTGGACATGTTTGTAGCACAAGCCGTCTTACAGTGAGTTCTGGAGTTTCAGTGTAAAATCAGCTCGTAAAGGAATAGTTAATTTCTGAAACTGAAAATTCTATTATCATTTATTCACCCCAATGCATTTGCACGAGAAATGCAAGAAAAGAATGTGCAAGCCACTCTGCCATACAGTGTATGGAAGTTAATAGGGAGTGGTGCTCCAAAATATGCACCCATGCACAATATTTCAGGGCTTCCAAAGCTATTCAATAGCTTTGAGTGAGGAATCCCAACTAAGTTTAAACATCTTGGTTTCTGTTGTTCGCTTATGTTCAGCTGTGTTGCCTTTACATGTGATATTTCAAGTTTTATGTTGTGACATTAGTGCAATTAGGACCAATCATCATTAAGTTCAAACCTGATGCGACCTGTCCAGCGCTATAATATTTGATTTGAGAGCTACTAAGCAGACATTGCCTCAGTAGTTGACGCATTTGGGAAACAACTTTCTCCAAAGATACTGAAGCCCTATTGAGTAATGGCGGTGTAAAACACTGGCCAATCTTTCGACTGAAGGCAATGAGGCGGTGCATGCCTCATATACTTGTATGGAATGACTTGTTCCCTCATCTCAGAGAACCGCGCTTACGTAAGTAACAAGAGACGTTTCCCTTTCGATTTTGGTTCACTCAACATTGTGTTAATAGCTGACTCTATAGAACCGTGTTTACACTGTGTTACAGTGAAGAACTGGCCCAGCTCAAGAGCGGAGCTGTTGAGTGGAAAGTCTCAACAAGTCTGTTGCCTATTGTGTGAATGGCAACCCATCACAGAATATCGTGGTGGTGACACAAATATCAACACCACCATCAGCAGTATCATACAGCCTCATTAAAAGCAGTGTCAAAGCCAGCACTTCACCATTGAAGAGATACTGATGACAGTAATACTGGCATGTATCATTAATATTCACTGACTCGCTGCTGTCTTTCTAAGTTATGCTAAGTGGCGAGTCCATCAGCACCTAAGCAAATACAATACAACCAAAATAATGGTGCATACCATGAGCAAACATCTTAAAAATCCTTCTTGGTGGCCAATGCTGTTCAGCACCAAGCACAGAAGATGCATCTAGGCTATAAAACCTAGCAAAAGTATTAGGTGAGGAGATCCTGTCGCCATGCACATGCTTAGATGAACACGACATTTGCTAATGCCCAGGATGAAGCCCTTCCTCTGGTAGAATGGGTTCTTACTCCAAAAGGGCAGTGCAAGCCCTGAGAGTTATAAGCCAATGAAATGGCATCCACGAGTCAGTGTGATGAACTGATTTTAATACTGGAAAGCTGTTAGTGCAACCCCATAACACAAAATGCTATTCAGAAAGCCTATACTGGCTAAAGCACTGAACATAGATGTGCAGTTTTCCCAACTGAAAGGCCAGCTACAGGGATATGTTTTGCTGCTATAGCTGCCACATATTCTGCAGTGATATGGGCTACAGAGCTGCAGCAAGCAGTTCCACGATCACTGGGAACCACAGGCAACTGGGCCATTTCGGTGCTATCAGCATGACAGTCTCCCAGTGCCCCTTGATTTTTTTTTTTTTTTTTTTTTAAATGACCAGATGCAAAATCTTCACCGGAAAAGCATTTGTGCGTGTCCTCTGGCATTTGCGCGGCAGTGCACCCACTCCCAGATAGGCATGCAACACTGAACATAAAATCGGGCAATGAATGTTCTCCACGGAGGCAAACAGATCCACCTCCACTCTCGCGAAAATGTTCTAAATCATCATTACGATCTCTGCACTTGGTCTCCATACTCCTGGGACTTCTCCTTGTCATGACAGCTTGTCCACACCACAATTCAGTGTTGTCCATGCAAACAAGAACGTGGTGGTTCTGTAACTCCAGATGAAACATTTTGAGCGGCAGATGCACTGGCAGTAGTTCTAGGCAAATGATGTGCCACGCTTTCTTCCCATCTTTATAGATGCAGAAAGCTGCCCTGTCACCACACAGTGGACCCGAACCAGTACTGGACGTGTCTGTCCTGATAGACTTTCGCTTGGAAATCTGGCTCAGCTCTATGCCTTTCAGATAAAAAATCCACGCTGCCAGGACTGAGACAGCTGCGTGTCACCATGATTATAATTCATGACATTTATATAGAGCTTTTCTCTGCACTCAAAGCGCTGTTACATATGGAAGGGGGAATCTCCTCAACCACCACCAATGTGCAGTATCCACCTGGAAGATGCGATGACAGCCATATTGCGCCAGAACGCCCACCACACACCAGCTTATTGGTGGAGAGGAGACAGAGTGATAAAGCCAATTAGTATATATATATATATATATGGGGATTATTAGGAGGCCATGATGGACAGAGGCCACTGGGCAAATTTGGCCAGGATGCCAGGGTTCCACCCCTACTCTTTCGAAAGACAGCCTGGGATTTTTTGTGACCACAGAGAGTCAGGACCTCGGTTTAACGTCTCATCCGAAGGACGGGTCTCTTTGACAGTATTGTGTCCCCATCACTATAATGGGGCGTTAAGACCCACACAGACCACAGGGTGAGCACCCCCTGCTGGCCTCACTAACACCTCTTCCAGCAGCAGCCTGGTTTTAAGGTCTCCCATCCAGGTACTAACCAGGCTCAACCCTGCTTAGCTTCAGTGGGCAACCAGTCTTGGCTACAGGGTGATATGGCAGATCTGACAGGGAATGCAAGACTCACTCCTCCGGTGTACTTGACCATTCTTCCTCCTCAGAGGCAGCCAGTAACATGCCGTCATTCCCATCGTCTGATTGGCCAAACATGATTAAACCGCAGGCTCCAGGGGAGGGGCGGAGGTCAGCTCTTGCAAACAGTATGGGTGAGGATGTGGGTTTAAGGGGAGTTCAAAGGGGCTTTCGCACCGGAGGAACCTTTTCATAGAAAAGTAGAACTATTGGCAGAAGTACCTGTTTTTTGGCGTGTTCGCACCGCAGGAACTAGGAACGATTTTAGTTCTAGGAACTCCTTTTGGAGGAACTAATTTAGCTCCTACTTCAGAGTAGGGTCTAAACCAGCACAATAGGAACTACCAGTGACATAAGTGTACACTGATTGGCCATTTAAAAAAAAGCAGATTTACTTCAGAAACTAACTCTATGAACATGGAAAAACATGATAGATGGGCCTCTTAACCTTTACGCTAAGGAGAAAATCCAACACAACTTTGAGGGGACCAAGCCAAATAATTTAATACCTACATACCAAGTTAATACCTACATACGCTAATACCTGTTCATATACTGTCTACTTTCTATGAATAACAGTTCCATCTAATATCGTTTTAGACAGGACTGTTAGACAGATCGAAAACTCATGAACATGGAGAATGCGAGCACTGTATGCTCAGGCTCTGGCTCAGCACTGTCAAAATAAAGGTCCGCTGCGCTGTCTAAATAAGTCACAACAAGCGCGGCTTACATCACTTCAGATTTCTTACTGGTGGTGTGAATGCAACCAGGAAAATTGGTAGTGATGCAATCGTTACCTCGGCTTATTCACCATGGTAAAATGATTTTAAGGTAACAGTTTACAATAAGGTTCATTAGTTAACTACATTAGTTAGCATGAACTAATAATGAACAGCTTTATTTTTATTAACAAAGATTAACAAATACAGTAACAAATGTATTGCTCATGGTTAGTTCATGTTAGTTAATACATTAACTAATGTTAACTAATGAACCTTATTGTGAAGTGTTACCGAATGTAATGCATTGTATGAATATATCCACACAAAACAATACGGTCTATCCGCAGAAGTAAAAAAATGTCAATGCATCCGAAGCTCAAATCAGATCCGAAGTTTCCGCATACGCATATGATCAGAACTCCAAGCAACTCTCGTACTACTCTCCATTGGAAATGAATGACTTCCGGTCCAACGGCTGTCATGTGCAGTGGAAACTCGTGTTTTCGACGTGAGTGCAGTCTGTCTCACTGAGAGCGGCTTCAGTGTGGGTTCAGCCCAATTTGAACACGCAACTCTTGTGCCCATCGGATGGCTGGGTAAGTCCCTTAAACAAAGGGTCCATTTGAAGCAACAGATATTTGAGAGCAATCTTGGCATCCTCATCAGATGAAGCACAGTCGAAAGCTGAAGGAGAAAGATTCTGAAGAAATTGGCTTTCGGCACAGCTATATATAGGCAAAAAGCCCACATCAATTAGGTGCCATTGGCCTGTGTTTTATACTGGCGCTTCAGTTTTTTGGAGAAAGCTGTTTCCCATAGCGTCAGCTGCTTGCTCAATGTTGATTGAACCATAAACGAAAGGGAACATCATAAGTTTGGGTCTGTTTCTCACACAAAGCTACCATATGAATAGCATTTAGAATAATTGGAAAATATTTAGAATAATTGGAAAATAGTGCACGAGTATGATGTATGAACTACTTGCCCATCTAGTCAACTAAACTTGATGCGAACATTTTCGTGCTTGTCACATAGTCAATATAATATTCGCTAAATATGTTGATTCCTGTTTTATTTTCATTATGATTGATATACATCTCATCATCTTGTCTTGGCTGCAGGTTCCTTTGTCTAAAAAACAAGACTAGCGCATTGGTGGTGTTCACCACATACACACAGAAGCACCCATCTTTAGAGAAGGGCCCTCCATTTGTGCAGCCTCTGCTCAATTTCCTGTGGTTCCTTCTGCTGGCTGTGGATGGGTAAGAGACTGTATTCATGCTTTTGATTTTAGCATCAGGCTCTTGTCATTATTTTTGGATGCTCTACATTGTAAAATTCTGTGGATGTCAGAGGGTGTTCTACAAATAATCACATTGACAGTCTGGGTGGACGTTTTCTGTCATGCTCTATTTTTATGCACCGGAAAAGTATTGCAACGTTTGATATCAATGTGACTGCTATACCAAGCTATTTTAGTCTTACCAAGAGCTGTGTAGCTGGTGCCTTTTCTATTTATTCTTCTATCGTAATGTGTATTCTTATTCTCCTATGAAAAAAAACGTGTGGTCTTGAGATCTGGTCACCTTATTTAAAGAAAGAGTATTCTATGAATTTCTCCAACCAACTTCTTACTTAAACATCTTTTCCAGTCTATTTAAAACATGATGTTTCCTAACTTCTAATGCTTGTTAGCATCCTTTGCTGTGGGAATGTACAGAATGGGTAGTAGGGACACGCAATAAACCCAGGCTTTTCAACCCCAGTCCTGGAGGGCTAGTGTCCTGTTTTAGAGCCCCTTGTGTGCACTTGCAGTCTTGTGGACGTATAATGGCTGCCTCCTGCGCATGTCTGTTAAAGGGTTAGTTCACCCAAAAATAAAAATCCTGTCATTAATTATAAACACCATGTCGTTCCAAACCAGTAAGACCTCCGTTCATCTTCGGAACACAAATTAAGATATTTTTGATCCGAGAGCTTTCTGATCCCTCCATAGACAGCAACGTCATTGCAACTTTCAAGGCCCAGAAAGTAAAGACATTGTTAAAATAGTCCATGTGACTACAGTGGTTCAAATGTAATGTTATGAAGTGACGAGAATACCTTTTGTGCGCAACCCCCCCCCCCCCCCCCCCCCCTCCCTCCCAAAATAACAACTTTATTAACAATCTCTTCTCTTCCACGTCATTCTCCTACGCTGTTGACGTAGTGTAAACAGTGCAGTGCTTCGGGGTCAGAACGCCACCTCACTATTGGCTAGCTCCTGCATGAGCATCAATGTGACCAGTGTACGCGAATATTGTAGGAGATCTGACACTGAAGAGAAGAAATGGTTGAATAAAGTCATTATTTTTGTTTGTTTGTTGCGCACAAAAAGTATTCTCATCGCTTCATAACATTACATTTGAACCACTGTAGTCACATGGACTATTTTAATGATGTCTTTTCTACCTTTCTGGGCCTTCGTCAAACGTCAAAGTTGCAATGACGTTGCTGTCTATGGAGGGATCAGAAAGCTCTCGGATTTCATCAAAAATGCCTTCATTTGTGTTCCGAAGATGAACAAAGGTCTTGCGGGTTTGGAACGACATGAGGGAGAGTAATTACTGACAGAAATGTCATTTTTGGGTGAACTAACCCTTTAAATCCACAAGACCTCTAGGGTGTCCCATTTCTCCTTTTAGATTTCAGAAAGGTGCTCGCAAGCGCCCCCTTTGCGGCCGATATGTGGCCTCAATGCTCACTTTTGCCAAGACAGTCAAAGTGGCATTACGTCACGAAAGTGTGGACTTGGTGGAAGATCGCGAGAGGTTAGGGTTCCATTTGGGTCAGTGCCAGAGTTTAGCTCTAACCCTAAACAAGCACATGGGAACAAGCTAATAGAGTTGTTCAGAATTACTTGTAAATTACAGAGAGATGGGTTACATTGAGATTGTTTCTGAAGTCTGAGGGACACTGGCCCTCCAAGGACTGGAGTTGAAGAGCCCTGCCACAGGCCAAATAGCTTTAACTGATATTTTAAATGATCCATCAGTGTTTTAACAAATAATGGATCAAAACGGTTAACACAACCTCTGGATTATATGTGGTTTCATTTCCAGTGGGAAGTTGACCGTCTTTACAGTGTTATGTGAGCAGTATCAGCCATCACTGAAGAGAGACCCTATGTACAATGAGGTAAGTTACTGAAAACGCTCTTTAACATCAAAAACAAGCTTTTTTGGCAATTCTCTGAGTCTTTCTCAGTACCTAGAGATTCAACGGTAGACAGAATATGACTGAAACACTAGCTCTGCTCCTGACCTAGTGAGCTGTCTACATCAGTGCTTCTCAGTCGGGGTCCTATGTAATTATATTGTTATTACAGAGTAAATATGTTAGAAGTTGCAGGCATTATTCAGAGAGATAAAATTTTCATTTGGATTCTGAATGAGATAAGATGTCTGGACTTCTTTAATGTTTATAACACACATTGTTCTTTCTTGACCCCAGTATCTGGATAGAATAGGACAGCTGTTCTTTGGAGTGCCACCTAAACAGTCGTCATCATATGGTGGTTTGCTAGGTAAGAAACATCCCTGCCTCTGTTTGACTACAGAAACACCTATGCACCCAGATTATGAAGGAGCACACATGCATTCATTTTCCAAAAGTAGTTAAAATATCGGTTACACTTTATTTTAGTGTGTCCCTGTTACAGTGTAATTATAGATTTAAGTACTGAGTAATAATAATTAACTACATGTACTTTTTTTTTTTTATTCATGTCGCAATTTCAGACCCAAATTATTCATTAAAAAATGATGACCCCGTCATTTACATGCATCACTTAACTGTGTCAATAATACACATAACCAAATTGTAATTAGGTTAGTCACTTTACCAAATTGTTAAAAAACAAAACATCACAAGTTTCATAATTATAGAGCTACTATATAGGTATATCCAACAATACCTGGATGCATACAAAGCTCAACTGCTTGTTACATAATTGAAAAATGTAAAGTATATTATTTAAATTTGGACATACTACTTTATCTGCGTACATACAGTAAACTCGATAGTATTTAACAAATCTTAACTACCCATTTTTTTTATTTTATTGCAAAATGTAACTATCATCGCCCAGGTTTTTTGTGTAAATGTCCAGTTATATATCACAGTTTAATCCAAGGGTATGTTGTGAAGACATTTAAAAATGACTATATTCTGGTTTGCTTTCTGTGTGTTAGGAAACCTATTGAATAGCCTAATGGGCTCAGGTGAGGAAGAGGAGGGTGAGGAAGCGCAGGAGGACAGCAGCCCCATTGAGCTGGACTAAAGCATCTGACAGGAGGCTCACTTGTCCCAAAATCATAAACCAGCCCCACACCAAACCATTCACTGAAGTGAACAATGACCAATCATGCATCCGTTTGGGCGCTCTTTTTCAATAACTAACTCTTTCCTGTTATTGTTGGACTTTGTTCTGTGTATAGTTTTTATAGAATGAAGGTGCAACAATATCAAACTTCCTGGACTGTTGAACAAAAATCATAAATGAGCAGAAACAGACGCACTTCAGATGTAATTGTAACGCCCTCCATTTGTAGTTCTACTGAGCTCTTGGTGTCAGGGACCCTCGTTTGTGAGAGGGACCCTGGTCCTGTCCTGCCACAGAGGGTGGCGGCTGCTCGATGTATTAATAAAAGTAATTCAGTTGCTCTTAACTTATAATCCATGCTAATATACTTTGATAAATTCTTCAGTATGATAGCTCAAATCCGAACATGGCTTGGTTTCGTGTGTCCGCACAGTTAGATCTTAACGGGGATACTGCGGTATCCTTGATGGGACAATTCACCACTTCTGTTACATTGTATGCGTGAGGATGAGAAAAGCACACATCGTACACATTTGCGCGAGCGGGTAGGTGAATGCATGTTTGTGTTGATTGAAGTGTGAATGTGCTGTTATAAATGTATCGGTCGCCAGGAGGCCGCTTCATTCTCTGCTGACGTATGATTGAACGTAATAAAAGGATAGAGGTGGATGTAACAAATAAGTGTGTCCTGTTTTTCTTCATTAAAGTAAATAGAAAGTTCAAATGCTAATTAAATATTTCCTTTTTGAATGATGTCACCTGGGTTGTGTAAACAATGTCAACCAATATCCAGTAGCTACTTTTTTGTTTTTGGAATACTGTTATAGGTAATGGAGACTTTACAAAATCTTGCCATTAGTTAATACACCAATCCCAGACAGCAACATAATGTCATCCCAGATCCAGTACGTGGATTTAATGCGTTCCAGATGTGGGCCGGATCTGGGCCAGATGGGAGCAGATGGGGTGCTGCAGTGATGTATTTTTGTGGGCTAAACTAGAAGTTGGTGTAACCCTTGAACCCAATTGGAGTTTTACATGATTTGGATTATTGCAGAAAATAAGCTCTGTGACCAACCAGTTCTGACAGAAACTCATCCCGAGAAACAAAGATGTTTTGAACTTGAAGTCCTCAAACCTGTCTGTTCTCAAACAAAATCAACAAGGCATTATGATTTAGAGTATTTTATGACATAATTCCTATGTTATGCACACAAGCTGTACAAAAACAAGTGCAAACTGACACAGACAATAAAAAATATGAATAGGTTAATGATTAGATTTTTGATAGAAGATTGAACTACAGGTTAGTTTTAGTAATGGTTTCAGGGTTTCTGACAGCCTGTCACGCGTCAGGCTCGGGACTGCAGAGACAGACGTGCTGTGATGTCAGAGAGATGGCTCATGTCAGCCAGCTGTGCCTGATGTTTGATGTACTCTAGAGTCCGAACCTGGAGAGGACGAGAGACATGGGTCAAGGCGTCATATTGCAGCTGAACGTCACCGCATGTGTGTGCATACGACTCACCGATGTGCGTGTCTCACAGAAGCCGTGTTTGTGACTGAGGTTCCACAGGTTGACAGCCAGCTGATTGAGTTTGTTGTTCCGTAGATCACCGTGAGCCAACAGACAGCCGAACAGAGAGAAGGCCAGACTGCCCTGCCTGCGCACTCCCTAACACACACACACACATCAGCACAGATATAACATATCAGACCTGCAGCCATGCAAAATCATACACATTAATAATATTACACACAGTGTTGGGGAAAGTTACTTTTAAAAGTAATGCATTACAACATTGTGTTACTCCCTAAACAATTAAATAATTGTGAACCTGAATCTACTCTTAAACCTAATTGTAACCCTGTAGTTACCTTATATTACCCAGTACTTTCTTGGGTAAGAATACTGTAAATACATACAAGTGCACGTACTGTAAAAAAAAAAAAAAAAAAAATGTTAACCCAGTTTTGCTTATTAGTATGGTTGAATTGGATCATCGAAGGTCAGCAGCAAAGACACTGGTTAATAAAGTAAGATTAAATATTATGTTTGTGTAATTTAACACTTAATTTTTGCAGGTTTGTGTAATATTCTGAGTTTAAAATAAAGATATACTTAACATTGCTCATGTTTATAGCAATATCTCCTCTCAACCCCCAAAAATAAAAGCTCACTGGATCTTCACATATCAGAAGTGAATCTTTGGTGGTTTGATTATTTAAATCAGCGTATTAAGATGAAAGGTGAGAGGTTACCATCACAGACCTTGATTTATTGTACCATAATGATAATGTGTACTGTACACATACTTTAGCATTTCGCTGTTTCCACCCACCTACTTTTATGTGCATTTTGGGATATTGCATACTTTTTTCTTTTTTTTAAATAAAAAAACACACTGGATGGAAACGCCAAGATGTGCATAAATTCTAAAAATCTATGAGCTCAATTAAGGTGGATAATTATTGATTACACTTTATTTCGATAGTCCACTTTAGACATTCTACTAACTATAAGTAACTTTTCAACTACATGTCAACTAACTCTCATTAGAGTATTAGTAGACTGTGAGTAGACTGTTAGGTTAAGGTTTGGGTTAGGAGAATAAGTTGACTTTTAGTTGCCAAGTTACTTATAGTCAGTAGAATGTCTAAAGTGGACTATCGAAATAAAGTGTTACCCAATTATTTTTATCCAATAACCCAACATGCGCATGAACTATGATGGAAACACATTTACCGAATAAAACAAAAAGTCATGACTTTGCCTCAACAGATCATGTGACCAGAAAAATGGCGATAAGTAGGGTGAATTAAGGGTGATTGGGACAGTTTTTGAATTTCCGCCTTGTGCAAGGTTTCTTGCCATACATTTTTAATGCAAGGTTAATCATTTTCTTATTTTTACTGATTTTGTATCAGTAGTGCATCATATTCGTGTTTCCATCAAAAGTTTGTACAATATAATAGCTACGAGAATTTTAGGATACAAGAAATTTATGATGTACGAACAAAGAGCCACAGTGGCTTTCTCAATTGCATTAACTTCCATTTTTATTACAGATATTTTGCGTCAACTTCCCAGGAAGTGACGATTTTGTTCTCTTGAACACATGGGACAGAAATGGTGCTTTATTCGCAAATGTTTTATGCGATATTCAAATTTTGCAAATAATTTAAATTCGCAACTTTGGATGGAAACAGCTATTTTTATCAGTTTTCTTCAGTGTCTCTGTGCAAAGCATCATCCTGTTTCACAACAAACTGCATGTGGAGTCTGTGATTGGTGTCATTTCACCTCTAGGGGCGCTTTTATACTGTGAAACCAAAGACTATAGAACCCTCAAGCTCCAGAACACGAATAAATCAAACAAACCCCCAAAACAAATGTTCGGCTACTATCAGCACTGAATTTTCCCGATTAGCGATAGTTCCAAGAAGTAACTATCGACCGATTAATCGGCAAAAACTATAAATCGGTCACCCTCTAATGTACATTGTCAGCAAGCACATTTCCATTACTTTTTTTTATTTTATTTTAATCATTATAATTATTGTTTTATCATGTAAATCCTAACAAGCTATTATACTATGATATTTTGTTATCTAATGCGGGGACATTCATACATTTATAAGATTACAGATACTTTTTAGAGACACGGTATCTTGGATTAATGCTCACCTCATCTCGGCCCAGAGTCTTTAAATGATCCAGAACCTGACCAATCAGAGTCTCACACAGCTTGTTGATCTCTGCGATGAACTTGGGATCTCCTCCATAGAGGGTTTCATTGGAATCCACTGCAACAAGAGCAAAAGAGATTCCGTTTAGAATTCAATGTCAGAAAGACTTTAAGATGATGTTTGTTAGAGTAGCTTTCTGCATTGATTCAGTGCGGTACCTTTAGGAATGGTGTAGAGATAGCTTTCCTGGCTCATTGCTGCTAGCAATGGTAAAGCGCTGATGTAGACGCGGACCTTGGCATCACTGTTGTCCTCCCAGGTGTAGTCCTGCACCATATTCAAGAGCCCTCGCACCAGATACAGCACACCCTGCTCCGGATGGTCCTATGAGACATAGTGAACAATGGCGCTCAGATATGCACTAGAGAGATGGCTAGAACATTCGTGCAAATGTTTACGCATATATTACCGGCACTACGAGCAGTGTGGAGAGGAAGTTGTTAATGAATTCGAGAAAGAAGGGCTCTGATGATCGCTGTTTTCCCTCAATGCTGATGGTACGCGGGACTTCCGGCAAAATACTGACCGCTGCCTTTAGAAACGCGTCCGCTGAGAAATGGACGCAGAAATTAATTTTTTTTTCAACATTTTCTCAGTCCATATCAAATCATTAATATCACACCCAGTCTTGGTCGATCATGGTAGAGGCTGATCTCTGAAACCGATCTGAGGTCAGTTTTGTACACTACCATTCAAAAGCTGGGAATCTTCAAGATTATAATGTTTTTGAAAGAAGTCTCTTTTGCTCACCAAGGCTACATTTATTTGATAAAAAACATACAGTACAAACAGTAATACTGCGAAACATCACTACAATTTAAGGCTACGTTTACACTACAACGATTTGCTTAAAATGGAGAAGTAGTTTTCCGCGTACAGACGACACCATTGTCAAAACGATCCCCATTCACACGGATCCGCGAAAACGACTAAAAACTGTATTCTGCTGCCAGGCCATTAGATGGCGTTGAAACACTACAGACTGAACACGTAATATGCATGTGCATGACGTCATCGTCTTCAGAGATTAGTGTTTTTGTCATTTACACGGAGACCGTTCTCAAAAACATGCACTTAGAAACCTGTTTTCAAAAGTTTGCGTTTTCAGGCACCCAAAACGCTGTAGTCGTGTAAACAGCCCCGAAAAT
Organism: Abramis brama; assembly: GCF_963993115.1. Lineage (NCBI taxonomy): Eukaryota > Metazoa > Chordata > Actinopteri > Cypriniformes > Leuciscidae > Abramis > Abramis brama. Next base: position 29,110,842 of record NC_139976.1, read on the forward strand.
AATTGATTTCTATTTTTATATATTCTAAAATGTACTCCTGTGATGGCAAAGCTGACTTTTAATTTCATTAAAATAGCTATACTGATAACTATATTAGCATCCACACCAACGTTCTGTCGTCTGCCGCTTTAAATGCTCGAGCTCTTTAAAGCAGGATGGATTCTGACTGGCTGTCAGTGCTTTTATCATCATCTGGAAAAAAAAAAAATTGTTGTGAAAGTGATTCCAATTGTATCGTTTCTCTGTGCCGTTACCGTTATAGTTGTGGTTTGGATTCTGCTATTCATTTACATTTAGATAAATTTTTAAAACTACATCTTTATCGTTGTCATCTTTGCTGTGAAAGGGCCTTTATTAAGGGAATAAATTACATTTTAAAATATGCTAAAATAGTAGTTATTTTAAATGGTAATAGTATTACACAATATTACCATTGTGACTGTATTTCCTTGGTGAGCATAAGAGACTTCTTTCAAAAACATTAATACAATCTTAAAGATTCCAAAGTTTTGAATGAAGGGTAATTAAATCCTCATTCTCCATTAGAGGCAGGAACAAGGATGTACAAAAGGTATATTTTGTGTATGGGAGGCTCCAGCACTCACCCTGGGACAGACACTGGTTGGCCAGCGCTACCTGTCCAGAGAGCAGGTATAGGTTGAGACGACTAAAGATACTTGTGAGAGATGGAATGGTGATGAAACTGTAGGCAGCACACGCCTGGAAATAGACAACACACAACAGGCAGCAAAAGCTCAGTCACTTATAGGATAAAACAGGATAAAGTCATTTAAAAGGCAGTTAATATTCAGTAATATTATCAATTTGACTGCACTGACACTATTTGATGAGAACAAAAACTTGAACGATGATGACACCACTGTTTTCTGCAGAGCTGCTTTATAGCCGATTCTACTTCATGTCATAAATGATAAATTTAGCAACATCGACAGTTATTGAACTGAACTGAATCAACATTGAACCGAATTGATCTGAATAATGACACTCTTGTCTTCTGTAAAGCAGCTGATAGCTGAATTGAACTCATTTCAGAATTGATGAACAGTTTACAGTTATTGAACAGAATCAACACTATTGTCTTCTGAAGAGCGGCTTATATTTGATGAAGTTTGCATCATTGATCTTTATTTTCTACTGTTTATTACTGTAAAGCTGCTTTGAAACAATCTGTATTGTATGAAGCGCTTTATAATTAAAGGTGACTTGACTTGGATCCAACATTATTAGGTGGAATCAACCAAACCTGTCAAAAATATGTCCACATTTCACTACAAAAAGAATAATTTTACATAAGGAAATTAAACCTACATTATATTATTATTTAATAAAAATTAAGCACATTTCCTTCAGTTGTCATTACTGTAATGCAGAAAAAATATAATTATATAACTACCTTACACATCTTAGTGATTTAATTTATTTGTTAAAATGTGTTTTTTTTTTTTTTTTTTTTTAAGTTTCTCATGAGATTCACACATTAACATTTTGTAAAAAGAATAAACCAACCCTGACAAAAGCAGCCGTTTTACGTGAGTGATTGCCTTTCATCACACGTCTGGTCTCCATGGCTAGCTGATTCACCGTCTGTAAGAGAGACATTCATTTCATCATGACATACGGTTACTCAGCACTCCATTACACTAACAGATTAGACTTTACAGCATTTTCCAAATAGTTTTTAATTTGTTTACTAGTATAAAACACACAGGACATTAAAAATATATGGTAAAAGACTTAATATAAATAATGTTTTAATAAGCCCTGTATCATAAGCAATTGTTAAGGCATGCTTATCAGTTAGCAGCTGAGACTCTTTTATATTATTGAAAGTATTGTTTAAAGTTCCTGTAAAATTATTATGGACAAAATTTGAAGGAATCTGAACTGAATTGGTCCCAAAGGATGTTAAATTCAAATTTGAATTGGAATGACAATAAGAGGAATTTACTAAACTGCAATTCAAAGAAATGCAACAGACAAAATAGGAATTTCGTAAGTTCAGCTCTAGTATCCTGAATAATAACTATTATCATTAATTAGAATAATTTATTCCCTGGTATGTAGAATGCAACCGCAAGGGGTTCATAAGTTGATGAAAGCTAATAATTAAATCATAATAAAAACATACATTTAAAAAAAATCTATAATCTAAGTCTATATTTTATTTGTTTACCTGGATGTCATGTGACCAACATCAGATAAGTGTGAACATGCAGATGTGGTGTTAAATTATTAAAGCTACACTGTGTAATTTTTTAAGTTGATTCTTAGCAAAAAACACTTTGTTCTTTCAAAATGATATGTGCTCATTAATGTGTAATTACTTCTACCAACTAATCAAGTATTCTCGTAAGTGTATAATCTGCCATTTATAATACATACAAACGAGTCGCTCGAATGGCGGCATCCATCTTGAAAATACATTAGCCAAAGAGGGACATACCTGGAAATTCAAGCTTCGCCTTTCGCGTTTTTACACTCAGTGGCACCGAGACGAATGCGAGAGGGAGATTACTCTCGACTGCCGGCAGATTTGAAATAATACGGCCACCGTAGGAGTTAAAACACCCTCGGAATGGGAGGGGCTAGAAAGTAATATTCAGTTGGTAGTCATAAACAATTTCACCGCTAGATGGGAGAAAATCCTACACAGTGTAGCTTTAAAATATGAAATTAAAATCTCAGGAGGTGCTTCAAGTAAATATCTGACATTAAAGGATTTTGACTGACAGAAAAGGTTGAGAACCCCTGATTTAATACATAACACTTGCTTAAGACAAAGGGTGCTCACATGTATCAGGTGAATGATGACGGGCTCTAGATTACAGAAGGTTGCTCGGGCTTCCACACAGAAACTCAACTGCTGTTCAAAGTCCCTCCCGAAAGACACCTAATGAAACAAAGGACCAAAATACAAAAAAAGTTAGTAAGACTGTATAGGTCATATTGTAGATGCCGACTCTGACCGTTCCAGTTTAAGGGGCACTTTAGCACGGGCAAATTGAAGGTAGAAAAAATTCAACACCCATGATGCACTGAGCATGTTGCCATCCAAGGCCACTTCCAGTCTGCTCATTTTGGATAGGCCTGATCAGAGTCAAATACCATATTGCTTAAGTAGTAAACTTTCAGTCACAATGGTGTTGTTCTGTATTGTTACCAGGTGCAAGATTTCAAAGAGTAAACATTTAGTGGGAGTGAGTTTCTTTCGGTTTCCTGCACTCCTGAGGGCAGTGGCTAAAGGATGCAAAGAATCATACATTTGAAGAGAACGCCACAACGAAAAAGCTGAAAAACTTTTGTATTTGTAGTCAACATTTCAAACTGGATGACAAAAAACAGTGTTTTAGGCCAAACCTAGGAGGGTAAAAAAAACCTGCCATTCCATCAGTTAATTTGGAAGAAGAGGAAGCTAACCCCCGAAGCAAAATGCCATTGTGTACAACTAAGGAGGCTGTTGCCATAGTGTTCCATTTTTACCAAAATTCTGTTTAAAAAGTAGACAAAGTATGATACAATTTTCAGTGATGAACCTTCTCTTACAATAACAACCCTCTGTCGATCCAACTGTGCATGGACAGGGACACAAAAATGCGGAAGTACAATCTAGCTTTCACAAAAGCCCTAGAGTCCACTGTTCGTTTCCATATACTACTAACAGTGTAACATACAAAGTGGGTTGAAAATCAGCAAACTTACACTTTAACAATTTAATTATATATCACTATGTATTTCTTTGCATTACAATAATAAGAATGACAATTGACAAATCTTTGTATATTTAAATTTTTTTCTATTCTGAGATGAAATGGCACAGCTCTTGATGCATGTTTATAACCCAGATCATCTCATTGTTCAAGATGATGTATATGGTTACTAGAAAATAACAAATTGAAACATTTTGGCTTGACATGACATGATGGCAGTTCTTATTTTTGACAGTTGAGCTCTCAAAATGAAGAACTAGCTTCCAGTTCAAGCAAATTGAATTTTTTTTTTTTTAGAACTGATATACAGCATTGTAGGACAGAGACTCACCATACGAATAAATCCGTTGATCAGAAGAGCCAGAGATCTTTTCTCATCATCTAGAGTTAGAGCACTACAACACAAAGACCACATGCAAACACGTCAATGTAACACTCCCTTATTCTGCATTAATGGTGAGACACATTAATATATATCTCACTCACTTGACGGAGTCGTGCATGGTCTTACAGATGTGCAGCAGCGCATTGAGAATGACGGGGTCTCTCGTTGCTTCCTGCTGGTGTCTAAACAAAAGAGAGAAACCTTGTAACTAGAACTAGAATAAACACTAACCATCCTCTTCCCAGTATTTGAACACTTGTTTAGCTACACAGAGGAAGTGGAGTTTTAATATTGAATAGTGAGTGAAAAACATACTTGATGAAGACCTCCATGATTGATTTACACACCTCCACCCTCACACTGTCTTTCTGGAACATATCCAGAAAGGGCAAAAACTTCTCCTGCAATCATTAAAACTCTATACATCAGCAAAAACAAATCATTTTATGATCATACTAGTTTATTTTATATTACTGATGATATTTTCTTTTAAAGTTCCTGTAAAATTGCTTTTGTTTAGCAAAATTTAAAGGAATTTTACCTGAATTTGCCCAATAGGATGTTAAAATTGGATATGAATTGGAATGACAGTAAGAAGAATTTATTGAATTGCAATTCAAAGAAATGCGAAACACAACAAATTAATTAAATTCATCCAATTAGTATTATGACACAACATAAAAAATAATTACTGTTAATTTGAATAACTACGCCTATTTATTTCCTGGTATGTATAATGCATTTTCAAAAGTCTCAACTGAAACATAGATCTGTAAACTAAGTTTAACATTTTTTATTTTTTATTTTGACAAAGTATTTTTTTTATTTTAAAAAGATTTTAATTTAGCCATACAGCACCAAAAACTGTTTTCAAAGGTTGATTGTTAAAATGTAATTTCAGGTAACTTTATATAGCTTATTCTTCCATTTCACAGACCACTTAAGGGGTAAATTAGAGCATTTCTGTTCTTCCACCATGATCCATAAAATTAAAAATGTAAAAATGATTGCTGTGGTCATACCATAGAGAAGAGCACAGAGAAGTCATGGAAGTAGGGAAGGATCTTGTTTATCACTGACTGCAGCTGAGAACACAAAAGAAGGGGGATGAATGGTGGCGACATCAACAACATATAACATCATGTGTATATGTTTTTTTGCATACCTGTGGATAAGCATCCTCGAAAGCTCTGTCTGGAGTCATGTGTTTGATAATGTCTGCAAGAACTGTGTTCACCTCCCGTTTCTACAAGGGAGAAATTTGAAAAGTTTTTAAAAATTCTGTTCAAATAATGATTTGCAACACCTGATGCTTCAGGCAAACAGAGCAGATAACTCACTGTGAAGTGGCGGCAGGTGAACTCCACCCAGATCTCAGCACAGTTGATGTAATCCTGAGTCATAGACATAATACAAACAAAAAGCAGTGAATGGATTAAAGTCAAGTCATCATTATTTACAGGTATATAGTGCTTTAGACAATAGCTTGAGTCATGAATGCATGAGTTAACTTTGAACTTTGTCATAATTTAAAGATATTTAGAAGATGGAAAAACGCAAACACAAATGCAAGAAATGTGTCTTTTTAAATTACAAATTGATATCAAATAAAATACCCAGGTTCCTAAGTTAAGGCAAAGACTTGACAGAACATCCATTAAGAGTTAGACAGTATTCTAGGTTATTAGGTTTGCAGGCATTGGTCCAATAATTAAATCAATAAACTAGGGTGCAATAAACTAGAAAAATAAATCCTGCTCACTATCCCAACTTGTAAAACTTATCAAAATTTATTTATTTAACAATGTTTTGGTCCCATGAACTTTTTCAGGCATTTACACCACACATAGCATGTAGGGTTAAAAGCAATGGTCCTAGTACTGAGCCTTGCGGCACTCCATACTGAACTTGTGATCGATATGACCTCCTAATTTACTGCTACAAAATTGATAACAGTCAGATAAATACAGTTAAATGTAATAGTGGCATTGCATTCGATGCCAATGCAATTCCACAAATGCAGATGTAACTGAGTACATGTTTATTTTCATTTTATTCAAATCTGTATTTAATTCTTATTACAGATTCCCTTTTTTATACTGTGTGCTTTAAAACTTTCACAGTTGTTTACCCTTGGGCCGCGCACTTTAGTGATGACCTTCCAGGCTTCATTGAGTATGGAGAGTCTTTCGCTCTCTGGAGGGTCAGCACAGGACAGACTGCGACCCAGAGACGCAAACAGCAAGTGCTGAAGAACAGAGAGAATCATGAGAATAAACTATGACATAGACACTGATATTCACCAAAGTGTTTTGGACCTGTGTGCAGTTTGGTATGCGTGTGTGTGTGTGTGTGTGTCTGTCACCTTGGGAAATCCAGCTTCATCACAGTCTTTGATCATGCCAATAAAGTCTGTTGCTCTCGTTGCAACAAATTCTGCCCGGAACGCCCACATGACAGAGTTCAGCAGGAGAGCACTATAGGAAAAATTTATACTGCAATTTCAAACACCATAAATTCTGCAGTTGTAAGATAAAGATTTTTACATTGTCTAAAGACGCTTGCCCATGTAAAAGTCTTGACCACAATGCTAGGCTGTTCTGGGTGGCTGCTTAATGGTCAAAAGAGCCCACCACCAAATATCTATGATATTCTGGTCTCTAGACCAGGTCTCGATGGGAATTTATTTTGGGGTTTTTTTCGTCCGTCTGCTAAGCAAAAATGTTAGTCACTCTCATCCACAAGACAGATTTGAGGCATCATTCGTGCACATATCACAACCAATTCAGTAATTAATTACATGCCTAAGGAAACTATTTATCAAGAATGTCTGGCTCTATGATCGATAATAACTGCAGTAGTACAAGATGAAGAAAACAAAATTCCAATGCGACTAAACAAGACATTATTCATAATGAGTCTCAAGCTTAATTTTTCATCATTCTTGGTCATAGATATTAAGTTGTAAAATGTTCCTCAGTGAAGAGATCTTACTTGTTGCCCAACTTCTTGCATCTGTCCATCATCTCTGTTAGCAGAACCTTTAAAAGACAAATGGATCAAACACATTTGATCAAAATCACGACACGAGCGACAGTGACCATTGGTGACAGAATGTTGGCGTGTCAAGCAACAGGAGTCATGCGACAAAAGTTCAGAAATTTCAACTTTATGCAACTGAGCAGCGACTTTTGCGAGCGACAACCAATAGGAGTGAAGACTGTGAAGCTCACGTCACTGTCTCGAGTGCAGGCAAGACATGACAGAGTTCTGGAGCGATTTCACTGTTTTATATTATTTGACTGTAAACACACACATGGATATAATAAAATGATGTGTGGAAAAGAAACTGTCGGCAGTCTTGTGAGTTTGATTCATACATTGATAGTTTGTGTTGTTAATTATATGATGCAGTGAACAGTTTAGCACTGCTGCAGTTCATTTTACAGTTTCCCCTGCATTATGTTGATTATTAGAGACAAGAAAATTGATTGCAATGACGTTTTAGTAATTTTGAACAGTATGAGTGAATTAAATTTGTTGATTGATTGATCGTTAATCTGGTTAATGATTTAATGCACTGAGCATTGCTGTAGTTTATATCACAACACTCTCAAACAGCAGAATGCTACTTTTAATTCTTTTAAGTCTTATTCCTAGTCAAATTAGAATGAGATCTTAGTTTTATATATCACTTGTGATTGCATTTCCTAAAGGTATGGCCAGACGTGCAGTCTACCAATAGCATTAGAGCGACAGCACTAGGAACGCCCACAAGCGACTTCACAGTACAGAGACTAGCGACATGCAGATGATCAACATCGACAAACGCAGTCTTTACACTGCTGAGGTGGAACAACTAACCATTTGTCGACTAGAAGATTGGTCGACCAAAATTTTATTAGTTGGTTAGTTGCAGGAAAATTGTAAAAATGCTCACTCTAATGTTAACCTAGATAAATGGCGCTATTATTAGGAAATTATTCAAGTGTTTGTGTGGAGAGCGCACTTACTGCATGACATTCCAGCAGGATCACTGCATTTAACTTAAAATACTCCGTCAATTTTGTTCATACAGATAAGAGTAATGCAAACTGTAAAGGGTCTACTTTTATTTGTGTAAACTCACAAAAACAAAACGTTGTGCTTTTGTAAAATAATGAAAATTCTGCCGTCTCGGTCTCAGTAACACGTCATAAAAATTCACCAAAGCGCAGCGTATACTTGCCTCACAGACATGAGGAATATATCTATAGAAAGTTTGAAATGTCTACTTTTGAATGAACAAATTCAAATGGAATTTGTTTTTTTCTCAAATTATGTAACCCTCATTCTCATTGTCAACAGCAGCCACTGTTTAAATATTTATATTTTAACATTAAATTGGAGTAGAAACCTAATTATATCAATACAAAGTTTATATAAAACTGACTTATATGCAATTGAAATGTTTATATACAAAAAGTTTTTGTGTTGATTATTAAATAAACTATTTAAAAGTTTTGGCTAAATTAATACTTTAATTTAGATTTTGGTAAAAAATTCATTTCTGTTCATCACTAGTTACAATTCATATGTTTGCTTTCTCATAAAATACTTTCTCATAAATATACCACTTTCAATTTTCTGAGATGCGGCAACTGAACATGGTGTCACATAAGCATTGTTTCTACATTACATGATAATAAAATCATTAACAAATGTTTGCAGAAACAGGTTGTCTACTGCACAATTTGCTAGGAGACATGTTTGTTGATAATCAATATCTGCAAAGCGAATGGTAGCACTGTCATAAGATTTTCTTATACATCATCTTCCAAGCATTTAATGGAACTCTTTTATGGGTGGAAGTACGAGTTATCAGGTAGGAAAATTCCACATCTGACTTTGAATGCAAGGTAGGATTAATACAAATTAAACAATCAGTCAGGCATTTCCTCTGAGTGGAGTGTGTGTATGTACCTCTGGTGCTCTGTATGCCACACACTGCAGAATCCAGTGAATGGCAGGAGAATAGAGGGTCAGATAGATGGGAATCTCCACCCGTTGCAGCCCCAGCTGATTCTGCACACTTTCCCCATGAATTTGACGGAACGAGGCCAGAAGGTCGAAGAAATTCTTATTGAGACTGTCCTTCAGATGTGGCGCTACCTCCATCCCAACCTGTGAGAAAGATAGATAGCTAGAGTCTCTACAATATACTTCATTTTCAATCTACAGGGTTTTTGCTTGTTTTATTATCACCATGTAAAAATTGAAAGTGCAGCCACTTTTCCACCATTGGCCCAAACTGCTCTTATTGCTTAACCGTTCCATTCCGTGCCGATCCGGCCCAGCCGGTACGGATACGGTTTCATTTTCCACTGTGGGGCTGATTACGGAGCTCTATGGGATGTAATACAAATGCGTCAGTCATTGCCTTAGTGACGCAACAGCGGTGGAAAAGCGGCTTATGAAACACCACTTCATATAGCAGGGGTGTAAAACTCTGCAGAGTTTAGCAACACACACACCTGTAGTTTTCAAATAACCCTGAAGGACTTGGTTAGCTAGATCAGGCGTGTTTTATTAGGTTTTGAAGCTAAAGTTTGCAGGGCTGTGGCCCTCCAGGAACTGAGATTTGCACTCCTGTCCTATAGTGAAAAATAAGTTGTCATACATGAAACCTTTTTTAAATTAGTTTTCGAAACTGCATTGTGAAGCTTCGAAATCTTTTGTTTCGAACCAGTGATTTGAAGTGCGTACCAAATGGTCACATGATTTCACATGAAACAAAAGGTTCATTACATCATAACTGTTTTGAAATTTCAATGGTTCGCCGCCAAAGTTTGCTGGTCTCTGTGAACCCATGAACTAGTGTCTATGTGGTTTTTACCTTGGATCTCAGATCAAATTTTTTTTTACATTTAATGACACATCAATAAAAAATAAGAGTTGTAGTTAATAGTCTATTACTGGCCTGATTAACCAAGCTCTCCAAAAACATGACACACCCTACAATTTAATAAAATAACATGGTGACACTTTACAATAAGGGTCACTAGTTAACATTAGTAAACTGCCTTAGTTAACATGAACTAAGAATGAACAATACTTCTTCAGCACTTATTAATCTTTGTTCATATTCATTTCAACATTATTAACACTATTAAAATCAAAGGTTGTATTTGTTAACATTAGTTAATGCACTGTGAACAAACAATGAACAGCTGTGTTTTTATTAACTAACGTTAACAAAGATTAATGAATGCTGTAACAAATGTATTACTCATTGGTAGTTAATGTTAGTTAATACATTAACAAATGTTAACTAATGAACCTCGTTGTAAAGTGTAACCAATAACATTATGTAATTCACTTCATATTTAAAGGTATTACATGATTTGTGAAATTGCATTTTAAAAAATGTACACTTTTAGTACAACATTTCCAATTGGTCTGTAAAAGGTGTTTTTTATGCATGTTTGAATTATTGCTGCATTTACATCGTTCTGAGCAGCAAAGCTTAATTTCTCCCATAACTTGCAAAAACACAGCAATATACGATCAGAGAGCTTTATTCTTCTCACCCTGCATAGATACGCCCGTGCATATACAGCCACCAGCGGATCTCCTATTCCTCTGATCATCGCTGTCAATCTCTGCAGCGTCTCCTGAATCCCACTGAAGGACAGAGAGAAGACATCAGACCGATAAAACTACCCGCCTGCATGAACAGAAGAGGAGCATTGCTCAGATACTTACGACTTAGTCAAGAAGCGGTTGCATTTCAGAAGAGCAGCTTCAACATATCTGCGCTGAAGTCAAGGCTCACTATTACACTTTAAGGTTAAAATTCATATTTATGGTATTTTTTTTTCAATCTTTCAAAACTTTCTCGAAAACCAGTTTAATCCTATAAAGCCTGTGTAAACATGATCAAAACTTTGGTGAAAAACCTGTTGTACACAGCCTAATACATGTCTTCTGTCGTCTGATTGATATTTTATCCTATTTTAGCAAGTATAAAGGCCTTTTAATGTAATTCTAAAAATGTATCCACCTTCAGGTTGTTGTACACCTGTCTTTTTGATAAATATATTACTTTCATATTGTTAGTAATATTTCAATTTGAACACTTACAGGACTGAAGCAAAATAAGTTTACTTGAATCATAAATATTCATAAATCTTTTTTTATATATAAAAATATATATATAAATGCTAAAATGTATCAAATATGATCTCTCAACCATTGCATTGCATTACATGCTTTGGCCCCGCAATAAAAACTATAGCTTTGATCATAAAACTAAGCATTTAAATATCATCATACCAACACATATTATTAGCAGATATAGAGTGACAGCTGATATTTATATGCATTTTATGTAAGTAGACTGCTATACAATTAAAAATATCTAATTGATTTACACTGCAAGCTATCAGAATTTCATCTTACCTTTTGGCCATATAAATATCAGCAACTGCACCAAATTGCTTATTTCTGCTCAGTTTGGACCTTCACTCATTAAGTATGAGCTTCATATTCTCCTTTAACATTCAATATGAGCCATAAAAAGCCTGATGTATCAAATATAACTCTTAACAAAAAATGATTTTGTCAAAAAGGTTAAATAACCTGTTCACATGTCAGGCTTTACAGGGTTAACGACTAAAACATGGTAGAATCATGGTAGAATTTCTAAACAGTATAAGTGCTGGTGCCTTTAAAACATTGCTGTTTGTTTTAACGTGCTTATTTTTATTTATCATTTTTAGCTTTAAAATATAATTGGATCATTGAACAGGCTTAAATACTGGAATAAGAATCTGGAATCATGTTGAGCAGATACAATCGAGGGACAAGCTCTCTGATGGAGGCGATTTTAAAGAACCAGTTGAGACACGTCTCTTTGGCTGTGTCATTCACTTCATCAGCGGAGAACGATTCTGAGAACGACATTAATAGGAAAATCAATAGAAAATGTCAGAGATGCTAAAAGAATATGCTGAGCTTGATGCATATTATTTTACCTGGTAAAGGATGAGGGTCAGCACACATGGTCAAGATCCTGTCATACACCAGGCCACCTGCACACACATGACATCATCAGGAGCAAAGGACAGACATTTTCCTTTTATCTTGCGGCTTTTAAACACATTTTTCATCTTGACCTAAAATTATTGCTGGTGTTTATCAGCACTGACAAATCTAAATAAAAAGAATTTTGCTTATTTATGAAGAAACTATTGCTGCTGCTGCTGCAAAAAAAAAAAGTGATATATGTTTGTCAGTAAAATATGAAAAAACTAGTGTTGTCACGATACTGGAATTTTCAACTTGAAAAATACTGATATTCGATACCACGGGGAAAACGTCCATATATACCACTATACAGATAATTTGTTTTTGTAATTTGGGCAATTTTGTTGTAATAGCTTACACAGGGAGGCTTTATTTGAATCGTTAAACTAGATTTACAAAAAAAGACAAGTAAACAGTCAATAAGAACAAAATAAAGAACAAAATAAGAACACATAAACAAATTGAAAATGATAGCACAAATAAATTCAATTGAATAAAGAGACAAATGAAATGAACATGGCTTTAAGCTGGGTCTAACAGTACTATGTAGTAGAAATATTACAGAAATTAAAGTAATCAAATGTAAAATAACACCGGATAGTTTTTATTGTAAAAATTAAATACAGACTAATGCTTACAATTAAAGTAACAAAAGTTATTCAGTCAAGAGCAACGAGTGATTTTCTCTTTGTATTTTCTTTATTAACATGACAGACAGCAGAAGGTTTATTAGGCTGCCGTCACTTTAAGAGCTAATGCACGGATCTAATATACTGTTACACAACATGCTAACTATTTACGCTCCAAAACTGATACCTGAAAACTCATCAAGACAGGCATTTTGACATCATTTTGTATGTATTTGGGCAACGCGCAGCTGTTATCGGTATATCAATACTGCAGAAAAGCAGTAATGGAAATGTTTCATATTTTTCAGTATCGATACATATCTAAATATTGATATTTTTGACAACACTAGAACAATCAAAAAGATTATTATCATGAGCAACTCTTACCAAAGGTGTCCAGGATATCTGTGATGAGAACAAACTTGCTGGGGTAGAACTGAATTACTGATGTATCAGAGAGCAGCTTGGAGCACTGAGACACAAAAATAATATGTGAGGAAAAGTTATTACATTTTGATAGAGATTATGATCTTTTTTTCTTTCTTTTGAATAACATGCACTGATAATTTCATCCACAAGAAGACCAGAAATATGTATATAATCAAAGTTAATAGACTTAATTTTAAATTTATGTTGACTTAAAAGGGGCATGACATGGATTTTTTTTTATTATATTTTAGTATGTTTATTGATGTTCACTGTTTAACATAATGTAAAAAAAGTTTTTTTGCACAAAAAACATATATGTGTGTGTGTGTGAGTGAGTGGAAAAACTATTATTTTCAACCTTCATTCTGAACCTCTGTCTGAAATGATCCGTTTTTAAGGGGCAGTTCCTTTAAGGCTTGTCAGTAAACGGTGAGTAAGTGTTCTAGAAAGATTATCCATATAAAACTGTCATTTACAGACAAAGCATTATGAAATCATGTACTTACGGTTTATGATCCAGCTGCTGTCAGATCTAATACTGTTGGCTGCTTCATCTTTCAACACAAGTTGATCTGCAAACTCTCCATTACATTGTGCCTCATTTACCAAACAAAATGCTCCGAACAAACATATAATCCTCCAAAGCGATCCGGGCCGTTAAGCGACTGAATGCCAGTGGGCGGGGCCTATGGTGTGATGATGTATAACTATTCGTCAATGTCTTGCTCTGGAGGGAGTCATATGCAAATGTATTGGCCCGTGTGACATCACATATCCCGCAATCTCAAAACGAGCTGTTTTTGGTGCTTGATTTAAAAAAAAATACTTTGTTTATAATGAGGATGTTTTAAGCTATGAAACTTGTAGGATGTTTAATAGTTCAAAGACCTCTTATATGTCATATGATCAAAGCAAATTTGATTTCTCATGTCATGGCCCCTTTAAAATGTCATTTGAGTGTGCACTGTTGGTTTGTGTGTTCACCGTCCTCACACCTGGATGACGATTTTCAGGGCTTTGACTTTCTGGTCTGAACCCCAGGCCTCCTTCAGAGACTGGTTGAGCTCTTCAATGCGGTTCACATAGTCCTGCTGGGACAGGTTCAACAGCTCCCTCTGTGAGCCCTGAGCACACACAATACACACAGCACATTCATAAACACGTCTAGCAAAGACATTAAAGCACAAGGCTTCTCCGGATGAGACCCACCTCCTCTAGGTCGTCCAGCTCCTCCAGACGAGTGCGCACCTTCTCTGACACGGCTGAGCTGGGACTGGATGCTTTACCTTAACACAAGTCAAACTATTAAATGTGTAAAAAAATATTGTACAGAATGTTGCTGATGCCACTGTTATGTCATATGTTAGTTTCTCAGCACTGGTCAGGATGGGTCGATAAAGCCTAATCGATCTAGCCTATGTGATGTGGTTGTGTATGATTTGGCAACAGGGGCAGCCTATACGCTGGTCAAAATCGGGCCGACTCCCCGAATTATTTAGGCATGTTTAAACATTATCAGGAGGTCGGGAGGTGCTCGTAACGCACTCGGCTCATCTCGTAATTCCTCTCACACACTGAGAGCCGCGACCATACGTGCATCAACGATTTCCACGCGTTTTCACTCGAGTGAAAAATAATAAATAAATAAATAAATATCACACCCTGCATCAGCAAAAATTGCACCGTGTACGGCCGGCTTAAGTTAGTACTGAATTTATATTTGCGAAGTATTTTATAGAGGTTGCAACAGTTGTTTTTCTGTTAGGTAATAATTCACTCCTGAATTATTTATTAAAAATGCAATAAACTAGATTAATCATTGATTATTAATTTGAAAATTAATATTAAATAATAATAATAATAATAATTAATATTAAAACTTAATGAATAATAACAACAACAACAATAATAATAATAATAATAATAATTGATTGATTGATTGATTTAGAAATGTAAAAAAATTATATCAGACCCAAATCCTCTATGGGAGGATATATATATATATATATATATATATTTAGAAATTTAAAAATTTATGTCAGGCACCAATCCTCAATTATTTATTTAAATAAAATAAAATAAAATAAAATAAAATAAAATAAAATAAAATAAAATAAAATAAAATAAAATAAAATAAAATTCATTGACTTAGACGAGGGTTAATTGATGAGGATTTGACTTTGAGCTGTCAAGCCACCTGGAATAACAACAACTAGAACAGCTACAAACCAAGAACAAATAAAAAGAGTCTTCAAAACCGATGAACTCACTCTTGTCTGAACCCATGAAGAGGTTCTGTAAGAGAAATAAAAGCTTCATTAATGTCTGTCAAAAGTGAAAACTCACAGGATGAGTAAGAGCTGTAAACTGATGCACCTACTATAGACAGTTTCTCAGTGGTGGTGAATCTAGACAGGATCTCTCCACGTTTAGATGACCACGGCTCAAAGTCTAAGCCCACTTCCTCCTCCTTCTCCAGCCGTTTACGCCCCAACTCCTAAAGCAAAATAGTAAAAAGTGAATAAGACCATATTTAACAAACGTCTGATGCGTGTTCACAGCCACATAATTATTTTGTATATAGTTTTTATTTAGCATTGTGAAATGATATTAACAAATACAAAAGCATAAAACAGTAACCAACGTAGGACAACCGAAGGCACATTTACATACAAAAAAACAACAACATCTGGATTGCCTCAGTCAGTAAATATATACAAAATAATTATTGAAAATATAAACAGAAATGACAATATTCAGTTGTTTTATAGATCAGATAATTCACCACAGGAGAAGAAAAAATAGAAGGGGAACAGCCACATCATTTTAACTACCAACAGATAATGGGACTATTTCCAATATACAAACATATTATATATACAAACATATAAATTCCAATTTATGCACAAACATAAAGGTGCAGTAAGTGATTTCTGAGAAACACTGTTGATATTTGAAATCAACCCAAAAACAAACCCTTCATTGCTCTGCCCCCAAAATGCACAAACACAATGCATGAGTGGATGTCTCTTTAAACTACAGGAGCTGCTTAAAGACATCAGCTGTGTGTGGAACAACCTGATGGGCTTCATTTCGCTGGCAAACCTCACTCCTGATGTGAGCTCACTGGACTTCTCCTCCTGTATATTGAGGCACGGCATTAGCAATGCCAAAGAACTGGCATGCGGAGAGTGTCTGCTCAATGTGGATTCACGCAGAAAGGCCTTTGGAGATGGACAACTTCAAGCTCAAGTATGGAGTTCACCAGTACCAAGCCAGCTGCACTAACTTCTGGATTAACTGTGTGGAACCCAAACCGCTAGATCTCATCCTGCCTGACCTGCTCTAGAACCGAGCGCAGTGCTGAACTGATTAAAATTCAGTGATACTCAATAATACCATGGGATTCTTTGAAGTACCTTTGAAATGTTTATATAGTAATCATTGAATTCCATGGTACGTATGTACTGTAAGTACTATGGTATTTCCATCCGATACTACCACTACACAAGTGCTTTTTTATAGGGGTGCAAGTGCACATTATGATTTTAATAATACTCCTACTGGTGTGTGTGTATGTGTGTGAGGTTTGTGAATTTTACCCCAGCAGAGATGCTGTGTGGGAGAGTTGGGGTCTCAGATGCCGCAGCGAAGAGAGACAGTGGGTCGGTCCCATCCAGCATTGAGCTGAGTGGATCCAGAACCACAGAACTAGAGGAAGAAGATGTAGAGGAGGTGCTGCCTTTCCGCCCCCCACGCCGAGATTTAGAATCTGTCACCTGAAAAGAAGACAGTTATTTACCAAACTTATGACTGAAATAACTTGTTCATGAAGTTACTTTTGTCCAATGCATTTTACAATTCGCTTATTACACATTCAGCCTTCCCTGAGCAACCAGAGGTTTGGTGTTTTGGTCAAGAATACACTGAAGCATTATTATTATTATTACACAGCTGCATTATTAGACTTCAGTTAATGGCTTGTGTAGAACAGATAGAAACTCAAACAGGTAAGATAATAGAAATGAAACGAAAATATATGGAATTATTTAAACAATATACAAAAAAGTTTCCAAAGTATTCATGATCAACATACTCAAACGCTGTTTACTCAAAGAGGACTAAACCTGTAATAATAAGCAAACAGTATTATTTTAAATAAAACATGAGTATTTATGAGAACTGTGGATGTACCGTGATGGCTTTGAGTGGATGATAGTCACTGAACTCCACTGCTGAACGCTCCAAACGACACCCCTGCCATTCACTCTCATATTTACGGCCCCGAGAGTGCCTGTGCAAAACACACATAAAACTGTCATATTGATAATCATATCAATGCTAGATGTGACTGAAGTACAATAATTTGTGCAAGAGGTAGATTGTGTTTCTGGACATATCACCATAATAGCATTGATGTGTTTGATTGATGGACATAATGACCAGAACGTGGTGTTATCATGGTATAAATACAATACCATAATATTCTTTGCAATAGCTTTAAGTACTGTCTATGTGTACTCACTCAGTATCATGGTAGTATCAAAATTACATCACTGTGCTGTCATAACACTAACGTTACACCTCCCTCTAGTCCACAGTAATGTTTAATCGCTAGTACAGATATATTACAATGTGCATATTCTTCATTATTCCTCTATTCATTAATTTTACGTCGCGAGTTTGATAGCGTCAAAAACGTTTTAAAATGTAAACATTTCTTACCACTGAACTGCAGCCATCTTCAATCAGTGTCATGTGATGCCGAAGTGTTAGAGATAAGAGTCTTCTGTCATAATAAAAGTCACCACGTACTCAAAGTTATTTATCTGAATGAGGCTGATGTATTTCGCAGTAAAAAGGTACATTTCAACGAGAGAGAGAGAGAGAGAGAGAGAGAGAGAGAGAGAGAGAGAGTAATAATAATAATAACAACAACATACAGCACACATACATCACACGTCTACTTTGTGTGCATGTTTTCATCTGAAATATATTTTAGAGCATTTTCTCGTCTGCAAAATGTATCTAAAATGTTTCCTGACAGATGTTAAATAAACGCTTAGGAAATTTCTTTAAAATGTTAATTATTTTCTATGTAAATCTACTTTCATTAAATCAGAATGGACAATTCTTGTATTGCCGCATTTATCCATATCATTATTTAATATATTTATTAATTCATGTGTCCTCGTAATCTTTAATCAAAATAACTTCCTCTTCCACTTGCAGAGACATCTCTGCTCTTCTCTGATGATGTGTTTACTAGCATGAGGGCGGGACAACCTGTCACTCACATGGACAAAATCAAAGTCCCGCCCTACATTTTTCCTTCTTCGAGAAGGGGATTCATTATCGCAACCTCTGTTTCATGCCAACTTTAAAGAGGATTTTTTTTGAAAAGCATTTATTATACAAGCATCTTTTAACAGGTATCTTGGAGATTTAAGTAACTGTACGTGTGCTCAGGTTTAAACCTCAAGCATCCTTCCTAAGAGATCTCATGCCTGAAGGCATATCTGCTTAAGTCTTAAATAAAAAATAAATAAAAGGCAGAATTTAAGACAGAAACAATGAGCTCATTGAAGTAATGAATACATGTTAACAAATGATTAGGATATATAGAAAATTTTGCATTGGTGCATATTGTTTCAGAGTTTGCTTCATTTGAAGTCCTTGCAGGAGTTGGAGTCCTCCGAGTCATCTCTTCACAGGTGTTGGGGCATCTGGAGTCTGGAACAATGGAAGAATTGATTAAAAAGTCAATTTCTATTCAGTATGTGGAACAACAGCAAATCCTCAGCTGTCTAAGTCAAGCAAAGCTTCAAGATTTGTATCTTTTATGTCTGTTAGCTTTGAAGCGTACTAGTGATGGGCACTTTTGAAACATGCTTAGTGAAGCTTTTAAACTTTTGCGAATCATTTGCCTCAAACCAGTGATTCGGAGCACGTATCAAACTGCAAAAGTCACATGATTTCAGTAAACAAGGCTTCATTACGTCTTGAAGTCTTGAAACATTTCGAAATATATCAAAATTTCAATGGTTAACTACTAGGGGCCATCTCTGTGAACCCATGAACCAGTGTCTATATTTTTTTTTCTGATCTCAGATAAATTTGATAAAATATGACAATATTATAAAGATACTAAATATGTAATATTTAATTACATAATTTGTTAATTTCGTTTAATAGATTGCATCTTCAATAAAACATTTTGCAACTGGTTTGTAATGGTGATTTTATGCATGTTTGAGCTGCATGTACATTGTTCTGACCACAGGCGTCAGCAGTGTGTGGATTTTCAAGCACTTTGAAACAGTGAATATAATTTTTCAAAGCAATTGTTCAATTGATTGAAAGTTTCAAAAGCTTTGTTTCTCTAATCACTAAAGCTAACATCTATATGTTAGTGTACACTTAAATTTGACTAACTTTGACACTTACAGTAACATTTATAGTCACAGACCAAAAATAGTAAGGGTTCTCATGAGGGGCTTTCACACTGGAGGAACGTTTTCATAGTTCCTATAACTATTGGCGGAAGAACCCACTTTTTGATTTAGATAGCGGCTTCCCAAGGACCAGGTTAGCAAAGTATAAAAAAGAACTGGTCAGAAGAGCGCACAGCCTGTGTTTGATCAATGTATCTGCATAAAAATCAAACAGGGCACAAAGAATGAAGTCTGTCTTCGTCCGAGTCAATAGAGAGGTTTGACAGGGCAGGCAGCTCAAACGAGAGTGCACTAGACGCTCCTGACACGACCTTAGGCGTAAGTAACAAAGGTTAGTTGTTGTGGGAAGAAGGAGCCGGGAACTTGGGAACATTCAACGGTGGTTTTATAAGACGGCATCCTTAGATCAAAAGATTCTAGTGGCTTAAATGAAGGTTCACACACAGACACAGATTTTGTATCTGGCCTAAGAAGCTGAGCCCCTTTAAGGAATTGAATGGCAAGAAGGTGTGCCCTCACAAGCCGAAATGGACACCAAATACACTTTCAACGTGGAATAGGAGCGACCTTCCTCCAACAATTCCTGCAAAAAAGTCAGTATCCCTGCATTTGGGGACTGATACGGGGATAAAGACCTTCGCCTGTGTAACGGGGGCCAGCTAATAGTTGCTGTGCGAGTAAACCTCACTCCTCTGCAGTCTTTAACCTCCTTGTTAGAGCGCTTGACTCTCACACCGGAGACCAGGGTTCGAGGCCCGCACAGAGCGGGGCGAGTAGGACCCGGGTGGAGGGGTTGCATTGGTGCCGTGACCCAGATGGGAGTGAGGTTTATGGGGGTGAGTGTAACGGAAGCCAGCTAGTAGTTGCTGTGCGAGTAAAACTTCACTCCTCTGATCTCAATAGGCGCTCTAGCAACAGATGCTAGAGGCTGCAGTCTTTAGCCTCCTTGTTAGAGCGCCTGACTCTCACGCCGGAGACCTGGGTTCGAGGCCCGCACAGAGCGGGGCGAGTAGGACCCAGGTGGAGGGGGTTAAATTGGTGCCGTGACCCGGATGGGAGTGAGGTTTAGGGGGGGTGAGTATAACGGAGGCCAGCTAGTAGTCGCTGTGCGAGTAAAACCTCACTCCTCTGATCTCAATAGGCGCTCTAGTGACAGACGCTAGAGGCTGCAGTCTTTAGCCTCCTTGTTAGAGCGCCTGACTCTCATGCCGAAGACCCGGGTTCGAGGCCTGCGCAGAGCGGGGCGAGAGGGGTTACACCTGCACCAAGCTCCGAATATGCACTACTTCAATGCATAAAGCCCCCTTGTCGATGGTGCCCTATTACTCTGTATTGTGGCCATGACATTGATTGGGAGCCCCACTGCTATAAGATTCTCCCTCTCAGCAGGTAGACCCATAGAAACCACAACTCCGGCCGAGGGACAGCAGGGTCCTGCATAAGGGAAGACATCATGGTGTCCCTGACTGCAATGTCATGATGCTTGCTGGTCAGCGAACACATGATATGCACATGAGGGCGGACCCTTCTTTACCGACCCTGCCTATTGTATAGGCTGTCTGTGTGTCTGCCCGGATCCCCAAGCACTGGGCTTATGAATGTGGTGTTATGGTGTTCTAGTAGCACAGTGAAGAGCTGAAGACTGAGGGAAATTATGCAAGCGACCATATTTGTGGGCAGGTACAGTAGGACCCCCCACGTCAGAATGCGTCATTGGCCTTTCACGTGTGAATAAATGGCTGCATCCGAAAACCTAGCCAGCTGACTTGTTGCTTCGCTGCCCTGTCAGGCTATGACTTAGCAGGCAGCGTTTATGCATTAAGATACCTCACAAAACTGATTTCAGACAGACTTCTGAGGCAGCGTCACGATTTAATGATCGATAACAAAACAGAGAGAGAGCTTTGGTGACAACCAATTGAATATTGAATTACTATAATACTAACTTCTTGCTAGAAATGTCATCAAAAGTGTGAGAAGTTGGTCAAAATGTACACTTTACAAACAAACTGACCACCAACCTCAGAAATTATCTCAGGAGACATCATCATTGGATTTGGACGTGCCTTGTTACCTTCCTACCTTGGTATCCTGCTTGCAGAGGCAGCATTTTTCAATTTTCAGACGCAGCCAATGTGTCTTCAGCCAAGACGCAATATCCCATAGTCATGTGTTGTACCGAGTGAACCGACTGAAGGGGACTGCCTTTTGGGGGCACTAAATCAGCTCCTACTTAAGAGAAGGGTCGAACCCAGCACAATATTAGAAACTGCCAGTGATTTAAGAAGGCATTCGCCATTTTTAAAATGCAGTGTAAACACACAGTTTATAGTCTACATATTTACTCCATAAATTGTGCCTATATATTTACTCCAAGAACATGGAACAATAGATAGACTGAAGCCGAAGTCCAGGCACTTCTCAACCTTTATGCTAAAAAGGAAATCCAACATGTCTTTGAAGGAAACAAGTGAAACATGATTATGTATTTCTGCTCAGCTAGCGACATTTTACATCAACCACACGGCAAATGCTATAACACTTTTTCATGTGCCGTTTACTCTCTTTGTATTAGAGTTCTAATAACGTATTAGATAGAAATGTTAAACAGATCATAAACTAATGAAGATGGAGAATGGGGAGTGTTGAGTGATAAGGCTCTTGCATTCTCAGAGCCGTCAAAACAAAAGTCCACCGCGCCATCAAAATAAAAGTCCTGCACAACAACCAGAGCAGCAGGACGTACAGCAAGTAAGCACTTACGCCACTTCAGAGTTCCAACTGGCGGTGCAAATTCAACCAGGAAAATGCCCCTTGTAAAAAAAAAAAAATTTATTTAAGTACTTATGGTTGTGTACTACTTTTTGTCCAATGAAATGCTCTCTAGAATGAAGGCCCAAATATACTTCAAGCGAAGTTGAAAATTTAAAGAACGAACTGGTGTGGCATAATTTCAAACAAAATCTGGCCAAAAGTGTTTTTTTAGTCAGCGCAAACTTTTTGGAAAACTTTAATATTGTATACATTTTTTGACATGGAAATCTTTTTAGGTTCATTTGTTAACTCAGTTCGACAAGACACAAGAAAAACAGTAGGCTATACTACTGCAAAACTTTTTTACGGTAGAACTCCTGTTTACTCCTGAGTGAAGAACGAAGAACAACTTTGCAGAGAACTTTGAGAAATCTCATTGATGCAAGAACCTTTTCGGTAATTTATTTCTGAAATATTAAGCAAAACACAGTGTAATAAAATATGGTATGAAATGAATCCTTGAGGTATTTGCTAGTAGCTTAAAGACAAGAGCAAGAAGAACACATTACACAAATTGTTTGTTGCGACCATTTTTATATCTTCTGTGCACAATTTTGTGAGTGAAAATTAATAATCTTTTCAATGTTTTTTTTTTCTCAATGAAAAACATCATCATCAGTCTGAAATAAAACAATTCACTCTTTGCCCTTTCATAGGCATAAAGAGGAAAAAGTGAGGAAATACATTTGCATCTTTACATCAAGTCCATGTTTCATTCAGTTCTCAATCACAATCATTCCATGTCTTCTCTCTATATATTTATATATATTTTTTTTTTAGTTTGTAGGAAATCAGTCTCTGGTCATTGGAAACAGAAGTCCCAGGCCATAAGAATCGGAAACAGAAGAAAAGGTCCTTTAACTCCTTCTATACGTTTGTCCATTCATTCTTGCACTTTTTTGTCTTCACCCTCCAGCGGTCTTCCTCCCTTCATCCAAAGGGAAATCGAGGAGGGATACAATCACAGTCTGATCTGAGGAAAGAAAACAACAAAATTCCAGCGACACACCTTTGATTCCCCCTTTAGTCTCTGAGGAACACGGGCAGAGGCAATATGAGCGCGTGCTTTTGAACGTTTCTGCTGTCGTGTCGCGGAGGGCACACAGTAGTCGATAAGTGGCTGACGATGACGGCAATGATGGTTGTCATGGCGACTGCGTGGGTGGGCTGCTCTGGGCGGAGCTTGGAGAAAGGGAGGGGCTACAACTGCCTGGAGGGGCGCCGGCAGCCCGTGAACTGACCCCGCCTGAGGAACTCTCCAAACCCTCAGAGTTCTCCAACATCTCCTGAATGAGAGGAGGCATGGAGCCAGGAATCTCCATCTTCAGGGTGATCACACGCTCTGCCCCTGAGAGAGATGAAAAATGTATTTAGTTTTCAAGTAGTCACACATGTGTTTTTCTTATAGTCTAGGGAAACAAAAGAGTAGGATTATGCGAGTGAATATGACTCACCCTTGGCACTGATGCTCCTCAGGTCGGTAATCTTCATCAGCATCTTGGGGAACATGTGAGGTTTGTGCGGCCTCCTGTTCCTCACGTAGATCTTCAGTGCTTCCAGAAGCGGTTCCTGCAGAACATCCACCTTATCGGCTTCTTCCAGGTCCTGCCGATCTGCACAAACCATTCATATTCAGCTCACAGGATGTGGTATGAGAGCTTATATCACAAATTCAGCAAATATTGGAGATGGTGAATCTCATGAAACCTGTGAAAAATGTTCAGGGCTGCGTTTCCCTAAAGCAGGGTTCACCAATCTCGGTCCTGGAGGGCTGCTGTCCTGCAGAGTTTAGCTCCAACCCCAATTAAACACACCTGAACCAGCTAATCAAGGTCTCACTAGGCATACTAGAAACTTTCAAACAGGTGTGTTGGAGCTGGTTGGAGCTAAACTCTGCAGGGACAGCGGCCCTCCAGGACCGAGATTGGTGAACCCTGCCCTAAAGCATCGAAATCCGAAGTAGATCATAGAACAATTGATACCAATGGTTTCTAAGATCAACTTAGCTCACGAGGCTTTTGGGAAACGCAGCCCAGGTCACTTTCATCCCAATATCAAAAGAAAAAAAAGGAAAAAACGTGCCTAATGCTGTTTGATTTTTTGCATTGTGACATTACCTATATAGCACACAATAGCATTTTCTCCAACAAACATGAATGAAAAAATAAATAAATCAAAACAACAACAAAAAAAACCCCCTAGAAAATATTAATATTGAAGAATACATTATATGATACATTTATGCTGTTATAGTATTGAAATAATATCTATAAAATATTTTTAGTATGTATTTTACAGCCTTTAATTATGATCATTTTAATGATCATTTTAAGAGAAATATGTTTTTACTGTAAAAATAAATTTAATAATTTTACATTTAATATTTTGAAATATTATGTAAAAATATTTATTGTATACTACTGTTATATATTATTTAAAGTATTTATATACTCTTAGTGTTATTGTAAAGCCTTTAATTATGATGATTTTAGTGTAAAATATTCTTTACTTTAAATTAATGCATTTAAATGGAACGAGTTTTCTTAATGCAAAATACCATTTCGTTAACACTGTACTTAAAGCCTTTATGCGTAATGCATTATAAATGTATTCATAATGTATTTTTCACATACAATTATAACCAAAGTTAAAATGCATTATATTTGCAGATTCATTGTTACATCAGAAATTGGTTGTTTGTCATGTGTTTTGATGCATTATACTTTCTAAAGTTGTGTTCAATGCATAGATTAGTATTATAATGTATAATAACTGTGGTTACAAATATCCATGAGACCATGCAATGCCTTATAAGGTGCATTACAAGGCATAATTAATGCACTAAAAATACTTTTATAATGCCTTATATATAAAGTTTCTAGTTAAATATGACCTGGACATGTTTACATGAGATTCACACTTTTAAACAACCTCATTTCTTTTATCATACACAGTATTTTTCTGAACAACTTGAGTGCAATACCACCATCACACACTGTGTGGCACTAGAGGTCCATGTATCAAAAGACATGAGACACTTGTTATGTGTGGAATAGCCAAAAAAAACAAAAAACAAATTATATATATATATATATATATATATATATATATAGATTATATGTACACAATTATATGTAAATATAACAGTCTATTTAACAGGTGTAAAACTGCAAGTCAGAATACAGTGTGTGTGTGTATGTGTGTGTGTGTGTGTGTGTGTGTACCTCCACACAGCAGGCATATAGCACTGAGCAGTCCCGTCTCTGCGTCATCCATCTCTAGCGGTATTAGCTGACTGGCGAAGGCGAACACCAGGTCTGTTAGTGGACCGAAGCCAGCGTTGTGCATCTGCGTTCGGTTCAGCGTTAACCCGTCAGAGAAAGTCATGGTGTCTTGCTCAGGCGTGTAGCGGGTACAGATCCTCAAAATCTAAAAGCAGTGAAACAGAGTGGAGACGTGTTGGACTTAACTCTGCATATTAAACTGGGATGAGGGAAATTCTACAGTGGTGGATAGTGGAGAAAGTGCATGGATCAACCTTTGTGAAAAAGTAGTGCACTTTAGCATACTTTTAAAAAGAGTACTTATTATGGAAATAGATCAGATATTTTAAACGAATATACTTATTTGTAAACTGAATGTAATGTTTTCAGACATTAATTGCATGTTATTTACAATAAGGCACTACCAGAACAATAAAGTATTATAGTTTAAATGTATATTAAATGCTTGGTTGAACTTTAGAGTTCTTTTCTGACCCACCTCAGTAGGAGTTAAGTACATATTTATATGTAATTTCAGATATATTTCTATTGTCTTAGAAGGTTAAAGTTCACCGCTGAATGTACTGAAAAGTATTTATGGTAAACTACAATATACGTTGATGTCTTTCTATTTAAACTTGTATGTCATGGATTTAAATATATTTGTATTACACATTTGTAATGATGAAGTTGAATTTGAATGAATACATTTAAAATATATTAACTTTAAATATAAAATAACACACTACAGTTGAAATTATAATCAAGTACTTTATGACTTTATATCAATATCCTTTATTTAGTATGTTTGTCAACACATCAAAATAAGTGTACTTTTTTTTAAAGCATGACACAAGATTATTAAAACAATAATATGATCTTTAAAGTAAAACTTGTGATAGATTAAGTGTTAATAAGCAGTCATGTAAGCATTCTCTTTTAAGTACATTTAAGTGTCTTTTATTTTGATATTATATTACCTGCAAGCAGTGTTTAAGTTACTCAAAAAAAGTCATTAATTCCATCTTCAACAGTGTAATTAGATTACTCTAATGAGTATTGCATTACTTACTAATTACTTCCCAAATCCCATATCAACCTCGACCAGTTGAACAATACAAGAATAGATATAAAACTGCTATTTTAATTCTTTCAAATAAATAATATAAAAATGCCTTAATTATTCTTATTCTTAAAATGTATGTTTTTAATGTTAAATCCACATTTGTTTTATATAGAATTGTTCTATAGTCTATACAATCTATACAGAAAGAATAATCCCTTACTTTTATTTTTTCAAGGGAAAATAACTAAAATTGCTGTGAATAATTACTTACTAATGCATTACACGCCACCCTGTCAGCACAGTATTTTAAAGATTTGAACATTTAAAAATATTAAAATTTACATACGTAAAAGTACACTACAAGTGTGCATTCAATTCAATAAAGCACACTTCTTTTTCACAAGGGAATGCTTGTGGGCTTTGAACCTACAACCTTCAATGACTCAAATGTGACCCTGAGTCTATATTCAGGCTTCAGCGGTGTCATGTAACCCGCAATAACTTCCGCACCACTGCAGGCTTTGTGAATTTTGGACTCGTTCTCACCAGTATGTCGAGGCAAGCAGCCTTCAGCAGTGTGATCTGGTCTGCGATGGTGAGGGTGGTGAATCCCGGCAGCTGTTTGGCGAACTCCACCGTCTTTATGATGCACTTTGTGGAGAGCTCGCTGAACTTATCCCACAGATCCACGTCCAGTGCCACACGCCGCTCTGAGCTGTTACTCTATACACAGACAAGGACAAAATTCAGGTAGACTAGAATGCTATGGTAAATGTTTAATAGCAGCATCAATAATGACTGAAAGTCTGGCACGTGAAATCTGGCCATTAGCTTTGGTGAGGTCTGCTTGTAAACACAGGAGCAGATCTGGGAGTTATTGACAAACTGAGACACATATCTGTAGTTACAGCATTGATTCATCAGTCACTGTCAGCTCATTAGTTAAACAAATAACACACATTCAAAACAATGAGGTCAAATCCTCACAGATGAAGATTTTATCGGGTTGTGAAGTAGTCAAACAGCCACAGTACATGTAATCCAATGATTTTACTAGGGTTATATTTATCATGCTTTTAATGATATCCAAAGCATTTCTTAGGATATTGCTTATTTATATTAATAAAAAAACAACAATTTCAACTAGAGCTGCAAGATTGATCATTAAAAGATCTCAATTTCGATGCAATCTTATTCCTAAACGACAATGATTCGCCTGTGTCTAATAAACCTTTGATAAGTAGCTACAACCACAGCGAACATTCAAACCTGTGTTGGCACTGCTACTGACCCAGACATGTATAGGTATGAAACGGCTTCACAGCCACACAGTATCATTATTTCTGTTACAATAATTCAAATGATCACAGACGTACTGGGATACAAGTTTATAGTTTGTGTATAAACACTGATGTCTACGGCAGCGATCAAAATGGTGTAAATCAACTAATGAAAGTAACTTGAAGCTTAAAATAAAGATTGTATCCATTACGTCGTTACACCAGTAGGTGGCGATAAGTTAAGAAAATGTATTTGTCATTGAATCGTTCATTCAAGAGGTTTGTTCAAAATGAAATCCAGTGATGAAAAAAGTGAAGTCTTTATGAGTGATAATGAATTAAATATTTTGAAAGTAACTGCAGCAATTAACATTTTGTCACAACCTTTAGTAAATTACATGTTATTTTGTTTAGTTGTCTATTCAGAATACTGGGAGAATTGTGATCTCTATTTAAAACAAAAAAAAATTGTTATTCTCAATTTCTCCAGAATCGTGCAGCTCTAATTTCAACTAAAGAACGTTGTTTTGTTTTGGTTGAAAATGTACAATGTAAAAAGTTAAATACAGTAAAAATCTAGTTTAAAATAGTAAATGAAGTCGGCCCCAATAGCCTTGTGGGCAGCACGTGACATATAGTGACATATGCATATAACTTCAGGCGACCCAAGTTCGAGTCCCAGTCGTGGACCTTTCCCAATCCCTTCTCCCATCTCGCTTACTGTCCACTCTATACTATCCTATCATAATAAAGGCAAATATAAAGGCATATAATATATATAATATATATATAAGTGAACTGGCATGTGATGAGCCAGCCCGTTCTCATCCCAAGGCGTCATATACTGACGCTTTTGACATTTCGTCTACATCGAAGGCACATGGCACCTTTTAGCGTCAATATGAGACGCAGATAGATATGGGCCAGAAGGCGCCTCCTAGCGGTCTAACCCTAACCCTACCCCAGACCTAAACCTACCCATAACCGAACAAAGCTCTGTGCGTGTCATATTGACGCTAAAGGGTGCCATGTGCGTTGGATGTAGACGAAATGTCAAAAGCGTCAGTATATGACGCCCTAGGATGAGAATGCGTTGGATGAGCATAGAACAAAAATAGATTTTTTTTTATTTCTTATTACAATAATAATACAGTGTACTGTAAAATAAATAAATTGAGCATTTAATAATAACAACAACAACAATAATAATAATCATAATTATGTCTTTGTTTTCAAAAGTTAAAACAATAAAACTTTTATTTTGGCGGAACCAGCATGATAGACCTTAAAATAAATGACAAAATTACAAGTCAATGTGAACCAAAACTGTTTGGTTATCAACATTCTTCAAAAAATGTATTTTATGTTCCGCAGAAAAAAAAAAAAATGGGGTGAGGGTGAGTAAATTATGACAGAATTTAAATTTTTGGGTGGAATTTCCCTTCTCTTCTCTATCCATTCTCAAAACCCTCTCTTTTGCTGACAACAGATTTATAAACAATTCTCGTTACAAAATTGGCAATATGTTTGGAGTGAGTCGGAAATTAAAGAAATTAAATGGGCCGCAAAATCATCACAAATCCTGGTGAAAATTCAGTGTATCAGGCAGGCCTCACACACTCTTACCGTGGTGTATTTGCCGAGTTGACACAGCGAGGGGAAGGTCTCTTTGTGGGCTTTCCTGACTCTGTCAATCATCTGCTCTGTGTCTGGGCTCAGAGTGTAGCTCTCTGTGCATTCTTGCTTTTTATCTTCTTTCTTCTTCTTATTCCTGTCGTTCCTTACCGCTGCACAGACAGAAAGACAACAAAGATCAGTGCTGACTGTACAGATTCCTGAATGGCTTGGCCAAGTGAAAATTCAACAAGCTGTTCTATTTCATTTTCTATTTAACTTTTTAAAAGGTATTATTATTATGATTGTATTATTATTTGTTGAACATTGATATCTTTTACAATATTAAAAACATTCCATCCAATTTTAATAAATTCTATCATCAGTTAGCTATCACAGTGAGATATGTGGCCATGTCATTTCAGTATGTAATGAAGTGGGCAGAAGAGAAAATATTTTAATATTAAATATATTTCTTCATATATATCTGTCTTAAGATATTAAAATATCTCAAGACGACAGATAGGAACGAATGAGGGATGAAAGGGCCAAGAAAAGGAGAGAAAACTTGCATGAGTAGCAGTGAAAAGGCCGTTTGAGATGCAGTGAGCAGCAGTAATGGAGTGAGATGAGACAGACAGATAGAGGAAACGTGTTAGAGCCAACACATCACATCTGTGAAGACAAACCATGAAGGGAGGAAAGGCGAGAAAAAAAAGTGTTAAGGAGAAAAAATAGGACAAAGAATCAGAAATGCCATCACACCCCCTCCATCAGTACCATCTCAAACACTTTCTCTCACTCTCTCTCTCTCTATCTGCAGGGTGTGTGTTTGTAGTTTGATGAATAGAGCAGGTGGATGAAGTCGTACATAATGCTGATAGATCACCACAGGTTTCATTAGACCCAGAGCTAATCTAATCTCATTATATGACACACACACACACACACACACTGTAATACCATGGCATTATTTTCCTCCCAATCTCTGCTAGCGCTCAGACCCTCGCTGCATCCCTCTCTCAAGCCTCTGGAGATGCGGAATTAATTCCTAAATAAAAGTGGGCTATCTTAACGTGCCTACATTAGCCCCAATGACAGATTGGCACAGCGATCATAAGCCGCAAAACACAATTTAATGAAGTCATTAAAGAACTATTAGCCTGGCTGCGCCATCACTCACACACAAGCATTACTGAGAGACCTGCAGAGAGAGAGAAAGAAAGAGAGAGAGAGATTGGGAAACAGGTCTTTCCCCAGCAGTATGATGAGTATTTTGTGTGTGTCTGGAAAGGTGATTTTTACACACCGGAATATCTGACGATATGGCCAGAAATATGCTGACGAACAAAAACATGGCCAGAAATGTGATCTAAGCAAGTACGCAAACGCCAGCTGCACAGTTCTGTTATATAAATACTTAACATGCATTCTTGCGTCGCTCTGGCGGTAACAAACCCATGGGGCCAATAGAGATGTATGGCTGTTAAAACTGATGTAAGTAACTTGAGCTGCATTATGAACTGTGCTTTGACACATTTCAGACTAAAACAATGTATGAAATTGAACTTGAGTGGCTACGTTCAAGCACTTGCATAGTCTTTAAGGCCTGTGTATTGTGATAAAATCGCCGCTGGAAAAAATACACGCAAAAACATGGCTGATAGGGGTGGAAATATCAGTTCTGAGAACTAATTAATTAGGATTCTTTGCTAAATGATACACTGTAAAAAAATGATAGTGATTTTAACGGTAAAAGACCGTAAAAATGCTATGGTGAAAAACTGTTAATTAATTAACAGAAGGTTTCAGTTCTATATATGGTGAATAACTGTGATAGATCTAACCGTACATTTAATGAAATTTTGCAGTAAAATACCATTACATTTACAGTTTTTGTAAGTGAAAAAGAACAA